>NC_059271.1:30027524-30077524 GCF_017591435.1 Portunus trituberculatus | reverse complement strand
ATTTTTCCATAGCACATCAGTCTGCTTGTCTTTGTATCAACCTCTACATCTGTTTTCTCTTCGTATTTTTCGTATTTTCAGCTTTTCTTTCTTTACATAGAACTGTACACTTAGCTCCGGTTAAGCTTCTGTAAACAAGTGTGTGTGTATTCGTCTGTGTTCCTTTGTATTTCCTCCCACAATATCTTACATTTGTCTATCAGTTTGTTTGTCAGTCAGGATGTGAGCTTCTACTTTGCATGTCTGTCTGTCTGTTTGTCTTTCTTGTTGTTGCTGTTGTTATTATTGTTGTTCTTGTTCTTACGTCCCCTTCTCTCTCTCTCTCTCTCTTGCTTTTATCCTTTATCCCCTTTTTCTCCGGAATATCCTTCGCCGCAGAGTTCCCTCCCGTCCTTCAGCTGTCATCCACCCGGTCCCGACAAACGCCCCCAGAGAGGAAATATATGGAAATTTATTGTCTTTTTTCCCTCTCCTCTCCCATCGATGACGGGGATTATTGGAGGGCCTGACGGGGTCTAGGGAGGGTGAGGGTAGGAAGAGGGGACGAGGACTGAAAGGAAAAGGGAATATATATGAGGCGTTGTAAGGCTTCAGAAAGAGGTGAGAGGGATGGCAGAGAAACATTTGGAATGAAAGGGAAATATGCGGGAGAGAATGATAAAACGAGAAGGGAGGATGAGTGATGAGATGATAAAGTGTAGGAGGAAAACATCTGTCAAAAAGAGAGGAGATAGAGAGAGGAGTAAAGCAGTAGGTGTAATGTACGAGAGAGGGGGAAGGAATGCCAGAAAGGAAAAGGACATGAGAGAGAGAGAGAGAGAGAGAGAGAGAGAGAGAGAGAGAGAGAGAGAGAGAGAGAGAGAGAGAGAGAGAGAGAGAGAGAGAGAGAGAGAGAGAGAGAGAGAGAGAGAAAGAAAGAAAGAAAGAAAGAAAGAAAGAAAGAAAGAAAGAAGAGAGAAAGAGAGAGAGAGAGAGAGAGAGAGAGAGAGAGAGAGAGAGAGAGAGAGAGAGAGAGAGAGAGAGAGAGAGAGAGAGAGAGAGAGAGAGAAAATATGTGTGTAACCATGATGTTATAAAAAATGTAGATATTGGAAGGAACATGATAAAAAAAAGGAAAAATAGAAAGATGAAACAAATCTACAAAATTAATCGAATGAATAGCACATCTTTAACGTGGTCGAGTCATTTTCTGTAGATATAGATAAAACAATTCCATTTTGCTTGATGGGGTTTATTGTAGTATTTCTCAAGACACACAAACGTACAAGAAAAAAAAAAATGATAATCTCCTTAGATCAAACACAATTCCACGATGTATGTACGTTGCAATGTAAAAAAAAAAGAAAAAAAATAGCCTTTGTTAAGAGACATACACCGTTTAAGCCGTGATAGAATAGGGAAACCGGACATTAAACGCATCCCACTCCGCCCCCACACAGAAAAATAATCTACGTTTTATTCACTGTATTCATAAAGTTATTTGAGCTTCAACACACACACACACACACACACACACACACACACACACACACACACACACACACACACACACACACACACACACAGAGAGATCCACTTTCCATCCGCTTGCGATATATCATCCGCCATTCACAATACAACAAAACCTTCCTACTATGCAACCAAGTATCTTTAAACACAGCTTCATCTGCACAAAACGTTTTCCTTGCATTACAACCCTCCTTTCCTCACGCCCACCCGTTCATTCCTTAGCTTGCAGGCGTCCTCGTGCCTTCCCTCGCCTATCTCCGCCTGCTCACTGTATATATATTTCGCTGGGAATGTATTGCGGAACGGAGGGAGCGATTAAAAGAGCCAATAGGAATGAGTTATGGTCACTAATCTGGGCCGTAAGTTATCCCTGAGTTACCACGAAGGGCCTCTTGTTCTGCCGGCCGTGGGAAAGAGAGAAGAGGGAGAGAGAGAGAGGTTTGCAAGAGAAAGGGAGCAAGACTGAGAGAGAAAAGGAGGAGGTAGAGAAACAGCGAGGAAGAAATAGGAGAGAACGAAGGGTCAGGTGTAAGGTGTTGAGGGAGCAAGATCAAGGGAGAATAAAGGGAGATTTAAGCATGGGATAGGATAAGGATGGGACAAGTGAGGGTTTACACTTTACATTGTTTAATTCTAATCTTGGATACACGCGAAGAGGCCAAAATTTTGAGCAAAAACTATGATTAGAATGAAAGAAAGGACACGATAAGTAGGAGGAGGAGGAGGAGGAGGAGGAGGAGGAGGAGGAGGAGGAGGAGGAGGAGGAGGAGGAGGAGGAGGAGGAGGACGAGGAGGAGGAGGAGGACGAGGAGGAGGAGAAGGAAGAAGAAGAGGAGGTGAACTGCAGTGGTAAAGTGAGGGTGGTGTGACAGTTGCAGGTGGCAGGCTCGTGGCAAAAGATGGAAGTCATGAGGAGTGAAAAATGGGAAAAGAAAATGGAACATGAAGAAGAGACTAAAAATGGGAGAAGGGAAAATGACGAGGTATTGTTCGATGGCGTGCCACTCATCTTATATAATATCTTGCGGTATTTCACAAGGACGGAGAATCTTGGAAGTTTTCGTCACTTTCTTAGTTTCTCCGTTAAAAAAAAAAAAAAAAAATACTGATACCGACAATTCACAATGTTTACTTATTCTCTACAATCAAATATAAATAATCTTACAAATATATGGTCATAAATCAGATGAACACTTGCCATTTGAATTTATTGTTGTAATGTCCATAAAATAAATGTTTTAATACGAATGAGAGAGAGAGAGAGAGAGAGAGAGAGAGAGAGAGAGAGAGAGAGAGAGAGAGAGAGAGAGAGTTGATCCATGCGTCTCCTACCAACCATTTAGTTACAGTGAAGCAACACAGTGTTTGCCGAGGTGTAAGCCGATCCTTCACCTCTGTTCGCCACACACAACCAATACCACTTTTCCATCTCGCTCAACAGTCTTTCGTTGGGAACAACATGACAATTTTTTTTTTTCTCAAACTGAACAAACTGTCAGTAAAATCGTTAAGGTCACACTTGCATGATAACGTTTTTATTTTTATTTTTTCATCACAAACCCCATGTGTGTGATTTCTAGATGTCTGACATTTCCTGAAGTTTTGATAGCGCTTTAAGGCTAACGCAACACAGCTTTAATTGCCTTTTCAACACTTTAATAATTCTAAGTTAGGCTTGATTTAATGATTTGGTGATAGGAGGGAGGCTTCCTACCTTTGATGTCCTTAAACCTATCCACACCTACACTCTCTTCTATAAACGCACACACACACACACACACACACACGAATATGGTCTTATGTTATACAGCATCAAAATTAGATGCAATTAATTAAATGAAAGCTGTCATGTCATGTTTAAAATATGTGCTTGCAGTGTTCTAGTTTCTAGTTCCGGTCAATGATCGCCCTACATCGCTGACATTGAGAATAGATAGGAAGGATTAGCAGATACTCGACCTTCCTCCATTAGCAAATGCGCACGCGTGAAATATAATTTCTGATTTATTCTTGCTGAATTTAATATTTACAGATCCACATGATACATTTATATGTACTGAATTACTATTTTGCATATAATTTGTTTTTGAGAGTGGGAAGGCACCTAGAGGAAGTGCCAGCAAGTGAGTTGTTCGAGATCTTTCAGAATAGGAAGATTAAAGATATTTCTCACAGTATGGAACAATCCTTTTGACTAAAGTCTTTGGAGGTGTGTCACATTCACTGGTCTTCTTTATATATATATATATATATATATATATATATATATATATATATATATATATATATATATATATATATATATATATATATATATACATATATAACAAAACAGAAGCAGGGGGATGCAAACATTTTCCAGGATCGTATTAAGTTGACTGACACATTTGTGATAAGATTCCACGTAGCTGCAGTATATACGTGCTACATGTCGTGAAGGTCTCAACTGTAAGGCTTCTTTGTATTCCTGGCATTGAATTCAATAAAGTGACTCTTCGTTTACCTAGAGGAAGTTACAAGCCAGGCGGTACAGCCACCCTGAAAGTAAAATATGGATTTACTTCAAAGATGAGTCATGCTGTGTCAAGTTCAGGGGAAAAGTGAATAGCGATACAGTTATAGTTATAGTAATATATTAACCCGTGAAAGATCTTCACAATACCATTTTTTTTTTGTTATCTTTCCGAAAAGTGACCAATGTGCCCAGCCACACACACCACAGTAAATAACAATATCGCCGACAGACGGACTAAAACTCAGTCGTAAATGAGCAAAATAAGATTGAAAAAAGGTGATTGATGTGTTCATGAAAGGCTGAGCGTGAACCAGAAATATTTTCTTTAGTTACATATCACTTTTGCTGTTTCGTATGCTCTGTTACAAGAGGTGACCAAAAGTTAATTCATTGCCCACAAGAAGGAACTTGTGTTTGGCTTAAAAATAAAGATTAAAAAAGATAGATACAGAACCAGCCAGGCGAGACAGCTTAAGATGTTGTAAAACTACACATTTCATTAATCGTTTCCAATCAGTGGATATGTTTGGTGTTTTTTTTTTTTTCTTTTATTAAACTGAGAAAACAATTCCATTCTTCACAAAAAAGAAAAATTTGACTTACTTTGACTTACTGTGAGCTTTCATTTGAATGTTAACAGTAATTTGACACTTGAAGACGGTTTCATTTGGCCTAAAGAAAGGCAATAACGATCTCTTTAATTCAGTGTATATTTATGATGAATCTAATAAACACGATGCTGCTGTTTTCCGAGACATACGCATTGCCTCACACCAATGAGTTGCATCTCGTGTGTCGTCTCATAGATTCGTTATACCACATACTTTCCCGTAGTGGAATATGTTGAATTTAATGATTTGTTACTGCAAAATAACGAAAAGTATAATAACCAATAAACCTTCCATTGATATATATATATATATATATATATATATATATATATATATATATATATATATATATATATATATATATATATATATGAATACCCTGATAGAAAAACCCACACACACTTCTAAAATCCTAAAATTGTTTCATCTTGATTTAGTCTCCCTTCCTACTTCACTCCTTTCTTTCATCTCTCTCTCTCTCTCTCTCTCTCTCTCTCTCTCTCTCTCTCTCTCTCTCTCTCTCTCTCTCCAGACCCATGAAATATGCAAGTCCCGGCTCCAGAGGGTGGGCGGGGTCGGTATTGGCCACTGAATCAACCTTTTCTCTGCTCTGTGTCTCCTGAATAGTTGTCAATATCATTATTATTCCTTAAAGGAACTTTAGTAAAGTCGCCTCATTATGAATATATATATATATATATATATATATATATATATATATATATATATATATATATATATATATATATATATATATAAAGAAACGTTATCCTGCGGTGAAATCATGATTCAAAACTTTAGAAAGGCTTTTTAATTAAGAAATGGGGGAGAATGAATATCAAATGTGATTTAGATGCAATATATTGAACGCATGAATATTTTTTATGTTCACTAGAGTAGCCAATAAATACATAATGACGCAAAAGTTCTGTGTTTGTAGTGACATTCCTAAATTTACTTCATATCATCACATCACTCACCTACACAAGAACATTCACCGACCTAACTTTACATGATATACAACATAATTTAGAGCAGTGTAAGAACAGAGCAACGAGTGATAAACATTACTAATACAAATTAAAATCACATCATTAAAAAAAGTTTCCACAAATAATCTCATGAAAACGTCAGCCTGATATTGCTTCCATTCAAATCATTGGGACCAAGCTGCTGATGTATACCCAAGTAACGACAAATCCAGCACAGTGAACTATTAATTGAGCTCAGGGTAATCAAAGAAGAACAAAGGTTTAAAGAGAGAGAGAGAGAGAGAGAGAGAGAGAGAGAGAGAGAGAGAGAGAGAGAGAGAGAGAGAGAGAGAGAGAGAGAGAGAGAGAGAGAGAGAGAGAGAGAGAGAAAGCTTGATTACTAAAAATGCTGGGAAAGAAAGACAAAAGATCAAAAGAAACTGAAAGAATTGATGAAAGAATCCAGAAAGCAGGAGAGGTAGAGATAAATCAATTATGAAGTGCAAGAGAAATACAATAATAATGACAAAGACGACGAAAGCAACAAAGTGAAGAAGAAGAAGAAGAAGAAGAAGAAGAAGAAGAAGAAAAGAAAAGAAAAAGAAAAGAAAAGAAAAGAAAAAGAACAAGAACAAGAACAAGAAAAGAAAAGAAAAAGAAAAACAGCGTAATTTCCACGAATACGAAAAAAAAAAGGTGAACTACGGAACACGTGACAAACATTTTTAACGAAGACTGACCTAACTCTGCCCCTCCGAGAATCAGGTCATGGGTAGGCGCTGTCCTTTCCCATGCGAAACGAGGTGGCTGGTAAGTGTCAATGATGCCTCGCTCTTTGTGTTTTCCTCCTTGCTTGCTGGAGAAAAAAAAAAGGAAAAAAAAGTGACGAAAGCAAAAGCATGAAGGAGGAGGAGGAGGAGGAGGAGGAGGAGGAGGAGGAGGAGGAGGAGGAGGAGGAGGAGGAGGAGGAGGAGGAGGAGGACAGGGAGGAGGAGGAGGACAGGGAGGAGGAGGAGGAGGAGGAGGACAGGGAGGAGGAGGAGGGCGAATTAAAGGAAAAAAAACTAGGAGTGTGATTGCTAAGTATGCTGTCTTTTGATGGTAACTTTACAAATCTGGCCTTTTTTCATGGAATTTCAAAGTACAGAGAATGTTAAGCGACGTTCCTATGATTGTTAGGATCTACTTTATTATCTTTAAAATTAATTCTACACTACCTGAAACTATTCCATTCTCTCGCATGTGGAGGAATAAACAGGAGTAACACAAGATGATGAAGACCCAGACGAGAACCACTGGCACAGCGTACGACGAGGAGATTAGCATAATACTGACGGTGAATTTACTTCAATTGCTCAGAACTTTTAAGATTGTGCCAGTGTTGATGACCACTGCGTGTTTATGATCTTGTCACAATTTTACTTTTCTATCGTCACATCTCAATGTAAGTATTACCAGTACAACAAACTTATTTTAAGAAAATGATTAATAAGTTTGCTGTGGGCTCTACACAGCTAACATAGCTTATATTATAACATAATAAATATAATATATAACTTAAACTAGAGGAATACCAGCACAAGTTTTCCTTGATTCATATCACGCCGTGCAGATCCGCTCACCATATTCTAAAGTGGATATCAGTTCCCCAGAGGAAGAGCTTAAAGAGAGATGATCGAGCTAATCCCCAGGTCAGTGAACCTTACGTGCGAAAAGAGACTCTCTTGGAATTGCATTCACGTTTTATGAAGAAAAGGCGAGCAGGGAAAGATACGATTGTTGCGTAAATGGTAGATATAAAGGGAAAACCGTCACGCCAAACTGATCCAAGTGAGTGAGACGCTGGAAAACTGGTTTCAAAATAGAACCAATTATGTCAGATTCACAGATATATGAATAACATTATCATGGGAAACAGGCACAATGTCTGAAGAACACGCACATCAAAGTGTTCTCTGTGAGGCTATGCTGCGTGCTTTCCGAGCACGACAAATCCTTAACAAGGCAACGGGAACTACCTGTAAAGGTTTCTGTTGAAATCCTGCAGTATTCTTATTAAAAATTGATTTCCTTGTTCTTCTTGATGCCATTATCATTATATTATTTATCTTTTTATATTTCTTTTATCATCATTATCATCTTTATCTTCTTTTTTATTATCATCACTTATCATAAATCCTGAAATCATTATCATTATGCACATTCGGGCAGGCGCTCCTCATTTTGTATTCCTTTGATCTTCACACACAAGCATGAGTCACAGAGTCAG
The DNA here is from genome assembly GCF_017591435.1 of Portunus trituberculatus. Taxonomy (NCBI): domain Eukaryota; kingdom Metazoa; phylum Arthropoda; class Malacostraca; order Decapoda; family Portunidae; genus Portunus; species Portunus trituberculatus. Next base: position 30,069,649 of record NC_059271.1, on the reverse strand, counting down.
CAAATTCACGCTTCCTGCACTTTAGATTGTAATTACTGACGTCCATGGGACATCACTTGTTTTGGATTTGGGTGAGGCAAAAGGCTTATGAAGTAAACAACAAATATTATGGACCGTTCAAGCTTGGATTGATTGCTATTACATGACAATAATGGAACGGTAAATACTCCATCATATGAATAAAAGCCAGCGTTTTGCATCTCCGAGTGTGTCAGAGAGGACGCAATCACCCACCGCGCGTCTCATAACAACAACATGAACATTGGGAGCAGCAGCAACAATAGCCACAACCACAACAATGATAATAGCAATAATAATAGTAATGAAAACAAATATAATAAAAGTAATAATAAAAATAATAATATTAAGGATAATAAAAATAATAATAATAAGGATAATAATAAAAATAAAATAATAATAATAATAATAATAATAATAATAATAATAATAATAATAATAATAATAATAATAATAATAATAACAACAACAACAACAACAACAACAACAACAACAACAACAACAACAACAATAATAATAATAATAATAATAATAATAATAATAAACAATTTCACTCAAATACCTCAACATCATTATCATCATCACCACCACCATTACCACCACCATCATCATCATTAGAACAGTGCACCTGATGGGCGCCTAATTACCTAACACCAAGGGAAACAAAATCTAGTTAACATTTCGTACATTTTACAACCTTTAATTCACACACTCTCTTCCTGATCATTGTTGCTGCTCTAGTTTACAAATCATCGAGTGGTGAAGTAAATGCCAAACACGAGTCGCGTCCAGATACGTTCGTGTGTTCACTTCATGCTTCGCACACTTTTAGTTAATTCCAGCGGATATCACTACTGGAAATAGGAAGGAAGCAGCTTAACTGATCACGCGTCCCAGTTGATGGAGATCACATGTGTGAGGAAGGAAAGGCATTTGGTGTTGATATTCGTGTTGACAAGTTTTGGGTTCCTGCAACACAAATTCACGTATTACATTGTTGTTCCACTTTTTTTTTTTTATGAATGATTCATTCAGACCACTTGCGGAGCTATACTGAACTGACTAATTTCAATCCTTTCTACTTTTCTGGGGATGGCAATTGTGCGGACTGTTTTTTTTTTTTCTTCATTATAATATTTGTGTAGCCCTTCATCAGTATCATTTGCAGGTAAAAAGAGTTGTCACGTGATTAAAAAGGGAAGAGTCATGTGAATTGCTTATTTGTTTTAACGCTAAACGTATTTTCTGACAGAAAATACAGGTTAAGAAATATATATATTAAAAAACTGCCAATACCAGCGAACACACAAACCGAAGAACATTAGCAATGCCCTAGTTGGTAAGTGTGCCGCCAACAAAGCAAGGTAAATGCCCACGAGTAAGATGTCGCAGCTTCCTCAGCAGTCAAGAGGATTTGTTACGCTTAAGACATCAGAAACGTATCTTCCAGAGTTAATGCCTTTAATTATTCAGAAAACTAGGAATATAGAGCAAACTGTTGGCACTGTTCTAAGTACTTATATAGTAGTTGCAAATTGGCTATAGCAAATGTTGATACAATCACTATTATTTGTCAGACTTACTCGTATCATAAGTCTCTGTACTGCACCAACTTGTTATTTGGAATAGATATTGAATGCATATCATCATTAATGTATATGGACATTTTAAGCTGTCATCAGGAATAATTCATTCACCTTCTCAGATTGTGCAAAAAACAGATATCGTAATTCATCACAGTGAAAATGACATGTAGTGCTGGTTCTAACTTTTTTTTTTCTCAGTTTGTTTTCAATAATAAATAACCTATCTAAAACGCGTTCATAGAAATGTAAATATAGTGTGTGTGTGTGTGTGTGTGTGTGTGTGTGTGTGTGTGTGTGTGTGTGTGTGTGTGTGTGTGTGTGTGTGTGCGTGTGTGTGGGTGCTCGCGCCCGCGCGTTTATGTAAGAGGGAAAAGTTAGCCAAGATCATCATAAAAGGAAAAAAAGGCCTACAAAGTTGTCAGTCCCCTTGTAGGTCTATAAAAAAGAGATAAATGTCTTGAAACCTCCGTTTTAGATGAAGACAAGTCATAGGAAGTTGGAAATACAGGGGCAGGCAGAGAGTTCCAGAGTTTACCACAGTAAGAATGATTAACTGGTTAACTTTGGCATTAGAGAGTTGGACAGAATATGGGTCAGAAGAAGAAAAAAAGCCTTTCTTTATACAGGCAGGAGGAGGGGAGATATGGAGTTAGCAAGATCAGAAGAGCAATTAGCATGAAAATAGTGATAAAAGATAACAAGAGTTACAACATTCCGGTGGTGAGAAAGATCCTGAAGACAGTCAGATGTGTGTGTGTGTGTGTGTGTGTGTGTGTGTGTGTGTGTGTGTGTGTGTGTGTGTGTGTGTGCGCACATGTGTGTTTGTGCGTGTGCACGTACATGCATGCATGTGTGTGTGTGTGTGTGTGTGTGAGAGAGAGAGAGAGAGAGAGAGAGAGAGAGAGAGAGAGAGAGAGAGAGAGAGAGAGAGAGAGAGAGAGAGAGAGAGAGAGAGAGAGAGAGAGAGAGAGAGACTCCTACATATATTTCTCTTTGAAAATAGTTAAAAGAATGAGGTGTACACACACACACACACACACACACACACACACACACACACACACACACACACACACACACACCAGAGCTGTGACTTATTGTATTGAATTATCATAACATTATCACGCACAATTAATATTTAGTGGTCGATTTTTCTAACCTAGGTCTGCATTATTAACAGAAGATCGTGCCTCTAAACAACACTGAATCGAAACCTCCTAACGCTACATCGGTTTGGTAAATGAAAGTATCAAATATCATGCGATTAACTTCTGCTTTCTCATTAGGTTAAATGATACTGCGAGCTGTCGAGAGTAGATCAACAAAGCTGACACTGTACTTATGGTACCATTGCTCTAAAAGCGGAGGGAACATAAATTAAATTCTCGCTGAACAAATACTGTGTACCCGAAATGACAAGCGAAAGGTTTGTGCTGAAGGATTGCTTGATATTGAGACCCTACGTATTTTATTTCTCTTTTCTAACGTGGCACAATATACGTACCTAAGTCCTGCGCACACTGATACTTCAAAGTGCATAAGGGCCGCCGTGGTACAGTGGAACCCTGCTTGCTTTGGGGTATGAGGGGTCTCAAAACGCACGGGTTCGAATCCTGTCCACGGTCTGAGTGTAGGTTGGGCTTCCTCACTTGGGACAACGGTTTCCTACCAGGTGGACTTTAAGATAGGAGTTACCCCAAAAAGTATCCCCTTTAGCCCATAAATTCCCGTGAAAAACCCACATGGTATAAACAAAAAAAAGTCAAACTCTCAAGCCAACATTATGTGCGTAATGTGGATACCAAATACATGAGTGCAGTAAGACTCATATGAATAGTAATTCGTTTATTTAAAAAGCTTTTTTTTTCCCGCCTTGGCTTTGAAAAGTGAGTTTCATTTAATGTTCAAGAGTACATTCGTATGTGCAGCAGAGCATTCTCTCTCTCTCTCTCTCTCTCTCTGTGTGTGTGTGTGTGTGTGTGTGTGTGTGTGTGTGTGAGGAGGAAAGGGGGAATGGTCATGTATGTTTACCTCCCCACATTTACCATATGTGTGTGTGTGTGTGTGTGTGTGTGTGTGTGTGTGTGTGTGTGTGTGTGTGTGTGTGTGTGTGTGTGTGTGTGTGTGTGTGTGTGTGTGTGTGTGTGTGTGTGTGTGTGTGTGTGTGTGTGTGTGTGTGTGTGTGTGTGTGTGTGTGTGTGTGTGTGTGTGTGTGTGTGTCATGTATGTTCACCTCCCCACCTTTACCACACTCCACACCCGCGCCCATCAAACTCATGGAAATAAGTTTAGTACAAGATTTTTGTAAGGGCACACTCCCACCTGCGCTGCTGACACATGCAATATTGACACAAATCCATAATTATTAAGTTCACTTTTGCTTTAACTAGATAACATTTCCAACGCATAAAGACAGTTTAATTAAGGAAAAAAAATGAATATATAAATACTTAAATAAAAGAAATGCAGGAAAATAGAATGAATAACAAGAAATATAACTTTCATGCTTCTAATTTTTCTTTCAGTGGCGAGAGAATAGCAATTATTTATATTTAAGAGAAAATATTTGTCTCTAGAGTTTCTCCATAGGTGAAGCAGGACTGAGAGAGAGAGAGAGAGAGAGAGAGAGAGAGAGAGAGAGAGAGAGAGAGAGAGAGAGAGAGAGAGAGAGAGATGCAGGTAAATATAGAGTACACAGTTTATTCTGCACTCCACGAGTTCACTTACACTCACCAGGGCAAAAACATACAAACAAACAAGCAGTCAAACGCGTACGAGTATGTATACAAACAGCGTCTCTTTCCCACACTCACTGACGCCTCGTCCTCCTGGGTCTTCGTCTGCCGTTGACACAATGTCGTCGCTTAGAGTGAAAAATCTTAGAAACGTGTACTTGTCACCCACGAATATGAGGTGTTTATGCGTCCAGTTTTCCTCCGTGAGACTCTTATGTTTTATTCTATTTCTGTTTGCATTTGTTACACGCTACAAATACGTGAGTGAGACCTCCAGGTGCAATAGAGTACAGAAGCAAAACATTCTTGAACCTTTGAGTAAGGCCAACGTAAATACTAATTTTGAAGCACACTGTGTTATTACTCAAATACGACTCTCAAATAGATGGGAGTAATTTCTAAGATAACTACCACCACCAACCGCCTATTACACACACAGACACACACACACACACACACACACACACACACACACACACACACACACACACACACACACACACACACACACACACGCTCCTGCAGGCTGTGTACCAAGGTTGAGTGGCAGTGGGTTGTAATTTCTCTCTGTCTCTGTCTCACATCGCTTTCGACCGTCAAGGACTTTACGTTAAAACCAGAGAGCCGACAAAAAATGAAGCACGAGGCCAGACAACTAAGGCCAGAGACCTAAGACATCGCATAATCAGAACGGACTGCTAGGGTAATCGTCTCTCTCTCTCTCTCTCTCTCTCTCTCTCTCTCTCTCTCTCTCTCTCTCTTTCTTTTTTTGTTTTGTGTGTGTGTGTTTGCGTGCGCGTACTTTGATTCTACGTCATACAATATATGGGAAACCTATAATTGGATTTCTATTTTTACATTATTATTAGTTATATTGTTATGCACGCTCTACCCTAAACAATCCTGGGAAAAATTTTGATAATATTTCCGACGTAATGGTGGTATGTGCTCTCTCTCTCTCTCTCTCTCTCTCTCTCTCTCTCTCTCTCTCTCTCTCTCTCTAATGATTATATCTCGCTAGTTTCCTTCATCATGTTCACTCCCTCTGATGTCGCCTTCCTCTATTCCCCCCTCCTCCCAACCACCACTCCCGCCTTCCCTCTCTCCCTCCGTAGCTCCATCGTACCCTCTCAGCTTCTCTCTCTCCCTCCCTCCCTCTCTCTCCTAATCTCCGTGCTTCCCCTCCAGCCTCCTTGCTTAAGATAACATGCAAAGCAACACAAGCTTAACTTAGGCTTACTTGGATCTCGCCTTAATTATTCAGCGTTAAAGGTAACACTTGCACACGTGCTTCCCAGAACAGGTGGAGACTTCCTAGCGACGCTGCAGTGCTTCTTCACTCACTCACTTCATGTACAGTTAGCGCAAAGTCGTGTAATCCCATATAAAGTTAATGCGTCATATATCAATTAGCGTATTTGGGTAACACTTCCTCTCAGCAAGTTAGTGATACAGGATGCTTGTAAGGGGAATGTTCTCAGGCAGGAATACTCTGACGCTTCATGAGTCAAGGGATGTAGACTACCGTTCCCCCTCTGAGGTAATTAGTTGAGTTAATGGCTAATGCACGTGAAGGTAAGAAAGTCATTATAGCATTATTCCCGCCAATAACCATATGTAGTAAAAGAAAAAAAAGTCAAAGCAATACTATTAAATTCAATAAATGGCAGAAAATATTGGAAGCTTCGTAAGTTAACCTCAGACATTCCATCAGTCCCAAAATGGTGAAAATAGAGATGTAGCAATGATATCGACATGCAGAAACCAGAAGAAGCTAACAAGCAACCAAATATTTGCATGGTTATTGGAATAGCTTTTATTTCTCTTACATCGTGACTGCTCTATAAGAAGTGCAAATACCAAAGTTCTTTTTTTCTCTCTTTCCCTCCCTTCCCTTCCCTTCCCTCCGCTTCATTGCCTCCACTTCCATCTTTACATTTCTTCCCGCGACTCACCACCCTCACTGACTCCCTCTTTCACATCATTCTAATTCCCCCTTCCACTCATCTTCCCTTTCTTTACGCCCTCCTTATTTCCCAATCTACCCAACTTTGCTAATTATTCATTATATCTACCCTTACTTTTTCATTCGCTTGTTTTTTTCACCAAATTATTTACCCGCTTAAGTCTGTTATCGGTGCCGGCCAGAGTTCACACCATAATTGATAATCGGCATTCTAACTTTGGACGTATCAAGCTATTAAATTAAGAGCGTTTATCAAAGAAAGGGTAAACTGTTGAAATGTAAAGCTATGAGGCGCAGAGCTGTGGCAGTTTAGGTTAGGTTAGATTAGGCTAAGTTAGGTTTGGGACATTTTTAAGCTCGTGTTCGTGTATAAACAAAGTTGAGGAGATTCTAAATATAAATATGTACTTCAAAGTAGGTGTGGTCGAATAAGCATCTCGGAGATCCATAAACGATCACCTCGAGGTCCCGCTTTGTCAGTGCCTTTGTTTGTATCATCATGTCTGCCTGGTCTGCATCTCTCTCTCTCTCTCTCTCTCTCTCTCTCTCTCTCTCTCTCTCTCTCCTCCTTCTTCTTCTTCTTCTTCTTCTTCTTCTTCTTCTTTTCTGTTCCCTCCAGGCACAAGAGTATGATAATTTTCGAAAAACACATTTCCATTTTCCCAAGTCGCCGCGGGAGGCAGCTTGGTTCACGCCTCACTGACTGGCTGGCTGCTCCTCTCTTCTCTCCTCTCCCGCCCTCCTGCCGCCGCCGGACAATCTCCCACAGGCTGTCCATTATTATTATTATTGTTAACATTGTTGCCATTCATAATTCATGGCTGCAAAACTAATTCCACAACGAACGAAGGGAGGGAGGAGACGGAAGATGTGATGAAAAGAGAGACAATCAGAAAAGGCAGCGTGACGAGAAAGGAAACATGATTTGTGTCTGAAAATATGCGTCTTCTAATAGCGAGTAATGGTGGCGATGGCGATGGTAGTAGTAGTAGTAGTAGTAGTAGTAGTAGTAGTAGTAGTAGTAGTAGTAGTAGTAGTAGTAGTAGTAGTAAAACGAAAGCAGGAGCAGTTTTTGAAGTAGAAGCACCAACAACAAAAAACACTTATGATATAACAGTATTCATAGTCTTCGCCGAAGGTAGCAACGGCATCAACAACAGCACCAAACAAAGAAGCAAGAACAGTAGCAAGAGGAGGACAGACAGATAGATAGATAGATAGAGACAGACAAACAGACAGAGACAGAGACAGAGAGAGAGAGAGAGAGAGAGAGAGAGAGAGAGAGAGAGAGAGAGAGAGAGAGAGAGAGAGAGAGACGGCTTCCACCTCAACTTCCCGGGGCAACATGTCGTGCAAGAGGCATAAGACGCTGGAGTTTAAGAATTAATAAGCCTGGAAAATTAAACTGCAAGTAGCCCTAAAGTTAGGCTTAGAACGCCATTTCATAAGTGTGCACATAAATGTATCCGCACACACACACACACACACACACACACACACACACACACACACACACACACGAAAAAAGATGTAACATAATGGCTATAAAATCCAGTATCTATCTTCAATTCTCTTACGTTGAATGGATAAAGATTTTAAGAAACCTTTACGTATATATTTCCAGTTCTCCCAAAGATAGATATTAATTTATCTGTTAGCAAAATTTAAGGGGGTGCCAATCACCAGTGTTCGCATTGGTCTATCGTTATGTATTTTGTTCCCAGCATCCACTATCTCATGTGATTTCATGGAAGCAAAAATAAGATAAGATATTCATAATTACTGAGAAAAACGCAAGTGATTTTTGAAGTATTCCAACAATGTAACATAAAGAAATCAACACTTTCCTAGACAGGAAATCACGTGCATTTTTCTTGTTATAATGGATCTTATAAGATTGGAATATTAGTGAAACATTTGCATATTTACGATACAGGAATATACTTATTTGGTTTACATAATGACAAAACAGCACACACCGGCTTCTCCGCACTAAACGCAAGGGAATCAAACTGAAGGCCGCCCCCACTAAGCCAGCGGCGCCGCTATGAGCCAGTAAGCCTTCACCTGCCGGCGCCAAGCAACTGTGAATAATTCATGGAGGCAAGCAACGCGCTGGTCAGTCAGAGTGTACACGCCACTCTGACACTCATTCCATCAAGGAACATTCTCGAATGTTTACATGAGAATCACTAAATAGAAATGCAACTATCACAATATGTCAAAAATATGGTGTTGTTTTCCCAGTTATTTAATAAAGTTAGAGAAATGACCTGGCAAACATGAAATTGAAGCTTGAATGTTATGTAGCAATTTGCTGAGGAATTTTAAGAATGTAATAAGAAAAATCACGAAAAGATTAATTATGAAAAGATTATATACATGAATTTAAACCTTAGCTCTAAAATGACTTTTTACATAATCGTGATTTCCAAAATTATCAACACATACATTCATAAGTCAATGAAAAATTTCCTTCAGCTACCTTGATAAATATAAACTCGAGGTAAGTAATGAATACAGCTTGCAAATTAGTTGTGGAAAACACCAAATACTGCAACACTAGTGTAAATATTTTCTTAAGAGTAAATGAAAAGATTTATTAATTTTTAATTCCCTGCCATAATCATGAATATTCGCTCAATGTGAAATCTCCACAATTTTATTAGTTTTCGTTCAAAACACCAAATACTTAACCCACAGGAGTAAAACATAGCATAGATCAAAATTGTTCTAATCTATATCATTACATACATGAGCTGAGAGTTAATATTTATTTGAAAGAAAAATAGTGGGAAAAAAATAGGAGCATAATTCCGTATGTCATCACTGTTACCACATACAAAAAGTAAATGGAAAGAACAAACCAAATGTTAGGCAAATCTGAATGATAATACAGTAATGCACGCTTTTCGCCGCTTTAATTTCTATTTGCCAAAGATTCTTTTATAACGTTACAAATATGCGAGACAGACAGAGAAGCACATCAGCCATACACTTGATGCATACATACGTTAACCAGTTTGCAGTTAACCGGTAGTCTTTGTGATTCTTCCTTTTTTCTTCCTGTGAGTGTTGAGTAGAATTCCAAATTCTGAAACATATGACAGGTAACATCTTGAGCAACCTGTCGCACTTCTTCACATTTGCCCGTGAACAATTAAATTTCCTTATCTGATTTCTGTTGGCCAACACGGGCCATACTGATACAATTAGCCATTGGGCCACGCTGATACAATTACTCTTATAGACTAAGTTGCAATCAAAGTCAGGAAATGTTGGCGGAATGTAAGAGGTTATACATGTACACCTCGCGACACTTGTTAAATGACGGCACCATATATGTGATGGATGCTTGAATGAAAAGAAATTCACATACCCCTTTACTGCACGGCAGTACTTCTATCCAGTCCTTTCCTTTGCTGTACCGAAAAATTAGTCAATCAGTCTTGCGTATTGATGACTTCCATGTATGAAGAATGAAGAGCCGGCCATTATTTGTATTCACATTTTTTTTAAATTGTTTTATGTAAAAGGGGAAACCTGGCTAATGTGTAAAAAATAAAAAATAAAAATAAAAGGGTCTACTGAGATACCAGTCCCAGAACAGAGTCGAGGAAAGGCAATCATTACGACATAACACGATTATCCAGCTAACGTGCATGTGAATTACTTCCAAGGCGTCTCTCAAACATCGCACATCGATGACATTAGTAGATCTCTTATAAATGAAGCGCAGTTATAGAGGTGTGGAATAATAATGGATTAATGTTCCGAGGCATCTTTCCTAATACCACAGGATATCTCAGCTGCCGCTGCCGCCACACATTCAGTCTCATGGTGTCTTTCCTGCCCCTGGGAGTGGTGCCACTCGGTGTTAGATGTTCAGGCACACAAATGATTTCGAGGTCACCCACGCCTGAATCCATTTGTACTGGAAAGTTTTGTTTATTTTTTTTATGAGTGACAAAAGATATCCAGCAAAGGTCCAGGCAAGTGTAAAGATGACAGTGTGGCGCAGTGGCCAGTCAAGACACGTTGATCTGCGTTAATGTTAGAAAACGTGTGGAGGTGATTGGATGACTGTGTGTGATTAAGTGCATGCAATGAAAGGCTCATTTGCGAAATGCCTGCCCTAATGTGGCGCCATAATGCCCATCTATGAATTAAATGACTGCAACATACCGAGTACGACTTGCATAACTACGAATGTATGTGGTGTGAAGGTAGTCTCTGATTAACCTCACTGAACACGTGTGGATATTTAAAGAACATGCCGTTGGAATGTGTAATGAATACACACTCACATTTTTACATTAACTGATATTGAAATATAGTCAGCTTGCTTTTTTGCATTTTTCTCTGAGAACGAAACCCACACATATGGTTAAGATCACACACGTGTGTGTGTGTGTGTGTGTGTGTGTGTGTGTGTGTGTGTGTGTGTGTGTGTGTGTGTGTGTGTGTGTGTGTGTGTGTGTGTGTGTGTGTGTGTGTGTAGGTGGTTCTCGACCTTTCATCTCTGACCATTTTCGAAATTAGATAGACTTACTATTCTAAGACAGAGGACCGCCACACCACTCAGGTTATCGCACCTTCCATTCCTACGGCGTCTGTTATTCACGGGTTCGGGCACAAACAAGTGGTGGTTCAGTGAATGCAAAGATCACACAGCTCTATGCTGGAGCTAGGATATGAGTACAAGACCGAAATGAATCTACAATATTGTTTGTTGCCAGTACTACCCATATATTATTGAGGTTCTAACTTAAAATGTAAAACAATTTTATAAATATAATTTATGTGTCATCAATTCGAGATTATATTTTCATTGCAGGCATAATTCGTATACAGAAATTAATAGTTTTCCAGTGATAAGTAATGCCGAACAAATTCTTGTAACAGGGAGCAGCAAATTCCATGATCCTCTGGCTGAAACCTAACCTAGTTGTAATTATAATAGCAATTACAATTAATGAAAGTTTTGAATATATTTAACTCTTTATTGAAACCAATAATCACAACAGCTTTCAAACTGCTGAGAGAAAAAAAATATAATCCATTCACAGTTTCCAGGGAATTGAGTTTCGATGGCGTTCTCATATGCAAAATCGCACATCACTTCAACGCCAAAATCATAAATCTGAGCGTTATCTGTAAAACCATCCTTATTTTGTGCGGGAAAACACAATACCCAGCTGACCCATTATTCTTGCACATCTAGATAATGAGACATAACAAACAATAACTATATAACTACGACTTCACGATAATTGTTTTGCCGAAAATCATTTGTTGTGCACGAAAATTCACCAATCACTATTACGAATATCAGAATACAAGTTATGACAATTAACACGAGAATATATACTTAGCTAATACACCGGCAAAGAGGAGAAATGAGACTGTGCTAAGGCGAACATCTAACGACACAGAATCATTCCACACCAAGAAAATATAAAAAAGAAAAGAAAAGAACGGAAAAGATTTATTTCTTAGATACAATCTTTCCCAACACAATTCAACAGATAATAATGACCACAGTCACGAGAAAGTTACACGCGCCTATTGCCTTCATCTGCAAGAGAGAAAAGAGAATGAGGAGCTGAGGAGCAAGGGGAAGAAAAAGTCAAAGAAGACAGCAGTAAGATACACGGCAACGAAAGTAAGAACGGCAAGACCGAGGGGGAGGGAGATATAATACACCAAAATACCTGTAATGTTGCTATTGTACCATTTTATCGAGGCACGAATGAAAAGCACATATTTTTTTACGACACAACTGGACGGAAGCTTTACGTAAAGTCTGAAAACAAAAAGGTTAACAAAAGTCCCAGTTCCCTGCCTAATTAAAGAGAGATGGGACGAGTTAATGTATGACTAACAACAATACACAGCAACTATACAGCATGGTTAATGGAAGGGTCCAGCTGGTTACTGTTGTTAGATATTATAAACAAAAATATGTGAAATACTCTTCGAGGATATGATAAAAAAAAAAGACAAGTGCAATTACGCATGAAAAGTACTTCCATGCATAAATCTTGCGCTCGCTTCATTATTCGGGACGTGCCTCAGTGATATACGATGGGCGGAAAGGAGAGAAAAAAAAAAAAGGTTATAAATATTCACATCAGAAAAAATAGACACTTTTGTATTTAGCAACAATTTTTCGTTCTCCACCGAAAGAAGATAATGCAAATAGGAGACAGAAGCACCACACACACACACACACACACACACACACACACACACACACACACACACACACACACACACACACACACACACACTGGAAAAGAAATAACCTCCTAACGAACATTAGATTGCAATACTTTTTTTTTATTAGGATGGGAACGAGAGAAGAACAACCAAAATTTGCGGTTAGAAAAAAAGGCCTACTGTGGTGCTGGTCCCCGAACAGGATCAAAAGAGTTAACCAAATGTATGTGATAAGCATCTTGAAAGCTCTCTCTAGAATGAGTACAAGTGATAGGAAGATGGAAATACAGATTCAGGAAGGGAGTTCTACAGTTGAACACAAAAATGGATGAATGATTGAGTACTGGTTAACTGGCATTGGAGAAGTGGACAGAATACGGGTGTGGAAAATAAGAAAGGCTTACGGAGCGACGTCGCGGGAGGAGGGGAAAGAAGCAGTTAGCAAGATCAGAAGAGCAGTTGGCATGAAAATAGCGATAAAATTTAGCACGTGATGCAACATTGTGACCATGAGAAAGATGCTGAAAACAGTCGGTTAAATGGATAGAGTTGATAAGACGGAAAGCTTTTGATTCCTACCTGTCTAAGATAACAGTATGTGTGGAAGTCCCCTCATACATGTGAAACATACTCCATCCGCGGACGGATAAGGTCCCTGTAGACTGTTAGCAGTTCCGGGAGTGAGAAAACTAGCGCATACGATTCAGAACGCATAATTTCATATTTAGAGATGAGATGTGAAATTTCCAGATAAGATTGTTAGTAGAGGACAGACCAAGGATGTTCAGTGTAGAAGAGGGGGACAGTTAAGTGTCATTGAAGGAGAGGGGATAGTTGTCCGGAAGGTTGTGTCAAGATGATCGATGGATGAATTGAGTTTTGAGGCATTGAACAATACTACTGTTCCCTATACAAGTTAGTATCTCGGTCCTGGGAGACTATACAGCAAAGACTACACTTAACGGAACATGAAGCGCTTACTTATATCTCTAAAGGCCTCGTGAACTCCTTTCAGCGGCAGCAACGGAGAAACTGAGATATAAGCTAAATATTCTAGGTTCTCCATAATCAAAACATCACAGCTACACGATGGATGCCAAAGTGACCCACACAGAAAAGCGAGCCACTCCCGCAGAAAGGTAATCAGCGAGTGCATTGTGTCTGTGTAAAGGACGACCCTCCGGTGTACAAGGTTGCGGAAATGTAGCTCACGGGCAGACACGGCCGCGGTCTATAAAGGAAAAAACACCAAATAGCTGACTCCTCCCTGCTTGACGTGTTTATGTTTCCAATCGAAGCATATTTTCTGTTCTAGCCTAACGAGCGCCATGTTGACACAGATCGACCAATGTATGCAGTAAAATACAGAGCAAGCGCGCACACACACACCCACACGCACATTGGCTTGCTCACACACACACACGCATACGAACACGCGAATCCACGCACAAACATACACAGGAATACAATACAAACATAGCACGCACGTACACACACGAACGTACACAGCACGCACGGACACAGCGCATACGAGCACACACGTACACACATACTCACACAGCAGCATGCACACAACACACGCACGCACACAATATCACGTAGGCACGCGCGCGCGCATTCACTCATGCACACACACACACACACACACACACACACACACAGCGTAGTGTAGTGGTTAGCGCTCGACTCACAATCGAGAGGGCCGGGTTCGAGTTCCGGGCGCGGCGAGGCAAATGGGCAAGCCTCTTAATGTGTGGCCCCTGTTCACCTAGCAGTAAATAGGTACGGGATGTAACTCGAGGGGTTGTGGCCTCGCTTTCCCGATGTGTGGAGTGTGTTGTGGTCTTAGTCCTACCCGAAGATCGGTCTATGAGCTCTGAGCTCGCTCCGTAATGGGGAAGACTGGCTGGGTGACCAGCAGGCAACCGAGGTGAATTACACAAACATACCTGTGCTAGAAAAAAAAAACATACAAACGCAAAGGCTTAGCAAGGCAAGCCACGCAACATTTGAAATAAATAAAAAACATGTTTCAAACATTCAAGTCGTCTAGACTAGAATTTCATGGCAAGGGTTTCTTTTTAGTGTTTTTTTCTTTATGACATGTACATATACTGGTTATTTTCTTGGTTTTGCAATAAACTTTACGGAATGTGTGGTCATTTACAAAGGAAATACACGAATTTTGATGCAAACAGTAATTTCTTTTCCCAGAGAGAGAGAGAGAGAGAGAGAGAGAGAGAGAGAGAGAGAGAGAGAGAGAGAGAGAGAGAGAGAGAGAGAGAGAGAGAGAGAGAGAGAGAGAGAGAGAGAGAGAGAGAGAGAGAGAGAGAGAGAGAGAGAGAGAGAGAGAGAGAGAGAGAGAGAGAGAGAGAGAGAGAGAGAGAGAGAGAGAGAGAGAGAGAGAGAGAGAGAGAGAGAGAGAGAGAGAGAGAGGATGGGAAAAAGGAAGGAATTACATTATCAGGATGTCCTTGTTGGATTGGTATATTACTGAGTTTAGAAAATACATCATTAACGTGTGTTGAAAACCATTCATTTATTATCTCTATCAATTATGGATTCACGTAGTTTTCAGCACAACAAAAGCAACACTTACATGAGACCAAAGGACCAGGTGACACACACAGCTGCTCCGGACACTCACAGCTGAAAACTTAGTGCCTGCTACATTCATCATTAAGAAAATAACAAAGAAACCTCCTAAAACTATATCTGCACACTTCCCTCGTTTTTTGCCTATCTCTTTACATCTTACTTGACCATCTCATCATTTTTCACAAATATTCAGTTTCCTACACTGAAAGAACCCGATTTATTTCTTACTTTTGTAAACGTTTTAACCAATTCATTTCAATCCAACGCTTTTCCAATGAATAAATCTGAAGATGTTTTATTCCGATTACAAGTTTTCTCATGTCCTGCATCATCCTAGTCTTCTTGCTTTGCACTGACTATATAGCTTATGTGGGTTCATTCTTTAATAAGAATAGACATGTACCTCATCATTTAAGTGGAAGCTTACCAAATCTGTGTTGTACTGCTTACGCTCCTGCAAGTATTGTTTGTTTGGTTCTTTATTATAAATAAGAATTTCACTCCTAAATATTTTTCTTTAATCGACCTGCTTTTACAGCTGTTCCCATTTAAAGTTTTCATGAAGATTACTCACTGATCTTGAAACTCGTTTGTTGATTTTTAGAGTATCCAGACATTCTCTTAAAATTTTATAATACACCAAGTCTTTCTCCAACCGGATTAGCCGTCCTTCTTTAGGGTCTGTCCGATGCTGGATGCTGATGTCACTGCTGATCCGCTGATCTCTATCGTTATCAACAAAATAAGCACCGTAATCGGTTAACAAATTGGCAGTTTTTCTAAGTAAAAAATAATCCTAAATAAAGAGAATGAAAACTGGGAAAGATTTCCATGAATCAACTACTGCAAGCGCTCAGAGTAGTACTGAAATGAATGAGAGAAGGGACGACATGGAAAAAAATACAATGAAAGACAAACAAAAACATTCGAACCTAATGAGGTGTCTTTCTAGTATACTTTCAGTGGAAGAGCAAATAAACCGGCCTTTTAGATTCATTGAGTAACCTTAACTGACTCTATTCACAAACAAACAAATAAATGAATAAATAAAGGAAAAAAAAAAACTAGAGAGCCACTGGAGAATGAAGAGTAAGAACAATTCCTAATAGTCATCCTTCTGGCCGGGACTTTACAGCACCAACGCGTGACAAACATCAGGAAGTCAATATAACAACCGTCACAACAACAGCTGTGTGGCGCGGATAACAAGATAGACTTAGTATGCTCAGATGGGCAGGCCTGAGGACCGCTTTGACTCTGATTGCCAAGTTACATGTGCCACAGTGACTCTTGCCAGGCTGATAAGGCAGCGCGAGGTAGGTGAAGTGGATATTTGCATGGGGAACGGAATATGACCTCACCAATTATTCAACACTGGTATCTGCTGGCGAGGGTTTGTATTCGTGCCAACTAGGTAGGTTTCTCTCTCTCTCTCTCTCTCTCTCTCTCTCTCTCTCTCTCTCTCTCTCTCTCTCTCTCTCTCTCTCTCTCTCTCTCTCTCTCTCTCTCTCTCTCTCGCTTAATGTTCCGTCTTGTAAGACCTTCGGGAAATGTCAATATTAGTTGTGTAAACCAAGCCACTCTTTGATATCTACTCGGTTAGTTAAGTGTGCACGAGTGTATGTGTCACTCTATTTGTATGTTGTGTTTGATTCTGCGATTCTGACACACACACACACACACACACACACACACACACACACACACACACACACACACACACACACACACACACACACACACACACACACACAGGAATCTACACCCTCTCGACTTATCAGCAAATAAGTCCTCCCTCTCCCTCTTCCTCTTCCCACATTCTCTCTCTCTCTCTCTCTCTCTCTCTCTCTCTCTCTCTCTCTCTCTCTCTCTCTCTCTCTCTCTCTCATTCTAGAACGAAGTAAAGTCTTCTGGAGTGGAGGGGCGGTAATATAATAAACAGACTCGTCCTACAGCAGACCTTTCAAGCGGCCAACCAAATTATTCCAGGAAATTGAGTCGTAGAGGCAAGTCACTCATTAAATTTTTTCTTCTCTCCCACACCAGCCAATACGAAATAAGAGGCTTCAGCTTACCGGAGACGAGAAATCGAAGAGCATCGTATTAAGTATGGAAAGGATCTGATGCCATAACTTCAGTTCAGTTAGAGGAAAATTGGCATTATTAGGCATGTCTCTCTCTCTCTCTCTCTCTCTCTCTCTCTCTCTCTCTCTCTCTCTCTCTCTCTAAATGAACACTTTTTGCACGTTTATTTAACTTATTTGCAAAGTATCAAGTGTTTTTTTTTCCTTTAGTTCGTCATTCCCTCCGTGAAGCATTTCCTCACATCCTCATCCCTTTATTCTCTTCTTGAATGCTTTCTTTTCATCCTCTTGACTTCTTTCTCAGAGATTTATTTTTATCCTCATTATCTCCACTTGCTTCCCTAACACTTCTGACTTTTTATGATTTTTTTCTTGTTTCTGTATAACGTGCATTTTTTTTTTTTCTTTTTTGCCCATAATGACAGGTTTATTATTTCTAATGTTTTTGTTTGGCATTCCCTCGCTTCCATTTTGGCATGGTCATTTTTCCTTTCATTATTAATTAGTATGTCCTTTAACTCTTTTATCTTCTTCCACTTTTCTTTTTTTCTATTCATTTCTCTCCTCTTCCATCTTACCAGTCTGATCTTTTATCTTGTGATCTATTTTCTTACCTCAATTTATCTCTTTTCTAGTCTCTTTTTCCCATGCCCCATTTTCTTTTCTTCTTTACCTCCTCTATTTTCCAAACTCTTGTACACTCATCTCCCCCTTTAACCTGTTCCCCACCTCACTCTTTATCCTCTTCTCTACCTTTTCTTCCTCATTCTCTATTCCCCACCTCTCTCTCCACCTCCACAGTACACAAAACGCGAGGTGCGGCTCCCAGCAATTAAGTTTTCCATTTCCTGCATTCAGATTCTAATTCAATCCCTCGCAGAAAATAATCCAATTTCAGTTATTAATCTGGGCAGAGCGGCGTGGCGGGGGCAGTCAGGCAGGGCTTAAATATTACAAGATCTCGACTCCCAGTGAACGTCAAGAAAAAATAATGGAAACCTTGCTAACTTTTGCGTTGGTGAAGAAATATTGAGATGCGATAGGTAGAGTGTGTGTGTGTGTGTGTGTGTGTGTGTGTGTGTGTGTGTGTGTGTGTGTGTGTGTGTGTGTGTGTGTGTGTGTGTGTGTGTGTGTGTGTGTGTGTGTGTGTGTGTGTGTGTGTGTGTGTGTGTCAGAGTGAGGGGTGGAAAAATAATCGTACGTAGACTAAATAATGCCATCAAGAGAGTTTTGAATCCCCTCTTTTGGAATTTGATGAGGAGAAAACTATGTATATATATCCATCTGGTTCAACTTCCCCCCTGTAGTTTATTGTATAAGCTACACGACACATGGAGGAGCAGGTCTGGCTAATAACTATTCAATCAGGAAAACATTACCTATTGACGAGGGTATCATAATTCAATTCAGATCCCTGACTAACTGAGGGAAAGTAAATGAACAGCATATACCCAATCAATCGAGTCTCACATAATGCTGGCTTTGTTGACAGATTCCGTTATATATATATACCAGATGATTATTGGCTGAGGGAACAAAAATAACAACACACACTCTCTCTCTCTCTCTCTCTCTCTCTCTCTCTCTCTCTCTCTCTCTCTCTCTCTCTCTCTCTCTCTCTCTCTCTCTCTCTCTCGTACCCAAGCATGATTTTATTCCTCGACTTAATTCTCTTTATCTCTCACTGAGCTTAA
Source organism: Portunus trituberculatus (assembly GCF_017591435.1). Lineage (NCBI taxonomy): Eukaryota > Metazoa > Arthropoda > Malacostraca > Decapoda > Portunidae > Portunus > Portunus trituberculatus. The sequence goes on along the minus strand of NC_059271.1, from coordinate 30,050,746 downwards.
TCTCTTTCACGGCCTCTCCTCTCCTCCTCAGGTAAAAGTGGGGAGAAGAGATAAAATAAGGAGGAGAGAGACGAAGACACACGTGGGGAGAAGGCAAAAGGCGACGAAAGGAAGAGAAGCACTGAGGGACTGGCGGGGTGATATCACAGGCATGAGGCATAGGAGAGGAGAGAGAGGGGAGAAAGGAAGGAGAAAAGAATACGGGAGAGAAAGAATTTTTAAGTCTTCCGTGAATAGTAACAAAGGTAGGTAAGGAGTGGTAAAGAGGAAGGAGGATGGAGGATGGAGGACGAGGAGGAGGGAAGGAGAAAAAAAAGAGATAAAAGAAAAGATGAGAGGGAAAAAAGAGGAAGGAAGGAAGGAAGGAAGAAAAGACGAAGAGGAAACAGGAAAAAGAGAAAATAAAAAACAAAAAAAAAGATAAAGGGAAAGACGAAGAACCAATGTGTAATACCCTAAATATGGAGAACTAAAAAAAAAAATGCCCATCAAACACAAAACGCGGGAAAAAAAAACCCACACACATCGTAAAGCAGAGAAGGAAAGAAAACCCAGGCAAGGCAAAAAATAAAAGAAAGACTCGACTTCTTGAGAAAATTTCAAACACGAGGATTTAATTTCCTTTAAATATGACGAAGAGGAGGAGGAGACTGGGATTCGCGAGGGACACATCCGGGGAACACGCAACACGAAGGAAAAGTGAAGGGCCTGAAAAGACTCATAAACTCTAAGCCAATCCTCTTATATGATGTAAGCCCCCTGCTGCCTGCCTTCGTGTGCGTGTGTGTTTGCGTGCATGCTTACTTGTGTGTGTGTGTGTGTGTGTGTGTGTGTGTGTGTGTGACTGAATGACTGATTGGTTAACTGAATGAATGAATGAATGAATGAATGAATGAACGTAGAACTGATTGAGTGATTGATTAATTGATTGAGTGTGTGAGTAAGTGAGCGTGTGAGTGAACCAGTGAGTGAGTGAGTGAGTGAGTGAGTGAGTGAATGGGGTGTAAGATCATTCAGTCAGGATTTTTGCTATCTGTGTTAATTCCTTGAAGGTATCGTTGGAACAGGTAAGTCAACAACAAGAAAGACCAGTAAACTTCGCCTCGGGACCACATCGGAAAACCCAACTAAGAGAAGCATCAACAGCAACGGAAGAGTATACCCAAAGTCGTGAAAGGTATGTGGAAAAATAGACAATTGTCGTAAAAATGTAATTGCTCTTTCCGCCACAACACTGTCATATATATATATATATATATATATATATATATATATATATATATATATATATATATATATATATATATATATATGTATTACTTTAAGAAATAATTCAGCTTCTTTTGATTAAACACTAGAACATACAATTTGATCTACTACTACTACTACTACTACTACTACTACTACTACTACTACTACTGTGTAAAGGTAATAATAATACATACACTACTATTACTACATACTTTACTAGTAATAATAATAACAAAACTGATACTACTACTACTACTACTACTACTACTACTACTACTACTACTGCTGCTACTACTAGTAATGATAGAAATACTACTGATACTACTACTACTACTACTACTTCTTCTACTACTACTACTACTACTACTACTACTACTACTACTACTACTACTAATTATAATACTGATACTACTACTATTACTATTATTACATGTAGTAATAATAACAACAACAATAATAATAATAATAATAATAATAATAATAATAATAATAATAATAATAATAATAATACTGATATTTCTACTACTACTACTACTATTACTACTACTTCTACTACTACAACTACTACTACTACTACTATAGCTAAGAAGAAGAAGAGGAAGAAGAAAGAAAAATACAACAACGACGACGACGACGAATAAGAAGAAAAAGAAAAAGAAGAAAAAGAAGACAGAGAGAAGAGACGCACAAGCAGATAAGCAGATAATCACATTAAAAAACTGAAAAAAGAAAAACATCACAAGCATCAAACAAACAAACACACACACACACACACACACACACACACACACACACACACACACACACACACACACACACTCGAATATTAATCTCACTTTACTCCCAATAGTCTATATGTTGATACTTCTTTCTCTCCTTCACACACTTACTCCATCGTACTACCAACAGGAAAGAGGAAAATAAAAGAGGAAAAATGGTAAGAAAGTGATGGAAAAGAGTAAGAGTAGAAGAGTAAAATAGTACGAGAGGGAGAGAAAAGGATGAGAGGAAGAGGGAGGATAGAGAGGATTAGAAGGGAAAAGGGATAGAGATGGATAGGGTACGGTAAAAGGAGGGCAAAAAGGGTATGAGAGCGAGGGAAGGGGGTGAGAGGGAAAGGAAGGTAAAGGGAGATGAAAGGAAGATAAAAAAGCGAGAGAGAGGGAGGGGGAAATGCGAGAGGGAGGAAAAACAAGTCTCCACATGACAGGGCCCTCACATTATTGCCTCAACTAAGAGACTAGTTCATGAACACAAGGTGGATATTTTCTTTTGTTTTTGAGAGTTAGAGACTGGTAATTTGACTCAGCCGCGTAGAAAGAACGTTTTGCATTTCAGACAATATGGGATAAAATTCAAGTGATGTTTTGTCCAGATACAATAGCCAAGAAGAAAAATTGTATATAAAAGCTGGTAATAATGAAGCAATTACATCGGAGAAAAGGATCCTCTCGTATGAGGTTGGTAAGGTGTGTGTGTGTGTGTGTGTGATTTTCTTCCTCCTCGTCTGCCTTGGTATCGCCATTCTTTTGTCTTCATATTCCCTTCCCCGATCTCTCCTCTCCTCGTCTGAGTGTTGTCCCTCCTTCCGCTCTCCTATTCTTCGGGCCATCAATACTCTCATCAGTCTCAGTTAGCATTTGGCAGGACAAAGGCCTCCTCGTCTCCTCTTCCTTCTCTTTCAATCCCCTTCTCCATTTTCCTTCGCTCCCCTCATCCCTCAGTGCCTGTCTCTCTCCTTCTCCTCCTCCATCTCTCCTCCCTATATTTTCTCTTAGTAATATCACACTTTCCATCTTTCTCTTCTTCCTCTCTGTACACAGCTATTTCATTGTTTCCTTTGGCTTCTTGAAAATAGACACAGAAATAAACATTTATATGACATATATATTTTGAGAACTAGATAAGTTTCGTCCACAAAATGTTTTTCTCTCTCGGTTCACAAAGTTACCGAGGCGACCGGAGGCAGAGCCAGAGGTCACCTGCAGGTCACAGTGCGGTCTGAACTGAGGCTACACTGCGATGGGAGAAAAGAAAACTCCATAATAATATTTAACTGACGCCCACCCATCTTTCACACTACAAACATCTTTAAGTTCTTAAGAATATTACTCGGCCTCTCGGCCTTTAAATCATTCCTACCTGTAAATATTTCACGGAGTAAAAAACAAAACTCCAAGAATTCGAAATGATCTGGAAAGAGAATGTATAAAGAAAAAAAATGCGGTGGTGTGTGTGTGTGTGTGTGTGTGTGTGTGTGTGTGTGTGTGTGTGTGTGTGTGTGTGTGTGTGTGTGTGTGTGTGTGTGTGTGTGTGTGTGTGCATACTTGCTTTATTCATGCAGGAGCTAGACTACCTATCCACTCCTCCATACTATCCTTCGAGGCCTCCATTCCAACCGCGCCAACTTTTCCTCTCCCCGCACCACTCCCCACTTTCCTCCTCGCCCGATGAGGATGAAGAGCGGCAATAGCTGGTGAAGTCGAGTTGAGGTGGAGGGGAGGAGTTGGAAGGGCCTTACCTCATGTGTTTATCCACTTAACGCTCCAATATACTGTAAAAGTTAATGCAAACATCTCTTTATGTAACTTCTATTAATTCACGGCACTTTTTTGGAGGTGAAATGAGGAGCATGTGTTTAGGAAACGCAAGGGAAACTATGGTAATTGAATGAAGGCCATACGATTGCTGGAGAAACACACGAAAGATAAAGTAAACCTTCCAGTCTCCCTTTCATCACCATTCCACGCCGCCGCCGCCGCTGTGAGGAGTGTTGATGTTAGACTGCCATAACACGAACACAAGAGAATACTACTACTGCTGCTACTACCACTACTACTACTACTACTACTACTACTACTACTACTACTACTACAACTACTACTACTACTACTACTACTACTACTACTACTACTACTACTACAACTACTACAACAACTACTACTACTACTATTACTACAACTACTATTACAACTACTTATACTTATATCTCTATCTATCTATCTATCTATATATTCATCTATTGGTTTGTGAATTTCCTGGTGTTGCTGCTGCTAACGACGAAGTTAATGATGCTGCTTCCCCCACTACGGTGATAAAAACAAGAACAATGTAATGATAACAATAATAATAATAATAATAATAATAATAATAATAATAATAATAATAATAATAATAATAATAATAATAATAATAATAATAATAATAATAATAATAATAATAATAATAATAATAATAATAATAATAATAATAATGATGATAATAATAATAATAACAACAGTAATAATAATAGTAATAATAATAATAATAATAATAATAATAATAATAATAATAATAATAATAATAATAATAATAATAATAATAATAATAATAATAATAATAATAATAATAATAATAATAATAATAGCAGTAATAGTAGCAGTAGCAGCAGCAGCATCAGGAAAAATAAATTATCATTGTACTACACAAATACTATCAGCAAAAATGGCGGCGCAGACGAAAGTGACATCAACAATAGAAATCACCACCACCACCACTACGCCATCGCCACCACCACCACCACCATTACACCAGCACCACCACCACCACCACCAACAACAGCAAAAGCGGTCGGAAGCTCTCTCCCATATCTCATCTGAGCTACAACACGACATTCGCCTTCCAGTTTAACAACAAATTGAGAAATATTACTTGGGGACGCAATTCCCAGAGGGAGCGGCGACCCCTCGGGCTTTCCCTCGGGACAGGAAACACTCTCAAAACAATTTCAGCTTGTTGTTTCCGGCGTGACGTCACCGAGTACTTACAGTTGATTGAGCCTCCATTAGACCTGTCTCTCACAAATCCCGCACCGAAGTACTTCCCAGTCGAGTTATAATCCCTATTAGCTAATTACCTAACCCATCTCTTCTCCATTTAATCCCCGGCCCATTAGCAGTAATAGTTAACATCAATTACTCCAGGTTTGCTTGTGTTTATAAAGAGAAGATGGAACGTGTGTTTTGCTCAGCGGATGACACTACCTAGGGGAGTCTCCACCAAGGGACGCTATTGTTTGTTTGCACTTACAGAGAAATTATATCTACATGAAGTATCTGACAATTAGTGTTTAGCCTTTGACACAAGGTTATGTTTTATTTAAGACGTTTCCCAAGGCGAATGCGATGACAATGATATATTTCTTTTATGAAATCTTGCTGCTGAAATTCATAAGCGTGTCTTCCTCGGGAACGTAAATGCAAGGCCGCGAGCACCACTGAGGGAAAGCTTGACTTCTTGTGACGAGGCACCCTGAACACACCGCCCGCCGCTCTGTTACACACTAGTAAATGAGGATATGTGCCCCGTGGCAAAAGGCATTAAGGGCTTCATATAATTTCATTAACGCAATCATGAATACAAAGCCCAAGAACACGCTTCTGGAGAATGTTTGTGTATATTCGAAGAAACTCGTATATAAAAAATGCGAGAGAAAAAAAAAAGCAGGTAAAGGAGGATGTGAGTGAGAAATATATCAATGCAACTACTTGTACATGGAAAAAAAAATGAAAATTAGAGAGAAAAAGCCCTTTAAGTTTTAACGCGGGGAGAGGCAGCTTTGTGTGGTCTGAGTCCCTTGTCGGTAAGGTCTAACGGGAGACGGGTGGCAGGGGAAGGAAGGCGAGGAAGGGAGAAAGGCAGGAGGCAGGGTAAGAGTAGAGTAAGGGAAGCTGTCGCCTTACTACTGTCCTTTGGGAATGTTGACTTGAATGTTTTATTATTTGAGGAAAGTAAACGGTAAGAGTGATAGGCAGTACAAAAATGTCCCTGCCTCAGTGCGGGCTGTGTGTTTTACTCTTGCGTGGCTTTTGTATGAGGTGGGGAGGCAGAAGGAAATGAAAGAGCTGGGTAGATAACAGAAAAGAGAAAGATAGGTGAACTTTTTTACCCGCCGGCTAAAAGGGACGACGAGCTAGATAGGATGGAGGGAGGGTGGCGCAAGGTCAGGAGGGAGGAAAGGAGGGATCTCAGTTAATCCTTGGGATGGCTGACGCGCTGCCTCCAGCTTCGTGTATTTATCCTCAGAATCTTTAGTGCGAGGCCGGCGACTGACGAGGTGAGCTGAATATTTCATGGGCATTGAAGTAGCACTGCCGCTGGAGGGAGCTACGTGGGAGTCTGCTTTCTTGTGTGTGTGTGTGTGTGTGTGTGTGTGTGTGTGTGTGTGTGTGTGTGTGTGTGTGTGTGTGTGTGTGTGTGTGTGTGTGTGTGTGTGTGTGTGTGTGTGTGCGCGCGCGCGCCGCATTAGGTCGGGAAGTTGAGCTAGACTTACATTTATAAGTACGCATTACAAGCCGAAAAGAGAAAATTTCTCTTTAATATAGACTTTTACCTTCAACCACTTACACTTAAAATGAAAGCGCAGTCCCTTCACACAAGCCAAAGCATTACAACATAAAATCATTCTTCCAGGCCACCATAATCTTCAGCAGGCGCCACACAGCACTTAACCGACACAAAACTCCAACTATTACTGAATCGAGTGACGTACTGCATCCACTGAGGAGTTGGGTCGGGCAGGGCAGCTCAGGTGGGGGCGAGGTATACTTTGCCGTGTCTATTATATTATCAACACCACTCTCCACGGTCCCTGTGGTACAAATATCAGCTTGCAGGATTTAAGGGGTGGTCTTGCACACGCTTCACCTTGTGGCTACAGTTGTTCCCATTTCCTGCCCTTCCACTGACCTTACCTCTCTCTCTCTCTCTCTCTCTCTCTCTCTCTCTCTCTCTCTCTCTCTCTCTCTCTCTCTCTCTCTCTCGTCCCCTCACTCGCCATCCACCTTCGAGTTTGTCCACATCCACAGAGGCAGCACAAAAGAATTTCATTTTACGCCTTCTCTTTGTTTCGTTCTCTTTTTAAGCCATGGAAATAGAAATGTGAAAAAAAGAAGTGGTGCTGTATATTTTTTTTCGCTTTCATATCACCTTGTTACCTCGCCGTGATTACACCTCGGCCACACCTGTCACGGGAGATGAAAATCGGATTTTTATGCAAGCAAGAAGAGGACGCTGTGACGATAAGTACTATGCACCGCCACGCAACCTGTCCTGTGTGTGTGTGTGTGTGTGTGTGTGTGTGTGTGTGTGTGTGTGTGTGTGTGTGTGTGTGTGTGTGTGTGTGTGTGTGTGTGTGTGTGTGTGTGTGTGTGTGTGTGTGTGCGCTAACCTGTACATATGACACGATACGGAAAGAAGAATTTGTCATGTTTACTAACAATGCAACTTCAATCAACTCCTTGGAGAATGTTATTTTTTACTTATCTCCTACTACCACTGCCACTCGCCTCATCACCACCACTATACTATCACCACCATCATACCGACCGTCACCACCACCACCACCTCTACCACTCGAGTCATGACCACAACCTCCACTACTACTGTCTATCACCATCGTCATCAGTACACCACCACCGATAGACACTACTGCCCTCATCAGATCCTCCACCACTACCACAACCACCAACACCACTAACAACAATAACAACAATAAGCAATAGCAAAACACACTGAAAGACTGATAGAATAAAAGGTAGAATATATTTCTTATGTACCATCTTCATCTTTCTTCCCTTTCATCCTTCTTTTTATTCCCTCCTTGCTCTCACTTCCACCCTGCCTTTCCTTCTTCCTTCCCGTTCTATAGCACCAATACCCTCAGAAACTTTGTTAAGGGACACAGAGTTCTTGGATGAAAGGAAGTTTAATAGTTTATAGTCCGTGTGTGTGTGTGTGTGTGTGTGTGTGTGTGTGTGTGTGTGTGTGTGTGTGTGTGTGTGTGTGTGTGTGTGTGTGTGTGTGTGTGTGTGTGTGTGTGTTTTCGTACCATCAGTTTCCTTTACCCTGTTTATCTATTTATTTGTACGTGTATTTGTGGTGAGGTGGATGTGTTCGTGCCTTTAGTTCTCTTTAACTCATTTATTTACCTATTTGTCTATCTATTCCTGTGCATACACACCAATTTATCTAATATACACTGAACGCTTCTATTACTCACCACGGCTCATCTGCAACCACATCAACATTTGAATGCACAGCTTTACTTGCTTCTTAATGAAATGAGTTACATATGGAGAGCGAAATTCGAGCGGGATTAATGTTCTGGTCAAAGGATCGCACGTACAGACAAACACACCCACAGACAAGCACACACACACACACACACACACACACACACACACACACACACACACACACACACACACACACACACTCACACACACACATAGTCTCTCTCTCTCTCTCTCACACACACAAACACACACGCCCGGTAGCTCAGTGGTTAGAGCGCTGGCTTCACAAGCCAGAGGACCGGGGTTCGATTCCCCGGCCGGGTGGAGATATTTGGGTGTGTCTCCTTTCACGTGTAGCCCCTGTTCACCTAGCAGTGAGTAGGTACGGGTGACCTTGTTGTCCCGGTGTGTGGTGTGTGCCTGGTCTCAGGCCTATCCGAAGATCGGAAATAATGAGCTCTGATCTCGTTCCGTAGGGTAACGTCTGGCTATCTCGTCAGAGACTGCAGCAGATCAAACAGTGAAACACACACACACACACACACACACACACACACACACACACACACACACACAGTCTCTCTCTCTCTCTCTCTCTCTCTCTCTCTCTCTCTCTCTCTCTCTCTCTCTCTCTCTCTCTATCGTCTCCATCACTCGTGAGGCTCTAGACTGAAGCGACACAACGTTTCCCTCTCAACGGACGTAAGCCACTCACCCCTGCAAGCGATTACCGTCTCAGTGCTTCTTCACTCCAGGAGCAAGGCGAGGGAGGCCGTAACCCATAGTTATAATTAGGAAGCCGCTCAAGGTAGTCAAAGGTAATTAACACCAAGGGAAGGCATTTGGGGGCGAGACAGCGTAATTTGGATTTGGAGAGCGTAATGAGGAGAGGGGGAGCATGAACGGCTAAAGGAATGAGGATGAAGGTTAGATCACAAGCACTTCTAGCTAATAAAGGGAATTAGGAGTGACGTAAAATTAGACTGGATTGAGACGTGTATTTAAGGGAGATAAAAAGTTCAGGTGAGGATGATAATATGAAACATTAAGCGTCTTCTATGCCTCATCTTAATGCTGTTGTTGCCACTATTTTTCAGCGTTAACCAAGTCTCCTGGTGTGTCCTATTCATACGTAATCCAAGGCAGGACAAAGCGAGGGAATTGACTAGGAGGTGTGGAGGAGAACGGTTTTGTTCTAATATGCAGGTGCCACTCAGGCTGAAGGTGTTGGTAAGGATAATGATGCTAATGATTCGTATTTACTTCCACGTTCTGACGCCTTGCTTTGGTTTTGCACCTGTTGACTGATTAGTTGTAAGGAATGGTATTTGTAACGAAACGGTGTAAAATGAAAACTCCAGAGTGCAACTGGAATGTGAAAAATGTTAGAAGAATAAATGAATAAAAAGTGTCGCTCAGTGATGTCTTTTGTATTCTATTAACCCTTTCAATACTGGGACACATTTTTAATTTGAGATTTGTGTCCGATTACTCAATTTTACTTATATTAGGAAGGGTAAATGGAGGTCAAAATATTAATGGCCGGAGTTTTCACTATTTTAATCCCCCACAAAAGTTTTTTGAAGTTGTATAATATCCCAAGTTAGTAAACAGAATCAATATGGAAATGCGTCATGGTACTGAAGGGGTTAACTTTTTTTTTTTTTGACTGAGTTTCTAATCCCACACAGTCTGACGCCTCTGAATTTTATGGTTTTCCGAGTCTGGTGGAGAAACAAAGAATATGTTCCTATATTCTGTACAGCAGCAGCAAGACACACAGTTGCATGAGACACTTAAACATTGAGTGGGGTTTTGTCCACTTTATGAGGTACACGTAGTGTATATTCCGTTTGAAGAATTATGATAGAAAAGTTGTAAGACGGCAGAATTTTTAAAGCCAAGTATTTGCTTTAGTCTTTCAATATTATAATTAATTTTGTTTTTGTATTAATTCCAATATTCTTACTTATTGATTTACTACTTAAGTAGATAATAAAATCTCATATTAATATTTTTCCTCCATAGTCGTCTCCTGTACGTGTTTGATACATCAATAAACAACGCTCAAATGTATTTTTCAATGTAATATTCCTCAAATGTTTTTGTTCTGTATTTCTTTTGTACTTACTAATTCATAATAAAATGCAAGACTGTATACTTACTATTTAAAAATAACTTTTTAAAGCCTCCTTGTGTCCTCCATTAATTATTTATTAGGTCGCCACACTGCGCCACCTACCTTACGACGATACTTGCTACAATTCATGTGCATGTTATTGGCTGCATTTTAGATTCGTTCAAACTCGCGGGAAACGAGAAATAAGTTCGGACTGCGGGGATCAACTCGTGACTTATGGATAACCTCTGTGCTCGCCACTAGCCTTCATGGGTAACTTTACTAAAAATAAAGCGACACGGCTCGAAGCACTTCGTTCGAGCTGCGTTCTATGATTGAATTTTGGGACTGATTAATTTTCCTTCCGTTTATAGTAATCCTGACAATCTATCTGGAGTAATAGTATTTGCATCATTAATTAAATAGAGTTCTGTTACTTTTCCAGTTAAATATCAGCACTGCAGCGGTATTAACCTAAACTTGCCTCTTCTGCTGCCACAGCAACCGACGTTTCAAGCGACTTTTCTGTGAATGTGATTCTATGTATGTTTCACAAACCGTAATTATGGATAACGAAACCTTGCCGAAACGTGTGAAAAGTGTTCAGTCCACTAAATAATTCATACTCATTATGAATAGCTAGCTATAAACATAGAATAATTTGTTATATTTAAGGATTAATGATAATATTATCATAATAATGATAATAACAATAACGATAATACTAATAATAATGATACTACTACTACTACTACTACTACTACTACTACTACTACTAATAATAATAATAATAATAATAATAATAATAATGAAAATACCAAAAATGATGATAATAATAACAAAACAATAGTATCAAAATAATTCCTTTCGGTGGCGTAATTTACTTCATCAATTCAAACGAGATGATATTATCAGTAACAAAAGAGAAGGAAAAGAAGCCATTCTGTCTATTCTGCGTCAGTGTTTTATGACACACTCGTACCATATACATTTTCATAATAAAAAAAACTTGAATAATTTTTCTCTTATGTTATTCTTCCTCGTTAAAGTTTTCGAGACACACAACAGCACAGTGTCATTCATGGTCGTGCCGCGAGTAATGTGCTGTAAGTATAAAATCACACAAACAGAAAAATCTGAGTTAATGAAGGACTGAATGTATGTAACTCATAGATTCAAATTAAATGACTCATCTTACTTAATTGTTTTTCCAACATATTTGTTTCTATCAAAAAGATATAATAGATAAACAAATCAATAAACATTATTATACTATGGTTTTCAGACCAGCATCACAAACATAAACAAATAAATTAACTTTCATAATCGCATCACTGTCTTCGTATTTGCCTACATGGAAAATGACAACACACACACACACACACACACACACACACACACACACACACACACACAAAAAAAAAAAAAAAATAAATAAATAAATAAATAAAAAAAAAAAAAAAAAAAAAAAAAAAAAAAAGACCACATCATGTTAAGGGCCAGTGATCTTTTCTTATTTTTTATCTATTTACTCTTCTATTTATATGCAAGGTCTTGAAGTGGCAGAATTAGGCACTGCAATCTGGCCTTTATAAATTTCCATCCATGAATCTGAACGACCATGATCTTTTTTGTAGCTTTGCTCTCTTTGGTCTCTTGTATGCATGCATGTGCGTAACTATCTAGCTTTCCGAGTTATAGTAACAAATATGTGTGTGTGTGTGTGTGTGTGTGTGTGTGTGTGTGTGTGTGTGTGTGTGTGTGTGTGTGTGTGTGTGTGTGTGTGTGTGTGTGTGTGTGTGTGTGTGTGTGTGTGTGCTTGCTTTTGAGTTGCAAACTAAGTAATAATATGTCACATGCGAGAAGTTCCATGTCTTTATTGGTCTGACTATATGGAAAGAGGAAGGTCACGCCATAGTTCGTCAAGGAATGGTCGTCAAGCGTGACAGATTGTTTGCTTTGAAAGAATGCATCCAAACAGAATATCTATATATTGACAAAGGAAGTGATCGCTTTCACATGGATGCTACTATTAACGGGGAAAAAAGTATACAAAAACTGAAAGATCACTAAATAAAAGTATATTTAATATACATATATATCATTTCACATTTCACAGCGCCACACAATGCTCGGCTTTCTTTGTGGGGTTAAATTCCCTGGAAAAGCTCTTATCAGCGGGTGCAGACAGGGGCGGCGGGCGGAGTGGGGAGACCAGCACAGGCTAATGAGGGGAGATTCACAGCTGGCACACAATTAGGGGGATGAAGAAAGGGTAGAGGACAGCACGAAGAGAGTGTAGGGTAGGGGAGAGGTGGAAGAAAAAAAACGAGAAATTAATTCAAGGAATAGAGAATAAAAATGAGCAGAAGATTTCCCTTCCGATGAATGAAGAACTGTTCTGAGATTAATATTAATGTGGGTCATCCATGATCATCTACAAAAAGAAAACGCAATACCATTAACGTGGTGTTACTCAGGTTTGAATTCTTTCTTGACAAATTTCCCTTTTTCAGATTACAAGAACTGAAATGACACAAAAATATCTTATACTAACTGCTGCATCAAGTGAAAACGTTGGAGCATATCTGTAAATAAAATATGTCCTTAAAATACGGGGGATAAAAGCTCTTTTATTCCACTCCAGAGTAAAGGCAATAACAAAAGACAGAAGATGGCTATAACTCATCTGTTAAAACCACTTTAAAATTACGAAGTACAAATATTCAAACATCTTCCATTGATCTAAACACAACCACAACAACAACAACAACAACGCAGTGATATTCAATAATGTTCAACTATCATTCATTAAGTAAGCTACAAGACAATACAAAAAAATGGCATTCTGAAAGTAATTATGGATTAAGGTGAAGCATTTCAAGGCTTTTAAAATCTTATACAAAATAAGCATCTGTGATCCAAACACAAAACAAAAATTATAAAACTTAAATTAACACATGGAAAGAGTTGGTGAACGATATCAAAAAAATTAAAATATCTTGATATTTTAGAAAATGTCAGCTAAATTCAAAAGAAACTAAAAAAAAAAAAGAATTAAGATGAAAATAAGCATCCCAATTAAGTTTTCTTAACACACTTCTAATATCGTGAGAGGAAATATAGAATTACAAGACTCGCTGGCTGAATCGAACGAGAAATGCTTCAATGAAAGACGCTCTGAATACTTTCTCAATACGAATACACACACAAGCGTCGTTATGTTTGAAAAAAAAAAATATATGAAAAATCTTTTTTTCTCATTTATTTATTGTTCTTAATGCCTTTGTGAAAATCAGCTCCAAAAAAAATTATAGGAAGATATTACTATTTTGAAATCGTTTAAGTTGTAGATGTGTGGAAACAGTTAGAGGTAGAGTGCTCCGGAAGTTGAAGAAGTGTGGAGGCAGTTATAGGCAGATTGTTCCGGAAGAGACCGCATTAACGTGGTGCACAGAATTAGAATGAACATAAGAAAATAAGGGAACCTGCAAGAAACCTTCAGGCTCACACGCGGATATGCAGCCATTTTAGCAAGGGAAGATGTGTAAAATTTCCTGTTGATTTTTAACAAAATTTGGTACTTTAGGTAACGAAATTGTGTTCAGGACGACAGGTGTTGCACCTGAGCAGCTCAGTAAAGTATTTCCTCGGATATGGTTTAGGTTAGTCCAGAATAATGCCAGGGGTATAACTGGGCCTAGCCTAGTTTATTTATACATGTGGGCAGAACTTAGGTCATTCCATATGATTTTACAATTCGTTAAGTAGGATTTTTTTTTCTAAAAATACCAATTGCCAACTGTGTGACGTTTCCAGTCTGTTTTAGTCTGTGACTTAAAAACAGGAATGGTGAAAAACTGGGAAAGAAAAAAGATAAGTGATGGAATCTAATGTACAATGTACGTACAAATGTAAAATATCTGTACTTTGCAAATTTCGATTAGCTGACAATATATCAATATAATTGTTGTATAGATAAAGTTGAAGACATATGTTCTAGTCTCGTGTGTTATATTCTAGCTTAAATAATTTTACTCCTTATAGCAACTTCTGAACTAATAAACTGACCAACTCGAATTTCTTTTACCTCATTCTTTGGTAAATTATCAATTGTCACTTTTAATCTAAAAAACCTTCACTATTTTCTTCCACGTTATTGTATTTCTGCTCAACATTTTCTTTAATATTATATCTTTTGCTGCACAATCTTTTTTAATCTCTTAATTTCCTTTCACTGGATTTCCTTTCCCTCCCTCCCCGCCATCCTCCATTGCCTCTGGCGCACCTCCGCTCGCTCTTGTCCCTCCCAGAACACTACCCGCCCACCTGCCGCCGTGTTTGGCTTTAATTAGCAGGTGAGTGTCCCAGTGCAGGTGTGTGTGTGTGTGCGGTCCTGCCTGCGAGGGGCGGGCGGGAGGGTGGAAAGGAGAGAAGGAGGGAATGAAAGAGAGTGAGCGAGTGGAAGAGAACAGTGAGAAGCAGGAAAAATAAAAAGAACTTTTGGAGACTTAAAAAAGTAAAGGACTAGGAGCTTATATACAAGAAAATTCATGGAAAAGGGAGAAGTCACTCACTGAATGGGAAAGGAAGGAAAACCAGGAAGATGAATAGAATGAAAAATTAGATAAATAAGGAAGAAAAAGACACGAAAGAATACAAGAACTATGAAGAATGAAAGGAAAGAGAAAACACTAGAAGAGTGTGAGATAGAATAAGAACCCGAAAGCGAAAAAAATAGGGAAGCGGAACACAGAAGCAAAGATGAGAAAGACAACAGTAAAAATGTCAAGACAACGGTAAAAATGTCAAGAGAAAGGACAAAAATGACAACAAAAAGAATGAAGACTTTGAGGAAGACGAAGAAGATGAACGAGAAGATTAAGTCAGGGTAAAAATAAAAAAAGTGAAAAAAAAAAAAACTTGAGACGATCTTAGGTTAAAAAAAAAAATTATGCATGAAATTAGCATCACTGAACACCAAAAGAAGAAGAAAGGAGTAATATATACCTGAATTACGTACACCAATTCCCATCAGTTCATACATAGACTCTAAACACCAATAAATACACACAAAAAAATGTTAGCAACTGGAAAAGTCGAAGAGAGGCGTTACCGGGCGACAAGACAGAGCGTGTGAGCTTATTACGTAGTGGAGGATAAAAAGTAGTACCAAATACCAATTCTATTTAATGCAAGGCGTAGAACGTTTTTGAGTATTTTTCACAAGCGTTGGAGTCAGTCAGCAACAACCTTTATTCTCGTAACATCTCGCTGCGCCTCCCTTCGCCGCACCTCGGGACAGATATTAGAGCTGCTGCAATCGGTACATTCACTACAGTTGCACCAATCAGAAGTCAACAACGCGCGCACCACCGCCCATCCCGCACCAGTGCAATCAGATCGGAGTCCTTCATGAGTTACCGAACAAAGATATTTGGAAACTAACCCAGTTTGTGTGATTCGATAAAGTTCGAGACAATTGAAGTCCGTGTCTTTGTAGCTCTTGGATTCATGCTCGACTCAGCGGCCGCAGTAAATAACACTCGACGGACTCGCTCAATTGAACCTTCCGTCTCTAATACAGTGATTCATGAGACTCCGAATATTTCTGGTCGACCGACGAGGAACTTCCTGTCCCCTCGGCGCTTTTGAAAACCCTCCGTTCCTTCCATTTTCCCAGCGAGAGAAGGGAAAGAGAAGAGGAAGGAAGAGAAGAGTGAGGATGAGGATGAAAAAGGTATATGCGTGGATGTGGAAGAATCTCAAACAAGTGGTTCACATTACGAGATCCATTCATCGAAGCGACTCACTTGGTACTACCCATTGAGAGAATACACGAGCCTCCAAGGTTTGCGGCACACTCTGTTTTAGCTGAAGGAGTCCCTCGAGGAATATGGAGAGGATTATTATATTAAGTGTGGAAGCGAGAAGTGAGGACGCGAGGAGAGGAGTCTAATGATAAGGGGGTAGAAGGAAGTGATAGGAGCGGTAGGATAAAGATGATCCATAAAGAAGAGTGGAGAAGAAACGTTAACTGGGAGTGCTGTGCCGTGTTGATGTTATAATGTGGGAGGCGGTGGTGGTGGGTTTGTGTGATGAATATGTTAAAAGCAGCACCACACGTCACGTCTGCGAGAATGTGTGTGTGTGTGTGTGTGTGTGTGTGTGTGTGTGTGTGTGTGTGTGTGTGTGTGTGTGTGTGTGTGTGTGTGTGTGTGTGTGTGTGTGTGTGTGTCAAACAAGTGTCGGTTACAAATAAAGGCACGTTAGAAAATAGCGTTAAATGTTTTTTTTTTTTTAAGTGTTTAAAGGTGTGTTTAATTACAGGCGTGCTCCATTAAAGGCATGTTATATCTCTGGCGTTAATGTAATAATATAAAACAGTTGATATGTACATTAGAGTGCGAGTGCATTAGCGTGTACTGGTGTTATGGGTGAAATATTAGATGTATACGTGGGAAAGCATTTGGTGAATGAGCTTAGGCGTTCAAAAAATATAAAAAAAAGGAAAGATTAGTAAGTCGGAGGAAGTGCTTGGCAGGGGCGTTGTAGGATGGTGTCAGAGAACGCGGTCACTGGGAGGTAAGGGGAAGAAATGTAGTGCTGGTCAGACATGTAAATTTTCTTCTGGTGGTCGGTAAATATTGGTTTTCCTGTCCATTACTTAAGTCCTCGGCTGCTTGTGGGCCTTTTCCTACCTCCCACCGTCTGCCTGTTTGTTAGACTGCGTGTGTTTGTATGACACGAGAGGTTTGTAAAGAGTACTTGTCGTTGTGCATTGCTTACTCTTGATATTTTTTCCTCTCTTCATCTGTATATCAAAGTTTATTCTGACCATATTGATTGAGTGATTCACTGATTGATAGATTAAATGACCGAATAATTTGATAGCACTGTGTTTATTAGATTCATTAAATACACAATACTACAAACCGGATAATGAACCCTTTAATATCTCAGTCAATTAATCTTCAGACACTTTCTATATACCTCGACGTTTATCATGCTGCTTGTTCCTCATACCATTTTACACCAGTGTTCTAAACCTTCACGAAAAACGAAACAAAAGCTATCCGAGAATGACACACTTTTACCTAATGATACTTTAAGTCAATATTTCTTCTAACTGAATAATTGCACCAGCCCAATATCTTTCTTCTTTTCTAACATACATTCCGTGCATATCTTAACACTCATCTGGACGAAGAGTGCGTGGGGATCTTCCTGAGACAGCCGAGCATTAGAAAAAACTGACAGTCTCATCTCAGGTATGTATGAGGGCGCCACTACAAGGATCCAAGTAATCAGAGTACACTGAGGACTTTGCTGGGAGACTGACAATGCATCATGGAATCCGAGTTCGCTCTTAGCATCTTTGACATCATGATTAGCAAGGCGAGTTATGCGTAAGAAGACTTGACGTATCCAGCAGCACGTTCACTGATAACATTGTTGTGGTGATGTAGTAATGTGATGGAGCATTGCAGTGGAAATAGAATCAGAAGCTGTGTTGTGTCTTTGTTGGTGTGTCACTTAGTTTGATATCTCTCTCTCTCTCTCTCTCTCTCTCTCTCTCTCTCTCTCTCTCTCTAAAACTTGCTCGTCTCTGCCTCAACACTAGCAATGGAAGCTTAGCGTGGTTAATACCCCAAAAATACTGAAACTACGCAAAGTTCAATACAAACAACAACTGCAGTTTGGAATGAAAGAAAGGCCTGAAAAAAAGTAAAAAATATGGAAGCGTATATAATTATGTTGTAGGATAAGGTGAAATACTTATCTTTTTTTAGTTTGTCGATTTTGCCCAAGAACACCGTCATGTTCAATAACCCTGCCAGCTATGGTGATTACATTAGAGATCTACGAGAGCGGGATAAATGAGTCATTTTAGAATTCTGTCCGCGAAAGATTAAGATCAGACTATCTAACTCTCCGAAAGAAACAAAAGACTTGCAGCAAAATTACCTATCAGTACTAAAGGCAAAGAAAACGAAAATCAATAAATGTATAAATAATCCAATAAAAATAAAGAAAGTTGAAATGAACGTAGCAAAGCCGCACGGTTGATAATGATAACATAATCACTGATCATCTTTCAGTCTTAGAATGTTTTGTTTAGGAACTCTAAAAAGGATTAACAAAATTTGGTATATAAGAAACTAGAGATAAATGAACTAAAGTAATATAAGATTGCGTGTTGCAGACTTAATAATGATGGAAGCAATTTAAAATTAAAGCAAATCTCGAGAAATATTACAAATCCTGGTATGATTCAGAAACACAAAGAGGAGAGCAGGTTTGTTGACGAAAAATAAAAGTTAAAATAATCGAAGCAAACCAAGGAAAATAATAACTCACGTGTCCAATTGAAGTGATGAGACAACACACTTCAGTGGTATCTGTTTACGCCCTTGCTCTTCCCTCCCATTTCAACAATAAGGGATAAATAACTACCAGACACTTTCCCCAAGGGTCCACGTGCACTTCTTGCAATGATAAGCTAAAACATTTCATTGAGACTATTTCAAGACACCACACTCAGCTGTCAATAATTATGTTATGCTAACAAACATACAGAATTTAATACAATTGTATTGTTTAGTGTTAATAATTGTAATAAGGAGTTGAGAGGATTATCATCTTAGTTACTTATGTACTGAAACACTATAATGATTAATTCCCAGTCTTATCTGAGGATTCGAACCAAACTCATGTAGTTGTGTACCAAGCCAATAGCTGAGTGCCGCCCACGACTGAGTTTTGGGTTTTAGGACTCCGTGTTTTCACTGTTGTCTTGAAAGACACAACAATTAATATACATAAAAGGAAGCAGTAGTATAACCACTGTATTGCTTTATAGAATTGAAGGAAAGGCCTCATCCACAGCGCGGCAATGCAATGAAACAATTATTTCAAGAAAGCACCGTGGTCTTCATCTGACAGAAAGGTAAAGAGGACACAGCCTTCGACGCGCACTACAACACTCCGTCAGTACTGCATAACTTTAGCAAATCTAGGTTTAGCAGAAAGGAAACACACTTGCACCTAATTATTAAAAAAAAAAAAAAAAAAATAGTGGAAACTCGAGGAAAATTCAAAATGGAAAAATAAATTTTTTTTTTTTTCTGCACCTGTTATGCATGTGACGGCAGATTCACAAGCACTACCGCCTCCCGCACGCCTAGCTGACCAACCAACCCATGGCCAACCCATCAGCCCACACACACACACACACACACGTTGTTCTTTCCCGCCACTAGACATTCCGCGCACTGATTCTCTTTCACCGTGGGAGTGGTTTTCAGGAGAGTCCGCAGCTCATTTTGTATTTATTAGTCCATGAGTGCATTGCTGCTCCCTCAGCCGTCGGCGCCGTCGCCTCTGTTGATGCTGCTGCCGACCATTGCGGGGTTTTCCCAGCCTAGTGGCGTGTGGGTAACTAAAAGCCAAGGGTGGAGAAAGGATGGAGAAGAGAGAGAGAGAAGCAGAGAAGGGAATATTAATAAGGGAAATGGGAGGGAAGAAAAAAGGACGAGGGTCAACAAAGTATAATCGCCTTATGTCCAAACTATTGCAGAAACATTTGGCGACAAGGGATGGGTTTACTTGCGCTTACGAACACACACACGCAGCCACACACACACCTACACAGCTATACACACACACACACACACACACACACACACACACACACACACACACACACACACACCTCGGTCACTGGCTGGGTGACCAGCAGGTGACCGAGGTGAATTACACACACGCACACCTTACTTCGGCTCCTCACTCATCCTCTCTCTCTCTCTCTCTCTCTCTCTCTCTCCATACATCTTCCTTCCATGACACCCAACGTCTTCTCCTCCATTTCCAGACCACCTTCTCTCACGGTCTTCCCTCCTCTCGCTTTCTGCCTCCCTCGATATGCATCACCTAAAAACGAACCACTACTTATCAGCCCATCGACAACTAAAAGCCTAAAACCCACTCCTCCATACCTCTCTGTCTCTCTCTCTGTCTGTCTCTCTCTTGTCTACACCTCACACTTCCAACCTGAAAGTTACTCGATCAAATGAGCTAATCCCGATCTCCCCTAAGCTCCACTGGTCCGTTCTGGCTTATACATCACAAAGCCTAAGCCTCGATTAGCGTGAATAATGTGTTCCGATTACAGGTGGAAAAATTATATATCGAGCTAATCACACCGCCTGAGGATTTTGAAGGGTTCTCGATGCGGTGTAAGTGTGTGTGTGTGTGTGTGTGTGTGTGTGTGTGTGTGTGTGTGTGTGTGTGTGTGTGTGTGTGTGTGTGTGTGTGTGTGTGTGTGTGTGTGTGTGTGTGTGTGAGTGTGAGAGAGAGAGAGAGAGAGAGAGAGAGAGAGAGAGAGAGAGAGAGAGAGAGAGAGAGAGAGAGAGAGAGAGAGAGAGAGAGAGAGAGAGAGAGAGAGAGAGAGAGAAACAGAAGTGCAGGCGGATAGCGGGAACTAATTACGCATATATTGTTTTAAGTGTAAGTAACAAATAATCTCTCTCTCTCTCTCTCTCTCTCTCTCTCTCTCTCTCTCTCTCTCTCTCTGTACAAACAAACACACAACATACCCACACACACACACAATCACTGAATTCAACAACCTCTCGAACGTCTCTTTCTATAATTCCTTACTAGCACTTTTTCCATGTTTCTTCCGTCCTAACCGTAGCAGAGGGCAGGCTGATGGGCGGCAGAGCGGGCGGGCGGACTGGCGGACTGGCGGGCGAGCGTGCGGGGGAAACGAGAGCGGCCACCCCACCCATTCCAAAACCTGCTATCCGGCAACCCTGGAGGGTCTGGAGTGCTGGCCGGTCTGACGCTCGGCTGGAACAGTGGCCGCCTGAAGCCCGTGCGAGCAGGGAGCGACGAGTGGAGTTTGCAGCCTCCCTCTGCCCTCCCTCAGCTTCTTCCCTTCCGCGGCAGAGAGGGGAGCGCAGAACTTCAGAGGACACACGTCAAAAACCCAACCCTGTGATGCCTAATGGACTCTACGTGGATGCTGCTGCTGCTCCTCTTTTGATCTATACTGGCCAGTGACTGAAAAGCATCCCGTGACTTCCCAAACCCAAGTGCTTCTTTCTGCTGACCTCTTACAGTGACACGCGGACTTACAATTCCCTGCGGTCTATAGTGGTGGTAGTGGTGGTGGTGGTGACGACAGCGGTGGTGGTGAAGTGTTCAGCCGGTCCGGTTTTCGGGGATGGTTGCTACTTCTCGTGACTGCCGACCCTGAGATGATCTGCCGTGACCTGGTTCTTCCCTCCTGTGCCGTCCGGATCATGCATCCCTAGCTGTCCGGCACACACTTCCTGGATGTCTCTTGGCAGGTGAGTGGCGGTGGCAGTGTTTTGTTAGGTCATTAGTGTTTGAGAGAGAGAGAGAGAGAGAGAGAGAGAGAGAGAGAGAGAGAGAGAGAGAGAGAGAGAGAGAGAGAGAGAGAGAGAGAGAGAGAGAGAGAGAGAGAGAGAATGAGTGCTTATGAATATATTTGCACTTGTCACTCTTCTCTGCAATTAATTGTGCAGATGAAGGCAGCAGTGTTTCGCTCCGCATCACGCCACCATCACCGCTGTGTCCTTCATCGCCATGCCACTTCAGAAGATATTAACATTACGTTGTTCGTGTTCATCATTTCGCAAAAACAATTTGCATAACACCCAGTCCAATACTAGCACGCACATTCGTTTATGAGTAGCACCATTATATTCAGGGAAAATAGGATTTCAATACTGTAATTACTGCATCCCATTGCAAAAACACTGTGCGAAAAGGAGATTATTTCGCTGATTTTCCATGCACTCGGCATCGTGATGCTGTGTCCAACTTGACCCAGCAGCATCCCGTCGCCCTACCGCCTCTGACGCACAGCTCTTGCCTTAATTAACCATGGAACGCTGGGACCGTAGAGTGATCCCGCAGCAGCCACGCCGCAGCGCATTACACGCTCTCCAACAACCAATATGATTAAAATAGACCACGTCCTCCTCCATTGACGTTCATCTTTTATCTCTATTACGCATATTCCGGGGGCATCCTACAGCTAAATTACCATCCCCATCTCCTTTACCCATTTCCGTGACGGTTTGTTCCCTTAACCACTCACGATAAGTTTTAGAAATATTTCGGAATAGAGCCTGAGTCAGGAATAAAAGCAACAACAATGCTGCAGACTTCCATCAAGAGGTTAGTCAACGTTATTTTGCATGCACACATAAATCCTTGTCTGTGTTACTTTTATGCGTTTAAAGTTGGCCATTATTCTTTTTTTTATTAACTAACTCTACTGGACTGATGAATGTGGGGGAAACATAACTTTTTTTTTTTTTTGTGCTCGTGTCTATTTTCCAGTTTCATGAGGTCAGTGAGCCATGTTTCCTGTCTCTGCTCCCTCGACATCACCCACTCGACTATGACTCTGTCCCACCACGCCACCCTGCACCTTTCTCTCACCTTTACGAGTCAGCTTCATCCTCCCACGTACCAACAATCTTTCCTGGTCCTTTTCCTTTCATCCTTCATCCGCATCACTCCTAATACCTATCATCCTCACTCATGTCTCTACTGTATCCTCTACCACCCTCACCTCCCTCTCCTAGCTTCCACCGCGCCGCTACCTTCTTCACCTCGCGTTCCTCATCATCCGACCACCCCACAACCCACCAGACCTCCGTCCCCCTCCCGGCTACGTTCCCTTACAACCTCTTTAAGCAGGAAAAACATCCCTCAATCCTTCTCAAAGTCACAGCCCGTTTTCCTATTCCTTTTCC
>NC_059271.1:30000024-30022524 GCF_017591435.1 Portunus trituberculatus | reverse complement strand
CAAAAAAGGAGGTCAGACAAACTAATGGAGATTATAGTTGAAGCTGTTGGTTGTGGTGGTGTTATTGTTGTATTTGTTGTAGTTGATGATAGTGGTGGCGGGTGGGTGGGTGGGTGGGTGGTTGCGCGTGTGTGTGTGTGTGTGTGTAGCCACCATTGTTAATACTTCTTGAACCTACAACACCACCATAAAGAAATACAGTTAAAGCGTCTACTACTACTCTTACTTAAAAACACTCGTACCTCCATCATTCATTAATTTTTCGGTTTTATTTATTTTTTTAGATAAAGAGACTAACATGTCAAACCACTTTTCCTACCAGCCTAGAGGAAAAAAGAGCTTACCCTACCGCATAAAATTACCAAGAACTATTAATAAGAGACAAACATTTTTCCAGGTTACAGTCAAACACACACTTTTCGTCCACATGAGCCAACCCTTGCAAAATCACACCACTGTCTGCAACGTTTTAGGTCGGTCATTTTTCCCAGCGTATCACCAAAGTGCTGTAAAGTGGAGCAGGAATCTGTTTATGATCTGCAATGATGACTCGGCGGCCGTCTGACTCATTCGTGCAGATGCAGCGGAGGTTAGGGATATGGGAGGAATGGGGATAAATGCTGGGCGAGGAGATGCAAAGAGGAGACTGGTACAAGTGTTGGGTGTGTTTTCTGCTTGTGTGTGTGTGTGTGTGTGTGTGTGTGTGTGTGTGTGTGTGTGTGTGTGTGTGTGTGTGTGTGTGTGTGTGTGTGTGTGTGTGTGTGTGTGTGTGTGTGTGTGGAGAAGATTCACGAATTAGACTTACTGTGAATCTAGTGAGAGAGAGAGAGAGAGAGAGAGAGAGAGAGAGAGAGAGAGAGAGAGAGAGAGAGAGAGAGAGAGAGAGAGAGAGAGAGAGAGAGAGAGAGAGAGAGAGAGAGAGAGAGAGAGAGAAAGGGGGTGGTACGTGGGGCAGTGTTACGTATTCGTAGCTGGATTTCTAGCTTTAACCCCTTCAGTTCCACGACCTATTTTCATATTTATTCTGCTTACTATTTGGTGATTTTACACAGCTTCAGAAATTTACGTGAGGTTTGAAATAGTGAAGACTCTGACTATTAATCTTCTAACCTCCATAGATCCTTCCTAATATAAATAATATAATCTAATCACACGCAAAACTCAAAGTAAAAATGCGCCCCAGTACTGAAGGGATAAAAAAGGAACTATATATATCTTATTCCCGTACTATGTTTGGGTCACGACAGGAAAGGTTAATAGTTTAGACTGAAATAATCGAGTTTTATTCTGCTCCTTATGGCAGGCTGGGTTTCTTTGTTTACTTTCATCGGTTCATTACCCAGAGACATGTCATATCACGTACTTGGAGACACATACAAGCGTAAAGTTACATTAGATAAATTTAAAGAAGATTAGATCAATTTATGGATGGGGATGATAGATAGAATTAGGTAACTTTTCTGATATAGGGACTGCCACATGTAGACCTGACAGCCTCTTGTAGATTCTCTCTTTTCTTATATTCTTGGTAATATTTTTCAACTTAAAAATAAGACAAGGATACAAACAGGCTGGTGTACTGGTGACTATTCAAACCAACGGAAAGGTACACTCTGCTTAATTGGCGGGCAGGTGTGCTATGGGAGAGTTTGTGTTGCGATCCGAACCTCCGATAAACCCTATCATCGGTGCGCCTTTGTTTGCGTTTTGCTTTGGTCGTGTCTGTAAGGGTGGAAAGGTGGAGACTGACGTGAGGGAGAGGGCAGTGTGGAGGGGAAGGAACCAATTTTTTACGGCGGGATGAATTTGTAGCGAGGTGGTATTGAAAACAGGGGTCGTAGCATCAGGATTATTTTGTTATGGGAAAATGTTAGTCGCTAAGTCTAAAAAATTACAATAACAACCGCCGCTCACGAATATTGGAGACACATGCCCACTAGAACACGAGGTAAAATTTCGCCGATTTCCACATTTAAGTAATTTCGTTATCCGCGACCTTTTGACACTGAGAAGAAAAAAGACATCCAGAAAAGCGCGATAAGCTCAACACAACTTGTGGATGAGCAGGATGAGTCTAAGGAGGTTGCGTGGGAGTGAAGATGGTACAAGAATCCTTTCGATCCTTTGAATGAGGCGTGGGTTGCGAGGGTTGGTAGTGAGCTTCTGAAGAGACTCTAAGAGGAGGGAGAGGAGGAAGAGGAGTGAACCCCGAATGACCCTTCAGTCACTCTCTTGCACGATCTCCAGCGGACCCTTTTGTGAGGCGGATTTGAAGGGGAACCAGAACAGGGAAGCATAGGTGGCCACGGGGTAAGTGAAAGCCGAGTACACGTTGCCGTTTCTATTCTTTTTTTTTTTTTTTTTTTTTGTCCATAGCGAAAGATGTTTCTTCCCCCTACAACTTGTTTTCCACCTGACGAAATCTACCTTGGTGAAGTGAAGTATGTAAACAATTTTGTTACAGAAGTAGGAAGTGTGGAGGTTCTTGTACAGTGATGCTCGCTTCTGCTACTGCTGGAGTTTGTGTTGGTCTTGCGAGGAGGATAATGATGAAAAGACATAGAAAAGGAGAAATAACGGAAAGCGGAAACAGGAAAGGAAAGAGGACACAAGAAGAAAGAAAGGAAAAGTTCTGCCGAAGTAACCTACTTTGGTAACCACAATTTTTACGTAAAGTTCCTTACTTGTGGCAAAAGGTTATGCTAAAAAAAAAAAAGAAGAAGAAAAAGAGTTCTCTCCTCACTATCATCAACTGAGGATCATTGCCAGCTCAGGATGAAAAAAACACTTCTATAAAGGGGAAGGAAAAATATTGTTGGAGCAAAAAGATATTACTGCACTACAGTTTTGGTAAAATGTATCAAGAATATATTAGGACAAGAGATGAAAAGTAAAGGAAATGTTGAATGAGGAAGAGGAATACACGCACAAGGCAGAGGAAACGAAGATAATAAAAGGAAAGAGAACTGTTAACTAAAGATTCCTGTGTGTGTGTGTGTGTGTGTGTGTGTGTGTGTGTGTGTGTGTGTGTGTGTGTGTGTGTGTGTGTGTGTGTGTGTGTGTGTGTGTGTGTGTGTTTACCGATGTCGGTTTTTATTTCCTTAGCTGGTTCTCCCCTCAGTCACTGAGTCCAAGATAAATAGTTCAGTGAGAACCAATTTGGAAGTTAAAATGTTAATAGGGGTGTTTGCGCAACCCGTGTGTACAGATGGATCGCCGCGGGCAGCAGGAACACCAGCGAGATGATAATGAAGAACGTCTGTGGTAAGACAGCCTGAGACTGACTTCGATTGTAACGTTGATTGACGTCACATTCTTCACCGTCTTGTCGATCTTCAGGCAAATACGATTACATAACGGTGAAGTGGGGAATACAAATACAAATGACGAGTGTGTGTGTGTGTGTGTGTGTGTGTGTGTGTGTGTGTGTGTGTGTGTGTGTGTGTGTGTGTGTGTGTGTGTGTGTGTGTGTAATTCACCTCCTCGGTCGTCTGCTGGTCACCCAGCCAGTCTTCCCCATTACGGAGCGAGCTCAGAGCTCATAGACCCATCTTCGGGTAGAACTGAGACCACAACACACTCCACACACCGGGAAAGCGAGGACACAACCCCTCGAGTTACATCCTGTACCTATTTACTGCTAGGTGAACAGGGGCCACACATTAAGAGGCTTGCCCATTTTCCTCGCCGCACATGGGACTCGAACCCGGCCATCTCGATTGTGAGTCGAGCGTGCTAACCACTACACTACGCGGTGTGTGTGTGTGTGTGTGTGTGTGTGTGTGTGTGTGTGTGTGTGTGTGTGTGTGTGTGTGTGTGTGTGTGTGTGTGTGTGTGTGTGTGTGTGTGTGTGTGTGTGTGTGTGAGTGTAAAAAATGTTATGTTAATTTCGGTATTTGGAAAATTCTTTGTGATGCTAAGCGAGTGTAATTGTCAAAGTTAACCATGATGGAAGCCTTTCTATCCATTAAGCTGTATATTTAATGACCCGCGTGCTGCTGTGCACCGCCCGTTGCCTCGCGCACTTCGCTGCACGACAGACTCTTTGTTCTAAACTGGAATTACAATCATTATCAAATCATAATATTAACTAACCTGCCATTAGAGTATACAGCCTCATTATTTGCACTACTCTCACATATTTCCCTTTAAGGATGCGGAAGTAACGAGATCACTTCCGCCCTTTTCCCAGGAGTACCATCAGCTGGGACCTCACCATTGCTGGCGCCTGAACTTCCCTCTGTGGCCCAGGCCAGAGAAGCCACATAATCACTAACCTTCCTAAACATTTATTTCGCTACTGAATTTTCTTGTTTCTGGAACATTATGAAAAATGTATAAGATAGAAAATAATAAATTGTCTCCTTTTTACGTGTGTTAATTCAAGAAACTCTTATCACCGCTCTGCAGGTTAAAAACAATGACTAATGCTCAAGGAGAGGATGATAGTGTGTGGATTATCATCAAATACCTGCACATAAAGTTTCATGCACCTTTTATTCTCATAAATTATGCGGTACTATGACAAGTAAGTCAATAAAATCACAAACAAAATACTAGAGTGAACAAGATTTAACGGAATATTACTCTAATCTCTCTCTCTCTCTCTCTCTCTCTCTCTCTCTCTCTCTCTCTCTCTCTCTCTCTCTCGAGTTCAACTTTACGAGTGCTGCACCAATTCGGACTAAATATTCAGTAACGTAAAGAGGGAAAAGAAGTTAGGCTTTCTTTGCTAATTTGTGTGTGTGTGTGTGTGTGTGTGTGTGTGTGTGTGTGTGTGTGTGTGTGTGTGTGTGTGTGTGTGTGTGTGTGTGTGTGTGTGTGTAATTCACCTCGATCGTCTGCTTGTCACCCAACCAGCCTTTCCGGTTACGGAGCGAGCTCAGAGCTCATAGACCGAACTTAGGGTAGGACTGAGACCACATCAACACACAACACACACCGGGAAAGAAAGGCCACAACCCCTCGAGTTACATCCCGTACCTATTTACTGCTAGGTGAACAGGGGCCACACATTAAGAGGCTTACCCATTTGCCTCGCCGCTTTCCGGAATTCGAACCCGTACTCTCTCGGTTGTGAGCCGAGCGTGCTTACCAGTACACTACGCGGTGTGTGTGTGTGTGTGTGTGTGTGTGTGTGTGTGTGTGTGTGTGTGTGTGTGTGTGTGTGTGTGTGTGTATGCGCGCTTGTGAGAAAAAAAAAACAATATGCATTCCATAAGAAATTCCTTTACTCTTAATTAATTCCCTTAGATTACACCTTTAAAAGCGCTGGATGCTCTCTCTCTCTCTCTCTCTCTCTCTCTCTCTCTCTCTCTCTCTCTCTCTCTCTCTCTCACGTGCAAGAGCCCCTGTTACTAGTACTGTGCTTGATATGTGTGGCTAGGTTAGTTTTGTTACTTTAACGATATGAAAGTAGTAGCTTGAGAGAGAGAGAGAGAGAGAGAGAGAGAGAGAGAGAGAGAGAGAGAGAGAGAGAGAGAGAGAGAGAGAGAGAGAGAGAGAGAGAGAGAGAGAGAGAGAGAGAGAGAGAGAGAGAGAGGTTAAGGGGTGTAAGAAGGGCAGTAGTAGGCTCTAGTTTCCGTTGGTTTTTGGGGGAAGTAGTGACGGTAGAGGAGATAAGAGAGGGAAACTTCTCCTATCTCTATACACCCCCAATATTTTTTTCCCCTTATCTTTGAAGGAAATTGAGTACTCTCTCTCTCTCTCTCTCTCTCTCTCTCTCTCTCTCTCTCTCTCTCTCTCTCTCTCTCTCTCTCTCTCTCTCTCTCTCTCTCTCTCTCTCTCTCTCTCTCTCTCTCTCTCTCTCTCTCTCTCTCTCTCTCTCTCTCTCTCTCTCTCTCAAGTTTGTTCCTCAAAATACTACTACTCTTCTACCTACCATTAAAGTAACAAAACTAACCTAGCCACACATTTCAAGCACAGTACTGGTAACAGGGACTCATAAATCACCAGTCTTGCTGTTGCCACCAAGTACCCGCCAGGTAATGAGGTAATGGGGCTCTCAACCATTCATCTCATTATACAAGAAAGCTACTTACAAGAAGAAAAAAAATGAACCTACTTAACCGTGATCAAAAGTAATGAACAGGATGAGAAGACAAATTTTTTCATGTCAACTGTACCACGACCCAAGTGTTTTTTTTTTCTTTTTTTATATGGAAATAGAAGTCGTAGAACATAGCACAGTCTGAAAAACAAGGTCTGTGGAAAGATCGCTAGAATACTAAAGGTCCCGAGGCGAGGTGAGGCGAGTGGAGGCCTCTGGGGACGCGACCCACATCACTGCCTCAACAATTCGAGGAAGACAAGGTGGGCGGAGAGGAGGAGGAGGCGGAGGAGTAGCAGCAGAGTAGGGCGAGGCGTGTCAGAGGTCTTATCTTCGTTTACATAAGAAAATAGAAAGGTAAGCAGAGTGATTAATTTTTTGTGAGACCGAGAGAGCAAGTTATGCATGAGTGATGAATCAACGTTGCTCCGTGTACTTAGGCTGTTCAACATGTGCTCCTCTTTCCAGTTTCGTGTAAGTCATGAAATATTCCTTTGCATTAGTCATAAGCAAACCTGAACTCAATACTTTTCTACACAGCTGTTCAGATAAGAAAAATATATATGAAAATTCAGTTTCTTTCCATTCACTCGTCAAAACTCTCTCTCTCTCTCTCTCTCTCTCTCTCTCTCTCTCTCTCTCTCTCTCTTCACTACTTTCTCCTCTTCTTCCCTCTTCCTGTTCACCATCTTTCCTCCTTTCCTCATCTCCTCAAGACCCATTAGCTTTTCCCTCATGACCTACCAATCTCCTTCCCGGGTCGCCCTCCCCTCACCTCCTTCCCCTCAGAACTGCCAATTACGGAGCGTCACATAAGGAAATCGAAGCAACCAGTTTATGGCGACACGTTTAGCGCTGAGCGGAAATTGAGGAATATGTTGACCGAGCCTTTACGTCCCTCACTGCCTGTACTAATGACCTCCGGCCGAACGAGTCCTGGCCTTACCTGTACTGGGCGCGTCTTCATGTTTCGATGTAAAGTAAACTCAAGTAGCTTCTTTTTTTTATCACCATAATTTTCAAAGTTATTACAAGTATTTCTATTCATTATCTACACTTTGGTCCTAGCACGAACACAAAGTTGTAAATAACATCATCTTTTAGCTAGTTTATTTCTCTCATTGGCTGCCACACTAACAAAAACAAGCATTCCATGAGCTGCCACAATGTTTCCATGTTAGAAAAGACAACTGTTTTATTATATAGTAATCTGCATCGCTCAATTTCCAAACAGGTGAAATTTCAATGTCTTCCACATATTTAGTCGCGAGCGGTGCAGGTTGGCGGACCAGTCTAACCCCTTCCTACGTAACAGCAGTAACAGTAACAGCATCAGTAGAAGTAACATCAGAAATGCTGACAGAAATAAGTTCAGACATACCATAAGAATGCCAACCACGAGCACAACACGGGAGCGAAGGATCAGCCACAGGAAGGCCATATTACAGTGCTCTCCAAAACATGTCATATATGGAAATACTGTGTGTGTGTGTGTGTGTGTGTGTGTGTGTGTGTGTGTGTGTGTGTGTGTGTGTGTGTGTGTGTGTGTGTGTGTGTGTGTGTGTGTGTGTGTGCTTTTCCACTTGGCCTGCGTTTATTACATTCTAGTCTCTTTCTGTTTTCTCTTTTCGGTGTTAAGTAGCTTTACTTTCCTAAACTTCCTCCTACGTCTCCATACGTTTCCTCGTTGCTGCCTGTGCTTCCTTCCTCTACTTCCCACGTGACTTCTCTACCCTTTCTCTTCCTATTTTCATTCTTTCGTAAATTTTTTCTCTCCCTCCACTCATATCCTCTTTCCTAATGTATCCCCCTCTATCCTCCCTCCCCTTCTCCCTCTCTTCATTTCTCTCTGGCTCTCTCTACATTTTCCTCCCTCGCCACTTCTCCTTTTATCCACAATGCATCTCCCTCTCTCCTCCAGTGGAGCATTCTCTCCTTTGGTTTTCTCTTCAAGTCCTCTTAATTTTCCACTTCCCCTCCATCTCCCACACCCCTCCTTTCCCATTAAGTGTGCTCTTCTCTTCTCCCTTTCAGAGACGCATATGAAGATATTAAATGCATTACAGTATGAAGAGAGGCGGAGACAAAGATAATGTTATAGTAAAGAAAATCTGAAGTCACAAATTAAAAAAGAATGGAAGAGAGAGCACTTAAAGCGAATAAAAATGGTGACTGTCTGTTTCCTCACTCAATATCTGTGATGCAGGTGATTTAATGAATAATTATAGTGTATATATTTCATAGTTATTCATAGTTTCTAATTGAAGTTTTGATTCTCCTCTCCAAAGCGTTTCCCTCCAAAGTGTTTCCCAGTCAGTGTCAAAGAGAGATATCAGGTTCACCGAAAAGAATTGAATACAAGTGAGAAACGCAGGGTGAACATGTTACTGATTCTCCTCTTGCTCCTCGTCTCTCCTTCTCTTTCTCTCTCCCTCTCTATTGTGTTTTTCCTTTGCTATCTTGACCTGCCTAAAAGCGACGGTGATGCAAAGGTCAAGGTTCCTCGAAGCCTAATAAATATAGCAAAGAGTCAAGTTTCACACAAAATTTCACCACCTGCTCACGTTCCGCGCTGCCACACACCACTCCAGTCCTTACACCACATCACCTCACCACCACCCTGCCACTCACCACTCCAGTCCTTACACCTCACCACCTCCCTGCCACTCACCACTCCAGTCCTTACACCTCACCACCTCCCTGCCACTCCATATTCTTACACCACATCAACTTTCCACCTCCCTGACACACACCACTCACCCCTTACACCACACATCACCACCTCCCCACACACACCAGCTCTTACACCGCATCACATCATCACCAGCCATGCCATACCACTACATCATACTACACCGCCTCCACACAGCCACATTATATTCTTACATCACACAGCATCACCGCTAAACAAAAACGAACATTCTGACACCACTCTGCACTAGGCTGGAAAATCAACACCATCGGAGCACATGCCAAGTCTCGATCACATAATGTACTGCTCTGCCTCACTAGGCGCCAAACATATCATTTTCAGGGTCGTGCGTCATCAGAAGATTACGTAACTATCCTCCCACGGTATACCAACATCTGTGTAGCCTCTCACGCCATAGGATACAAATAAGACTCCGTTATTTTTTCTATTCACAAGGAAATGTCATTAGGCGCTACATTATGCAAAATACGGTACACCATTACAGTCCTATTACCCACTCAACACTACATGTACCTTCTCAAGACTGCCAACATCACCACTCTACGCCACACTCCAGCTCACTGCACCATCCCCACCGCGGCGGAGGGACAAATCGACTACACCTCACTCTCTTCGCTCATGTCGACCCGTCTCCTGCGATAAAATCTCTTCCTTTTTTCCGACAGCAGTTTCCGAAAGGTTATCGAATTTTTGCATAAGGCATTACGTTCTAGGAGGAAACCAGCGACGTACAAAATATGATACGAAATAATAAAATACGAATATGCTAAGGTCTGAAATTTTTTTTCGATATTTATTTGTACCATCGCGTTGTTGATCCTACACCTCCTGCTGATACCGAACTTTACTCCTCTAAGATGTTATACGGAACTGGAAACAAATTAATGTGTTAAACATCCTACGTACGGTTTTCCAACAAGCACAGGAGCCAAATGGCCTTCTCCTACCACTCCAGCTACAATAAAGACAACAAAAGCAAACACTAGCGGTAATAATGGTACAAGTAGTAGCAACAGCAACAGCAGATACGGACCTCCTGGAGCGGAGCTGTGTGCAGCACCGGTCCAATACTTCCACACGAAGGAGCACTTGGGAAACGCCTTACCACATCAAAAAATTAAAAGTAATGGTTGATCAGATTTTCTCCCTCACGGCGAGACGCCAGGCAGGAGCCATTCACTCGCCTCCTCGCCATGACTCGTGGCCTTCATTACCGCGTCCCCTGCGGTGTTGTTATCTCCAGCTCCCCGGAATTTTTACATGCGATGCACTTTCACCCCATACCAGCTCGACACAATGTGCAAGTTCTTTCTCTCTCCAGCAGATGGCCTCACAATTACACCCCGGAACCCCGTGAAGCGACCCAGCTGAAATAATCATGTAGAAGTTTATCTTTCAAGTAATGTGCTAGGAAACATTACACGGTGCCTGCATCCACAGTTTTCTCTCTTTAAAACAGCCGCGCGTGAATCGAGTCCACAACCAGTTATCATTATTTTTTATGGCAGCTTGATTCAACACAGAATTCGTATATCCACGTAATTTCGGACATAATACACCATTTAAAATGCATTTTTCTCCAAATATCGAACCCAAAATTCAGGGGAAATTCAATGCTTCTTTCACAATGCTCAGTCACACCAACTTTCCACACAAACGTAAACCCGCACCATCCTCCACAAACAATTCATTCGTACCACTCGGCACCTCAACTCGGCTGCTTGGTTCCCGCTCCCTCTTTCAAACACAAACACAACACAAACCAACCAAAACACTGACAGTCTCCACTGGTACAAAGGTTCTCACCCCGCCTCGCCTCGCCTCGTCTCGTCTCGTCTCCCCTTTGCCTCTTCGCTTCTCAACGTTCCGCACATTAGTCTCAGAAGGGCCTGTCGCTTTCCCAACACCTCATGCTCCCTAAGTCACCTTCAACTCTGCCCTAACACAATTCCCGAACCACACTGCTTTATCATCGGCACGCACAGCTCTTCCCTAGGGGCCAAACAAGCAGCTAAATACCGGTATCCACACTTTGATGACCCACAATACTCGAAATGATCGCGTCCACACTCCGTTTGACACTCCATCCAGCTTAACTGTCCGGAGCTCCCAAACACACACGGCCACCACTAACCCCCTCACCTCTCACCCCCATCTCTCTCTCTCTCTCTCTCTCTCTCTCTCTCTCTCTCTCTCTCTCTGGACATCACTGTCAACCGTGCAAACACAGACTTAACATGTCACGCGATGTCTCAAGCTCAAGGTGCAATTTCCATACAAAGGACAGGGGCCAGTAAACTCCAAGGCTTGCCACTTCCCACGACAAGCCTGCACACACACACACACACACACACACACACACACACACACACACACACACACACACACACACACACACACACACACACGATAGAAAGGGAAAGGAACTCGTACTACATATATACCTCATGATGGCTGCTTCTGAAATGAGAGTTCAAGTTCGAAAAGTCAAGATGCTGATGTTTTTCAATACGCGGCGAATGTTCCTGTTGTGATTTGTTTTGTTTAAGGGAAAAAGGAAAACAAAAAATGAGGGGAAAGTGAATATCTAAAAGCCGAAATTAGTTCCGATGACAAAGTATAAATAAATGCGTCGAAATTGATTCACATTTCATGAATTTATAACCCAACAAGAAAATCTAATACAAAACAATCCGTAAAGCTGGAAAAAGCTGTGTGTGTGTGTGTGTGTGTGTGTGTGTGTGTGAGAGAGAGAGAGAGAGAGAGAGAGAGAGAGAGAGAGAGAGAGAGAGAGAGAGAGAGAGAGAGAGAGAGAGAGAGAGAGAGAGAGAGAGAGAGAGAGAGAGAGAGAGAGAGAGAGAACAGACAGAAAGAAAGACAGACAGACAGACAGACAGACAGACAGACAGACAGACAGAAACACTCACATGGAAACACACTCACCACACACAAAAACGAACACACACACACACACACACACACACACACACACACACACACACACACACACACACACACACACACACACACACACACACACACACACACACACACACATAAATAAATGAAACAAATGGACGGAAACAGAAACAAAACGAATTTGGGATTGACACGAACAGACATGCATGTTCCGGAACAAACACACAGATAAACTAACACTCTGCCTGACACTCAAACCGACACACAAGACAAAGACAAAATGGAGCAAAATCTATATAATATTTAGATGTTTTTTTTTTTTCCTAAATGATTGCAAAACACTATCCTCACATTTCCGGTGCGCAATGTAAAAAAAAAAATAACCAGGTTTATTCTTTCTCTTATGCAAAGATAAACAGACACGTATACACACACACACACACACTGTCGCGTATATACACTTTATTCGAATGTTTGCTGTTGAAACTGAATATAAAAAGTAAATGCCGCAACTAGTGAAGCTGTGAAGCCTTTGGTGCAGCCGTTGTCACTAGTACTTCCATCACCACTACCACCACCACCAATAATAATAATAATAATAATAATAATAATAATAATAATAATAATAATAATAATAATAATAATGGCAGCATGTACGTACCTTTATTACATCACACTCGCATATTGCAATGACACCCATGACATTCCAGTAAATAGCGATGTATTACTGACATTACCTTATTATGTTCCACAACACTGTTGCTCCCTTCACCGCGTCCCCCCCCCTCCAGCCACGTCACCCCTCCATCCAATCCTCCCTCAGCTAACAGGCCTTCCCTATCAATCCTCCGTCACCCTCGTCACCTTACACATGTTACAGTTCACCTCACCCCTCACTCAGTTCATCTCCTTTACCTGTGTTTCTCTCTCTCCCTCTCCCTCTCTCCTTTACCTGTGTTTCTCTCTCTCTCTCCCTCTTCCCCTCTCTCTCTCTCTCTCTCTCTCTCTCTCTCTCTCTCTCTCTCTCTCTCCCTCCCTCCATCCCACAGCTTCTCTCCCTTATCCCTACTGTCTACCCTGCATTTCTCCCTTTTCATAACCCTCCACCTCCACCCTCTACGTCTCATTTCTCATCCTGTCCTACTCTACCACTCTCACAGCTTCTCCTCACCCCACTACTTCACAAACTCTTATTCCCCTACTCTCCCTTGCTTCTACTCCACCGCCACTCCTCTTCCTTACCCCACTTCCTCATCCATATCCTGCTCCATCTGGCGTTCTGTTTCTGGCCGTGACGAGTTTTACAATGGAGTCATATTGAGTATTTACATATATCAGCGCGAAGCTTGAATATTTAATTACGAACATACGGGAGACGTGTATGTAGGTTAGCAGTGTGTGTGTGTGTGTGTGTGTGTGTGTGTGTGTGTGTGTGTGTGTGTGTGTGTGTGTGTGTGTGTGTGTGTGTGTGTGTGTGTGTGTGTTTGAGTAATTACATTATAAATACAATTATCTTCACAAAGGTGCGTCATTTCCAACACTAGAGCAGCTGTTACCATCACCCCTTCAACAAAATCCATAAAATCAATACATGAATGTGATGAATAAGTGACAGAATGGCACACATTTCACCATTACGGCCACGGAGAGTCAAAAGGCATCTCCGCATCCTCTCCTCTTCTTACCACCCTCCCATAAGGTTTATATATATATATATATATATATATATATATATATATATATATATATATATATATATATATATATATATATATATATACATAACGTTTAAAGTAGAATATTTCCATGCAAGAGTCCATGGTAAATATCCACTCAAAAATTCAACACACGCACACGTACATACCTACACACCTATAGATACACACACACACACACACACACACACACACACACACACACACACACACACACACACACACACACACACACACACACACACACACTGGATTTCTGGCCTTTCGCTCTTGCCAGACTGTGAGGTCACAACTCCTGGAACAAGATCCTCACCTATTCGTCGGTTAGTGGACAGATGGTGCACCACTCGCCTGGCAATCTGAATTTAAACCACCCCAGATCTCTTAGTTGTTGTACGCTTATCGCACTAAGAACCACATTCTAAATCACCTTTGCGACGCACCTCGACTATACTTTCAGCAAGCTCTAGTGAAAGTGACAATGGTTTTAAGGGCAATTTTATTACTGTTATAATGACAGATCGAGAAGATTTCTACATGATTAATGGAAGAAACACTCTTGAGAGACCAGTTAGTCGTGTCCGTGGCCTTTGAAAAACGACGTGGTGAGAGAGAAAAGTAATTCTAAATATGGATTTAGTAACTACGCCACGAAGAAATATACGAGATTAATCAATAAAATTCATGTGTCGAAGTTATAATGCACACTGCCATCTACAGGAGCGCCACCACCACTACCAAAACTAACACTGGCACAACCCCTGCCACTACCAGAACCACCACCATCACCACCACCAACACGACCTCACTTGGCACACGGCCGAGCCAGGAAATGGATTCTGCCTTCTCCAACCTCATTCCTCCCTCCTTCCCTCCCTCACTCCCGCCTCGCCTCGCCTAGGCTCTCCTCCCGCCCACTCTCTCACCCTCCTTTCCTACCTCCCTCTCTCTCTATCTCTCGCTCCTTTCTGTCTCTCACATCAAAGACAACAGACAAGCCCCAAACCCAAGCTCACCCTACCCATCTCACGAGGCAGTAGGGGCAGAAAAACGGCGCTATCCTTGTCCCACCTAAGAGGGACGAAAAGCGGACCAAGGGAAGGGCGACGCTGCGCAAATTATTCAAGCGAAACTAGATCTTATTGGGAGAGAGTCGGTGTAAATTTACAGTCACACGGGACGAGAGGTGTAAGGAATGTAAAGATAGAGACATTAATGAGAGAGAGAGAGAGAGAGAGAGAGAGAGAGAGAGAGAGAGAGAGAGAGAGAGAGAGAGAGAGAGAGAGAGAGAGAGAGAGAGAGAGAGAGAGCATCGAAAAAGAGGTTTATGGAGATACCAGCAACTGTGGGGTGTAGGAGGGGAGGACGGAAGAGGAGAAGAGAGGGGAGAGGGAGTGGAGAGACGGGGCAAGAGGGAAGAAAGAGAAAAGAGGGTGATCCGTCAAGCCTGAAACAGCTGAGCGTCTGGGGGAGCATCAGTTAGTGACACCCCATCGTCCGGCTCCTCGTCCTCTTCCTCTTTCTCCTCTTCCTCCCTGTTTTCTTTCCTTCCGCTTATATCTGCAGTGTCTGTCTCCCTCTCCACTTGGTCTTTCCTTATTCCGTGTCCTTCCTGACGCTCCCCCTCACCTCTCTCTCTCTCTCTCTCTCTCTCTCTCTCTCTCTCTCTCTCTCTCTCTCTCTCTCTCTTTCTTTCCTTGGTATAGTGATAGCCGAACTTCAATCTTTCCACACTAATACTTCAATCATTTTAAGTGAAATCTGGAGAAGTATGTCGGTAAATTTAAGTTGTGCATTCAGAAATTCTTCATAGATATACTCTCTGTCTGTCTCTCTCTCTCTCTCTCTCTCTCTCTCTCTCTGGTGTCCATCGTCATTTCTGTTATGAGCCTGAAGACGCCTCCCACCGGACACTGGCCGAGCTATTAGCCACACTTGTGTCACTTGATTAATGAGAGAGAGAGAGAGAGAGAGAGAGAGAGAGAGAGAGAGAGAGAGAGAGAGAGAGAGAGAGAGAGAGAGAGAGAGAGAGAGAGAGAGAGAGAGAGAGAGAGAGAGTGTGTGTGTGTGTGTGTGTGTGTGTGTGTGTGTGTGTGTGTGTGTGTGTGTGTGTGTGTGTGTGTGTGTGTGTGTGTGTGTGTGTGTGTGTGTGTGTGTGTGTGTGTGTGTGTGTGTGTGTGTGTGTGTGTGTGTGTGTGTGTTCCATATAAATTTCATTCTTCCTTCCATCCCCTTCTTCCATTCCCTTGCCGCCTCCTTAACAGATTTTTCATTCCCCTCACGGATTTCTTCACACTTGTGCCCTATCTCTCTCTCTCTCTCTCTCTCTCTCTCTCTCTCTCTCTCTCTCTCTCTCTCTCTCTTGTGAAGTGTCCTTTTAATTAAGAGCAATGTAGTAAGAAACAAAACTAAAGGAAAAAGATGAAATGAAAGCCGTGTGTGTGTGTGTGTGTGTGTGTGTGTGTGTGTGTGTGTGTGTGTGTGTGTGTGTGTGTGTGTGTGTGTGTGTGTGTGTGTGTGTGTGTGTGTGTTTGGAATTTATACAATCTCTGGAAGTTTTAATTGTTTGAATTTGTTGCTGTTTGCAGTTGTTGTCAACGTTGTTCTTGTTTGTTGTCGATGCTGATATGGTGACAAAAATATGCATCGTAACACACACACACACACACACACACACACACACACACACACACACACACACACACACACACACACACACCACGAGTCACACAGGAACCAACATCCAAC
Source organism: Portunus trituberculatus (assembly GCF_017591435.1). NCBI lineage: Eukaryota > Metazoa > Arthropoda > Malacostraca > Decapoda > Portunidae > Portunus > Portunus trituberculatus. The sequence continues at coordinate 30,006,380 of NC_059271.1, read as the reverse complement.
AAGAATTAGTAAAATATCAAGATGTAGCCATTCCATTAAACTGACCTTCACAGTCTTCCCTGCCCAGCCTTCGAACAAGATGAGAATGCTTCAGGATAAAAGGAGGAGGAGGAGGAGGAGGAGGAGGAGGGAGAGTACCAGTAGTAGGATAGAAGGAGGTGGTAGTCTGACCAGCCAGCTCCCTCGGGATGCACTAAGGCGGCGTCACACTAGCACTTGTTCCGTCGTCTCAGGTGATTTCCGTCGTCTTTTTACTCTTCTGTCAACTCTTTCCGTCGTCTTGAGTCAGACGGAACGCATCGTTTTCGTCTAGCGCCAATTTTTAGTCAAAATAAGAACTATGGTTTCTAATCAACACTTTTATTAAAAACAATACTTTATTGTTAAACGGAAGAATGCTATTATCATGACGGAAGAAATTTAAATAAGTTGATGAATATATATTTGTATACATATTTTTTTTTCTAGCCTAGCAATGAAAAGTTCCTCAGTTGTTTGTGTACATTTCCAAGGGAGTGCGAATGTGCGACGCTTTTGAATATTTCCAAGGCAATTTCCAAGTAGCTGGCCAAGATGAGCAGTGGACAAAACACTCTGACGAATTTCTCATAGAGAGCATTAGAGGTCACCGTTGCCTTTGGGATCACAGAACAGCTGATTACATTATAAGGTGCAAAAAAGCCGCGGCTTGCTGGGGTGAATGAGGAGCCATGTTTGTTTACAATCGACAAGCGCGGCAAAGGCGGAAGCAAGCTTGTGTGTGACGGCCACCGTCTGCAAAAGTTGACAGACGAAAAAGTGCTATTGTGACGCCGCCTTTATTATGAAGGAGAGGTGCGGGATGGAAAGACGAGAAAGGATAAGTAAAGGAGAGGGTTCCGGTGTGTGTGTGTGTGTGTGTGTGTGTGTGTGTGTGTGTGTGTGTGTGTGTGTGTGTGTGTGTGTGTGTGTGTGTGTGTGTGTAATTCACCTCAGTCGCCTGCTGGTCACCCAGCCAGTCTTCCCCATTACGGAGCGAGCTCAGAGCTCATAGACCGATCTTCGGGTAGGACTGAGACCACATCAACACAACACACACCGGGAAAGAAAGGCCACAACCCCTCGAGTTACATCCCGTACCTATTTACTGCTAGGTGAACAGGGGCCACACATTAAGAGGCTTACCCATTTGCCTCGCCACTTTCCGGGACTCGAACCCGGCCCTCTCGATTGTGAGTCGAGCGTGCTAACCACTACACTTCGCGGTGTGTGTGTGTGTGTGTGTGTGTGTGTGTGTGTGTGTGTGTGTGTGTGTGTGTGTGTGTGTGTGTGTGAGAGAGAGAGAGAGAGAGAGAGAGAGAGAGAGAGAGAGAGAGAGAGAGAGAGAGAGAGAGAGAGAGAGAGAGAGAGAGAGAGAGAGAGAGAGAGTGTCACGTTAAGTAGGAGGATAGTTTAAGGACCACTGTTGAGTACTGATATGAAATTACAAAAAAGAAAAACCTTAATGCATAAAGCAGACAATAACACAGATTGCAAACTAAAATGTATAAAAGAAATCCCTCGTGAAGAAAAAATCCATCTCTACACAGACACACATGCAGAAAAAGAAACAATACAGACAAGCAAACATACAGACAGTGACCGGCTGACTGACAGGCTGAATAAAACAAAGAAATAAAAAGAAGAGATGAAAAACAACAACAGAGAGACAAGAAGACAAATAGACAAGAAGAAACATTTGCATACAGACAAACAAACAGGAAGGCTGAAACTATTACATCTTCCTCTTTTATCCTCATTTGAATTAAGCCCCCAATAGAGAAGCTAATATTTCAACCTGTTGTTTTTATTCTTTTTTTTTTTCTCTCTCTCTCTCTCTCTCTGTTGCTGTTGTTGGTAGTAGTGGTTGTGCTATTGGTGTGTTACAATTCTATATGTAGTGGTAGTAGTAATAAGTCAGTCAGCCAGTCAGTCAGTCAGTCAGTCAGTCAGTCAGTCAGTCAGTCAGTCTCTCTCTCTCTCTCTCTCTCTCTCTCTCTCTCTCTCTCTCTCTCTCTCTCTCTCTCTCTCTCTCCTACAGAATTCATTTATTATTTTTCTCAGCGTGCTCTATTCTTCCTTTCCAACACTCTTTTCTTCAGCTCACATCCCTCTTTCCCACCTTAATGGTTTTTATTCTTTATATTCTTTTTTTTTTTTTTATATACGTCGTTTTTTTTTTTTTTCTGTGTTCCTCTCCCTATTGTATCTCCTCTTCCCAGTCCACTTTCTCTTTTCCCTTGTTCATCTCGTAACAGCAGTAGTAGTGGTTGTTGTTGTTGTTGTTGTTGTTGTTGGTGGTGGTGGTGGTGGTGGCGGTGGTGATGGTGGTGATGGTATTGTTGTTGTTGTTGTTGTTGATAGTGCTTCTTATTTTCTCTTTCATCTGATTCTTTCTCCTATCTTTGCATTCCATCGTCTCTCACTCCTCTTCCTAACCTTCCTACCCATCCTCCTCCTCCTCCTCCTTCTTTCTAGTCTCCTCACGTATTTCCCTCCCTCCTTTACCTCTCATCGCCAAGTTTTTTCCTCTCAACTTTCTCTCCGAATCCTCCTCCTTCTCACTCCTTCCCTGCTCCTTCACTTCTCGTCTATTCATCGCCTCCACCTGCTGTGTTTTGTTTTCCCTTTCCTTCTTCGTGTATTCCTTCCCTTTATACTTTTCCTTCTCTCCTCTTTTTGCCATTCGAGCTGAACCCTCTCCATTCTCTATCCTCTTCAGAAATGTCTATATAAATTTCCTTTATATTTTCATTTTTGTTTTTTTCTTTATCATTTATTATCATGGGACTATTTTTTTTTTTTTTGCATTTCTTCCTTACTTCACTCCACATATGTTGGTTTGCTCTTATTATTTATCACCTTCCTTTATCTTTCATATACATAGATATACTTGTAATCTTAGGGAGACGGTGGCGTAGTGGATAAGGTGATGAGCGTAGATTCGAATCCCACCACATACCGCTTTGAAGCTATGCCATTTGTCGAGTGGTTTTAAAGTTACCTACATGTCACCAAGATACCCAGGTTCTAGATGGCTACACCAAAAAGATGCACTAGGGTGGTGATATGGGCTCTAATATGGGTACCACTATAAATAGAATTGCCTGCGCCACTAATGGGTAGAAACCGAACAGCGCTTCCTACATGTATTTTTCAACTATGCCTACAACAAGCGCTATAGGCCATAATAAAAAAAAAAAAAAACTTAAACCTGCTCATCGTCTTCCTCCTCCTCCTCTTCTTACTCCTTCGCTGGTTTTCCTTCACATTCAGCACCGAAAAAACTTATGAAAAATGTCAGTGATAGTGAAAATTTACCTTCCAAACTTGGACACAAATGTTTTTATAAATCGAAAGCATAAGAGACAGACGTCGTGAAAATCGCTAAAGAAATTGAAAAAACACTAACGAAAACGAGTTCAGCAAGAGAGAGAGAGAGAGAGAGAGAGAGAGAGAGAGAGAGAGAGAGAGAGAGAGAGAGAGAGAGAGAGAGAGAGAGAGAGAGAGAGAGAGAGAGAGAGAGAGAGAGAGAGAGAGAGAGAGAGAGAGAGAAAGAAGGAGACAGAAAGAGAGAAAGAAGGAGACAGAAAGAGAAAAGAAGGAGACAGAAAGAGAAAAGAAGAGAGAAAGAGAGAGAGAGAGAGAGAGAGAGAGAGAGAGAGAGAGAGAGAGAGAGAGAGAGAGAGAGAGAGAGAGAGAGAGAGAGAGAGAGAGAGAGAGAGAGAGAGAGAGAGAGAAGTAATGAAATCTAAAAGCAAAAAATAAGCCAACTAGATGAAAATAAAGACGACATGAGCATCAAACCAAAAAATTCCAGATGCCGTTGGAAGTGAAAATGGCCAAAAAATTGAAGTCATGACCCATAAAGAGTCCAAAATATGAAGCAGAAGGGAACGGCAGGACAAAAACAGAGGCCCGATACGGAAACACGATGCGGAAGCGGAAACTAAGGTAGGCGGAAAGGGGAAACAGCGTGATTGTTTAAAGAGAACGAATGGGAAAAGCAGACACACACACACACACACACACACACACACACACACACACACACACACACACACACACACACACACACACACACACACACAAGCCAGAGGACCGGGGTTCGATTCCCCGGCCTGGTGGAGATATTTGGGTGTGTCTCCCTTCACGTGTAGCCCCTGTTCACCTAGCAGTGAGTAGGTACGGGATGTAAATCGAGTTGTGACCTTGTTGTCCCGGTGTGTGGTGTGTGCCTGGTCTCAGGCCTATCCGAAGATCGGAAATATTGAGCTCTGAGCTCGTTCCGTAGGGTAACGTCTGGCTGTCTCGTCACAGACTGCAGCAGATCAAACAGTGAAACACACACAGGCAGATATGCAGAAATACACACGGGCGCACACACACACACACACACACACACACACACACACACACACACACACACACACACACCGAAGATCGGAAATAATGAGCTCTGAGCTCGTTCCGTAGGGTAACGTCTGGCTGTCTCGTCAGAGACTGCAGCAGATCAAACAGTGAAACACACACACACACACACACGCACATACTCTCTCTCTCTCTCTCTCTCTCTCTCTCTCTCTCTCTCTCTCTCTCTCTCTCTCTCTCTCTCTCCCAACCTACCTACTTATTTTTTTCTCTATTCCTCACTTCCCTTACCCTCCCTTTTCCTCCTCTTCCTCTCCACGTCTCCTCTCCTTCCTCCTCTCATGAAGAGTCTCATTACTCACTTGGTACGGTAAATGAGAGGTAATATGACCGGTTTCAGACAAGTATATGGGGCGACTCTGGCAAGGAAAGGAGGAGGAGGAAGAGGGAAGGAAAGATGAAAAGGACAAGAAATGACGGGAGAAGGAGAAAAGATGGAAAGAGGACTAGGGACGTTAATGTAGGAGGGAGAAGGAGAGGAATGCAGGAAAATTAGTAACTGATGAGCCAGGCGGACATATTCTCGCTATGGTACAGGTGGTGTTATTTACAGTTACGTATTTAGCTTGTTGGCGTGGCTCAGTGGGGGACTACGAGCTGTGTAGAGAGAAAGAGAGGGAACAAGGGATGCGAGGGAAGAGGAAGGAAAGATAGAATAAACAACAAGGAACAAAACGAATAAAAGTTACACGAAGGCAAACCGATCAACAAGATTGAAAGTGTGTGTGTGTGTGTGTGTGTGTGTGTGTGTGTGTGTGTGTGTGTGTGTGTGTGTGTGTGTGTGTGTGTGTGTGTGTTTCTTGAGCAATGTTTTCCTCAAAATCAGGAAAAATGTCATGCACGACGCAAGTGCATTTGAAAATTTAATGCCGAAACATGTCAATCAAGTTGCGTTCATTTATATTTCAGCGGCAGTCTGACACACCCTTCACGCGCCTCGCAGGACCATAAATCTCAGCGGCAGAAAGATCGCGCAAATACAAAATTGATGAAGAAATTAATGAGCACGAGAGAGAGCCAACGATGGAATGTTCATGAGGCCAAATATCAAGAGTGGCACTGAGACCAACGACGCCAAAATAGCAAAAGAAACTACAAGAAAAAAACATTATGACATCAAAGGAAATTACAAAGAATTACACTTGTAACTCATCAAGTGACTGACTGACTGACTGACTAACTGACTGGGTGGCTGGCTGGCTGGCTGGCTGGCTGGCTGGCTGGCTGGCTGGCTGGCTGACTGACTGACTGGCACACTGACGAGATGAGTGAAAAACACATTACAACTGACTAATTGATTAAAAACTAAGACTTCTTTGCACAAACCAAGTAGGATCATTGACACACATTAGTCTAGTAACTCAACACTACACATACCATAAGCAGCAACACTTTAAAAGAATAAGATTTGAGTTACACGAAGGGATGGTGACATCTTCCCCCCTCTGTGTGTGTGTGTGTGTGTGTGTGTGTGTGTGTGTGTGTGTGTGTGTGTGTGTGTGTGTGTGTGTGTGTGTGTGTGTGTGTGTGTGTGTGTGTATATCGGTCATCTGAACAGCTCAAAGGCTTCCACCAGTCTCCGCATAACCACATCAACAAAATCAAAAGTGAATCTCAAGAGACTAAACAACAATGTAATGGGGAAGAAATTGGAATAATTCAGAGCAATAACATTTGAGGAACTACGTGCTGTTACTAATCATCTTTGAATTACCTTTGATGGAGGAAGTCCACAATAGTTAACCGAATACAGCCATTGAACTAAAAGAAAAATCCAAAAATATATTCGGATTAAAAATGTTTTCGAGGTATCCGTAGATTTCCCAATGGTACACGTCTACGGATATCATTTGCCACATTTCATCCAGTCTACGCATAATATTTGCCACATTTCATCAAGTTGATGG
>NC_059271.1:29975024-29990024 GCF_017591435.1 Portunus trituberculatus | reverse complement strand
AATTCGGCGAATCCAAGAGCGGCATATTAGGACTTGCAGTAAGGAGTGAATGGGAAGCAAGATGAGTGAGAAGACAAATCAGAAGAGGAGAAGAGGAGGAGGAAAAGGAAGAGGAGGAGGAGGAGGAGGAAGAAGCGGAAGAGGAAGATAAAGAGAAGGAGAATGAGGAGGAGGAGGAGGAGGAGGAGGAGGAGGAGGATGAAAAGGAATAGGAAGAATAACAGAAATAAGCAGAATATAGGAAGAAGTGGAAGTAGAGGAGGAGTAGGAGGAGAAGGAGGAAGGGAAAGATAAAAGGACACAGGAAAAAAAATACAACAACGGAAAGAAAACAAGAAAGCAAGAGAGAAAAAAATACAAGCGAGTGAGATGAAAACAGAACAGGGAGAGAGAAAACAATTAAGAACGAAAAATACCAAAACAAACTAAACAAGAAAACAAAAAAGGAAATAAAAAATAACAGGAAAAACAACAAAAAAAGACAACGTTAGAAGAGAGAGAAGTCAGAAGAAGAAAGAGAAGAAGGAAGAGGAAGAGGAGGAGGACGAGGAGGATGAAGAGAAGATGGAGAAGGAGCAGGAGAAGGAGAAAGAGGACGAGCAGAAAAAAAAAAAAAAGGAAGAATGGATATAAATGAAACAAAAACATCAAAATAACGAACGAGGAAGAAGAAAAGAAGAAATTCAGTCAGAAACGAGTCATGCAAGAGGAGGGAAGGTAATAATGAGGAGGAGGAAGCGGCAAGAGGAGGCAAGAGGGCAGCAGGAAGGCAAGACTTGGTTAAAAAAAAAAAAAAAAAAAAAAAAAAGCAAGGAGAAGGAAGGTGAGAAAAGGGTAATGAGCGGCATGAATGCGAGGAACAAAATTTTTATAAGACTCTTAAGAGGAAAGTAAAGACGGAAGGTTAAAGAGGATGAAAGGGACGAAGAATAAAACACGAGAGAGAGAGAGAGAGAGAGAGAGAGAGAGAGAGAGAGAGAGAGAGAGAGAGAGAGAGAGAGAGAGAGAGAGAGAGAGAGAGAGAGAGAGAGAGAGAGAGAGAGAGAGAGTACACCAAATTTGAATGACACGATGCATAAAAAAAATATATATATAGATACAAAGCAAGGGAGGAAGTGATAAGCGATGGATACCCGGAGGAAGGCAAGGAAATACACACACGCGTAAGACAAGATACAATAAACTATGGGTAGTTGGGGGAAGATTAACAAATTTTCCAGCCCATTAATGAAGAAGTAATAGTGCAGTAGAGGGAAGCAGAAAGGGTGAAGGAGGAAGAGGAGGAGGAGGAGGAGGAGGTGGTGCAGTAAGAGGAGTACGAAGGGTGGAGTTGTGGAGATCGGTAGTTTGAAGTCAAAAGAGATATCAGGTTAGTTTGTTCAGCCTTTCAACCTTGGGAGTCTGTTCAGAAGTAAGCCTGCGAATCTCTTTAGACACCTGTTCCCAAACTTGCAGATGGCAGGCTCAGGTGATGCTCTCTCTCTCTCTCTCTCTCTCTCTCTCTCTCTCTCTCTCTCTCTCTCTCTCTGTTTCAAATATAGCAGTATTTTTTGTCAGCTTTCCTTACAGAGACAGAAGTTCGCGCCACCTTAATTAATCAACAAGCTGCGAGAATTGCGTCACCTGAAAACTTTCCTCTACCTTCATCACCTCCGGTACTCTGAGAATCATTAATGAAGAAAAATATCTTTCCTCATCATCTATTTTTTTTTTCAAGCTTCCTTCCCTTCGTTATTTTCTTGTCCCTCTTCCTACTCTTCATCTTCCTCCTGTAGTCGTTTCTGCTAAGACTTTCCAGCTATTTCTGCTTGCCCACCACCATACATCACCATCACATCGCTAACACCACAATCTCTATTATCACCATCTTCCTGCTTTCCTTTCCTAACCTGTCCAGACCGACCCTAAAAGCATTCCGGCGGCAGCAGCACTGGGAATAAAACTATAACCATCGATTCTAAGAGTTTATACTAACACTGTTGCCGCCCACGCTCCCTCCCTCTATCACCCGTGCTATCATTACCGTCATCATAATTATATTCCCCTCCTCCACGAACATCAACATTCAAAGACTGTTTTGCTGGGATCCGAATGGCCCAAGTTTGGTTAGCGCGTAGAGTTAGAGTGAAACTTGTGTAGAGTGATCGCCGTAAGTGATGGCGAGGCAGGATGGTAAGGAGGGCGGGAGGGAGGAGAAGGAAGGGGCACAGGAAGTGACGAGACGACAGTGTGTGTGTGTGTGTGTGTGTGTGTGTGTGTGTGTGTGTGTGTGTGTGTGTGTGTGTGTGTGTGTGTGTGTGTGTGTGTGTGTGTGTGTGTGTGTGTGTGATAACAATACTATTTGTATTAATGCACAGAGAGAGAGAGAGAGAGAGAGAGAGAGAGAGAGAGAGAGAGAGAGAGAGAGAGAGAGAGAGAGAGAGAGAGAGAGAGAGAGAGAGAGAGAGAGAGAGAGAGAGAGAGAGAAAGGGGGGATGGTGGAAGAAGGGGGAGGCAGAATGTGGATAACAGGCTCCAGAAGCTTGACTAAAGGGACTAATTACATTATGGTAATGACGCTATCTTATCGCCAATCCTCCGCCACGTTAATGACCCTCCACTTGGGGAAGGAGAGGGGGGGGGCGTGCTCCCCTTAACCTCCACTGTGTCGCCAAGACGCCTGAACCAACACCAAATGAGAACCTTACGAGATAAGTGAAAGTGACTTAACTTATCTTCGCCTCTATTGCCAAAGCTCTCCTGAGAGATGAAGAAAAAGCTACATAAACAGAAAAAGAAAGACATTAGGAAGATAAAACAAGGAAACAAACACACAGTATTAAACAATAATTTCTTTTCAAAAACTACAACTTAGTTATCTTAATATTTACACAAAACTACATGCACTACTTACATATACATTCTTCACGTAGAATTTAGAAATGACAAAAAAAAAAAGAGACTCCTATGCCACCCTCGGAGTCCCCCTAGATATATTTCTTTAGGGACAAGCACCTCAATGGATCTTTTTTTTTTTTATCATTTTATATCTTGCCCTTTGCTGGTGTTCCCTCTTACATAAAAAAAAATCCTTTGATCAATATAAAATGTGGAAAGTAAAAAAAGTCTTATAAATAACTACAACATCGACTCAGATACACCAATTTTAAAACTGATGGCAAATATTCTTCCTAACACCACTGGCTCGCTGGTCACAATTTACTTCACTACAAGGCCAGCGTTTCAGAGACCCAGGGTTGGAATCTCGTCAGCAGTGAAGCACAAGGAAAAGGCCATACGAGATGAAGCGAATACAACATGTTACTAATAGTACCGCCGCTAATCCTCATCTCGTAATTCGCACGCCCTCCACACCAGTCTCCCGCCCACTACAAGCTGCCGTAAAAGCGATGAGAGTGAATCATTGAAAAACATGTGTAAATGTGCGTAGTTTTTTTTTTTTTTTTGTAGCAAACTGTTTTGTGTATCTTTAAGTTGCATTTCATGACACACACACACACACACACACACACACACACACACACACACACACACACACACACACACTCACTCACTCACTCACTCACTCACTCACTCACTCACTCACTCACTCACTCACTCACTCACTCACTCACTCACTCACTCTCTCTCTCTCTCTCTCTCTCTCTCTCTCTCTCTCTCTCTCTCTCTCTCTCTCTCTCTCTCTCTCTCTGTTATGTAGCATCTGCAAGGCGAAGGAAAATTAATGTTTCATTCGTGCGTGCCGCTTAAATGAAGAATTCGAACAAATGCGCCGTTTGGTAGCATAGTGTACGTGTTGGCGTCGGTGGTGGCAGCGTGATGGAAGGGGTGTGGGAGTGGAGGCTGCAATATTGGTGGTGGTGGTGGTGGTGGTGGTGATGGTGGTGGTGGTGGTGGTGGTGGTGGTGGTGAGTGTCGAGGATGGTAAGAGTGATAGCAGTGAAAGTGATAGTGATAGCGGTAATATTACTGTTATCGCTATGGTTGATGTCATCTTCTTGTTATCATTGTTCCTTGTTTGTGTCACTTGGGCTGGTAAAAGATGTAGCTGTTGGTGGCGCATCCTCACCCATTTTTATTAGTGATGGTGGTGGTAATTGTGGTGGTGGTGCTGGTTGTGGTGGTGGAGGTGGTGGTGTGGTAATGTTAGCTAGTCCATTTTTTTCTCTTAATCATAATTACCATGTGAACAGTTCTTGTGAGTATCTTATCTTTCACGTCACTATCCCAACCTTTCATGCAATATCTCTTGTCATCGCTATCCATCTTCTTCACTCTTCTTTCAGCCTTTTCTCCTCCGTCTTGTCCTCACGGCCGGCCTGTCTCCCTCGCAACCTGTCCCACCAAACATTTTTACGGGTGAACCAACTTTGTCTCATAAAACATCACGGAGCGCCAACGCTGTGTGAGACGCGAGGCACACGCCTTTGTTTACGATCCCTGACATACAGCATAAGGTTCATTCTCGCCCTCAGCGTGCGAGTAGTGCCAGGCTACGGCTTGTACCGTACAGGCTTTGTTCTTATTCCCAAATAATAAAAGACATTCTTCCTTCACTGTGGTGTAATTCTGCTTTCAAAATCTGCATGATAACTTTTGAGCAAGAAACAGGAACCTCGTCGGTGATTTATCACATCTGGCATTACACAATTTGCATTACATTATATAAAGTGTTTCGGAGATGAAAAGAAAAATGTTTGCCAAGGTGTTCCTGTGTGTATCGTGTGCATGCAAGCCACGTCATACCTGCCAGATGGCGATGGTAAAACACCTCCCCCTGCTTCCGCCTTCAAAGGTGTATCATCACGCTCCTTCACAACTAAGAAAAACTTCCGTCCAAACTTGTGTGATATAAGTATGGATCAGAAAACAAAAATTATTTCTCAGCCAGATAAGCTGCAAGAAGCTTTGACAGGATCGAAGTTTGTCTGAAGCTCTCAGGCAGTTTGGCGGATCCCGACAGGACGAGGAGCGAGACGAAAGGGAATGTTGCTTTGTTTAAGGTCCTCGCTCGGGAAACGTGTTGTATTTTTTCAGACTTCATCTTAATACATTGTAGATCGATACGGAAACAAGTTAACCATACATTTCTCTGTCTGAGTGTCTTCGTTTTATTAGGCATGGTGGCGTCACACTGCCGCGCGGACAAGACGATGGGTTCATTGCTCCATGCTAGGAGTGTTATGGCACCATATAATTGAAGACTATCTATATTCACTTCAAATACTAGTATGGCGGCCTTGTACGTGTCAGTACACATTGAAAATAATATATATACAATGTGGTTTAATATTGATTTATTTACTGATTTATATATTTATCAGTCGATTTATTAATTCATTTCTAAGTTTTGGAGAGGATAAAATAATACTTCCAAAGTTTGTCCCATTAAATGAACTGCAGCATTTAAGTTTTGAAGCATCTTCTCTTAATTAATACATGAAACACGAGGCACACTAACTATTCTTAAGCTGCCATGAACGTAATCCTCGTCCCCGCGGTGCAGAGGAAGGCCCGGAAGGGAAGCCCCAGCATTCACCAACGACAAACTGGCTGCCACAAACCACAATTACAGTCTCCACTCCTTTGTCTTGCCGGGAATGCGGGAAAATTTGAGTCGATCTCACGGTTCATTAATCCTAAACACTGGCTCAATTCCACAATCTCGTTAGATGCACAGTGACTGACTCTGTCTTTTAGATCCCACTCTCACTATGCTTCAAAGATAGCAGAGGAGGAGGAAAAAAAAAAGAGAAAAGTTATGGAAGGTAAAAGTAAACGTGTGCGTGTATTACTGAAACTTTACTCTCCCACCGATATATTCCTTTTTGCTCTTATTACTGACCCATATAGGAGAGAGAGAGAGAGAGAGAGAGAGAGAGAGAGAGAGAGAGAGAGAGAGAGAGAGAGAGAGAGAGACTTTCATACTAGTGAAATAGTATTGCAGTCAGTGCCATTTCAAGTTGTCCCTTTCCTCCCTTAACTGAATGGAAGCAACCAAGAAGACACCATGCACGTGTAGTGCAAAGACACTCGGGATGAGAGGAACAAATACAACGAAGTTTACTTATTATATGATTATGTTCTTGATCTTGAACGACATCTTTATATTGTAAAGGTGTGCAGGGACTCAAAACATTGACTCAAAAACAGTGAAAGTGTAGACATAACCTGTAATCTATATCCATGTCAAAACAAAATTGGTGCACCAAAATCAAAACATTCCATACATAAAAAGAAGAGTAAAAACCGTGGGAAACTCGCGAATCATTTTTCAAAACAGAAAGAATAGCCTTTAAACCTGTAAAAAAAAAAAAAAAAAAAAAAAAGTGGTGAATGACGTTTTTTTCGCCGTTCATAGAATATAGGTAGACCTGTCAAGCTTTTATTTCAGTGTGTGTGTGTGTGTGTGTGTGTGTGTGTGTGTGTGTGTGTGTGTGTGTGTGTGTGTGTGTGTGTGTGTGTGTGTGTGTGTATTATGTATGTATGTGAATATGCATTTGCATATCCCTGATAGCAACGTCATCATCTTTCCATAAACATTGACATGTGACCATTAACATGCTTTTCTTTCTTTTCAGGAGGGCGTCGCCGCCACGCCTGCCGAAGCTCAGAGTCATGGAAAGAAAGGAGATGCCTCTAGACGCCCCCCCTGGCGGCTTCACGGACAAGGCGGTGGAGTAGTGTATGAGGAGGCGGCCGCGATGGTGGGAGGTGGCGGTGACAGGACGCCGCTGCTGATGGTGGCTCGCTGTCCTTCCCCTTCCAATGACGACACTGCGTGGAGTTGCTCCCCAGATTCTGCGTCCGTCCCTCCCCCGACCCCTCCACGCGCAACTCCCTGTGTGGACCATGTTCAGGGAAAGCGAAAAAAAATCCTTGCCAAGTTGGGTCTTTCTTCCGTGCTTTCGCCGCGTGTCCCGCCAGCTAAAGGCACAGCGAATGCGACGGGGATGACAAAACCACGCGGAAAGAGCATTAGTCTGTCCTTCAGTCTACCATGGACGCGACAAAAATATTTTGGCAAAAGCCGTGCTGTTACGGCAGATGTTGCCTTAAAACCTGAACACAGCCGCTGCCTGAAGAGCAGGACGCATGACGAGGAAGGCGAAGAGTCACCCGTCCTCTTGACGTCCCCGGAAGCTACAAAAAGGAGAAAACGCCGGTTATGGTGGACATCGAGGGGCTACAAGACTGTGCCCGCGGAGGCACAGAATCAGACCACAAATCAGGTGAGCTGTGAGAGGCCATCACAAGCCTGGGTTCCCGCCGCCCCGGCGTGGTCTTCTGTAATCCAAGGGTTGCAGTCTGTGGCCCTGGTGTTGGTTGTGACTCTCCTGAGCCCTGTCGGTGCATTCTGCCCACGCGGGTGTGTGTGTGACGACCAGAGGCTGCGGTCCCAATGTGTCAACGCCGACTTGGACGTGATCCCCATACTGATGAACCCCGGCACACTGGAGCTCAACTTAAGCCACAACAAGATCAAGACCATCCTGGAGGGTTTGACCTTCTACGACGTGTTGCAGCACCTTGATCTTGCCCACAACGAGGTGGTGTCGCTTGGCTCACAGAACTTTGCATCACAGCGGTCGCTTCATACACTTATCATTAACAACAACAAAGTCTCAAAAATTCACAGTAGAGCCTTTCTTGGCCTTTCTAAGCTCACTACTTTAGATTTAAGTGACAATTATATAGAAACTATTGAAAGCAATGCTTTTGGCTCTCTGGGGAAATTGAAACTCCTTGATTTATCTAACAATCGAATAAAAAACCTGACTATAAACACTTTTGCAAAGCTCCGGGGACTCAAAAAGCTCGATTTGTGCAAAAACGAGCTTAAGCATATATTTACTGAAGTGTTTGAGCCACTGAGGGAGCTCAAGGAACTGGACTTGTGTTCTAACCAGATAACGAGCATCCAGAATTTTGCCTTCAAAAGCTTGAAGGGTTTGAAGATCCTCAAGCTGAGCAATAACCAGATGTATCACATTCAAGAAAAGGCCTTCAGTGGTCTGGACTCTCTGAAGGACCTGTGTCTTAAGGATAATGCGTTCACTAGCATACCAAGCCTCGTTCTCGCACCCATTGGTGATCTGGAAGAACTGGACTTCAGCATCAACCCTCTGACGTCACTTTCCTTTGGTCCCTTTGTACATGTTCCCAAACTCAAGAGTCTCCACATATCACGGTGTGAGAATCTGTCCTCCATAGACAGTGGAGCATTCACTAGCTTGGGATACCTCACCTCACTGGAGTTAAGCTTTAACCCTCAGCTAACCTCCCTCCAGCAAGACGTGTTCAAGCCGCTCTCCAGCCTGCAGGATCTAGTTCTCAGAGGTAACGGTTTGAGGACCTTTGACAGGTCCCTCGTCAGCTCCACCATTCTTCAGTCCCTTGACCTGCGGGACAATAGCCTCGAGTGTAACTGCTCCATCAAGTGGCTGCAAGAGGCAAGTCTAAACAATAGTATCTCACTTAAAATTGAGGAGATTCTGTGCGCAGGCCCGGAACTGCTGAGAGGAAGAAGCCTCTCAGAGTTATCAGAATATGATCTGGAGTGCTACAATAACGTAGTCGTAGTGGCCTCTTGTGCCGCCGCCTCCATGGCCCTCGTGCTGCTCCTTGTCGCCTTTGGCATTGTGTATTACAAGAACTGCCGCAAGATGAAGGCGATGGTGCACGACCACTGGCCCGAAAAGATTGTGGCTACGTGGAAGGACCCGGAATACCAAAAACAGCAGTTGGAAGACGAGGAATATACTTTCCACTCACTGCGCGGTGTCCAGCACATTCCCGTCACAGTCATCTGACAGGAGCTCGGTGGAGACCAGCCTCCGCCCGCTGGCCTCCACGACGAGCTCATCAACAGGACAAAGGCGCTCAAGAATACTTTCAAGCCAGAGGACACCATCAGAAGATCCTCTCGCCGCTCCGGAAACAGTCGGACTCTCCAGGACCACTACTCCTCGCTCAAGGCCCCGCCAAGGACCACTCAAGAGGGATACTTTGGTGTGGTTCCGCTGGAGAACGGCGTGGTTTGCAACAACAGCAGCAGCGGAAATAGCAACACATGTAACGGCATTCAGCGAATCTCACAGTACCTACCACCCTCGCCTCCACCTGGCGCCGCCCCTCGCAACCACAAGCCGCCCATTTACGCGGAACCGCAAATAAAGATCCGCCCAGGAAGCGGCGACGGGGCTGCCACGAAGGCTTCTAAGGACTCTGGGTATTACTCTTGTGAGTTTCTAGATCAGAACCCGTACACTGGTTCCATGAAGGAGGCCAGCAAGACAAGAGGAAACTCCTTCCATTCCAGCAGGAGTCTGGGCCGCCACCTACCACCCAGCGATTCAGGCGTGTTTACGCTAAGCCACGTGTACGCGCGCCAGGGGCAGCAGGGGTTCAGCAGCCACCAGGAAGGCATCTACGACAACATAATATAATACCGGCCTCGGCTGCAGGGGAACTCTCACGCCCCGTGTTTCATGGTTAATAAATACATAATATCACGTTTCTCCCTCATTTGTATAGCAAATAGTTACTGTTATAAGTCACATTTGTTTCTCTCAATGCATGATATTGTAAAATAACAAAGATAATTATAACACCCACATTACCAACACACCCCAGTTCCTCTTTGCTCATGAACCTTCAAAGTGATAGACTCAAGCAGCACTTTTAAGAACGTTGTTTTACCACTCGTAATGAGTCGCATACGGGAGAGTCACCCTCAGATTTATATCACCATGTACAGTACCGCTCAGTCCCTCCGGACGCCTGCACTCGTTTATTTTCTAGGTCTTAAGGATGTTGCTTGGGATCGGTGAGCTCTTCGCTGTGCCACCGATAATCAAAACCCAAAGACGACGCAGAAAAGTCGTCATTGTCTTGGAATACCAGTGTCAGATTCATTGGATAAATAATAATAGTAATAATATTAAAACGATTTTGTATACTATAAACTGTTTTTTCCCGTCATTAAAATTATGATTATGCTTCACTTTTGTTTCCTTCGAAGGAACCTTTGTGCTTGTCTTTTAAAACATCTCCTGACAATATTTTTTTCTGAAAATGAAGATAAACACAAATGAGGAACGAAGAAAAGGTGAAACTAAAAAGAAAATACATCTCGCTTCTTTTTCGTCCTTAATGGCTCACACATTTGTCACAAGTATATCCATTAATAAAGAAATGGCACTCCATGTAGAGTAAAGGTAGTTATTGTTTAAAAGTAATGATTATAAGAGAAAGTTTACCTCTAGGCAGCTACTTACTTATATTTCCCACAATACATATGATGAAGTAAATAATTGTCCTCATATTATATTGTATCATTTATTGCACGTACATATTTCTTAGCCTGGATACAATTTAGCATTATTTTTGTTTTAATCTATTAACAAATAACCCAAAATAAGTTCATGACGACTTCTATTTCTAAATGGGATTGCTTGGTATGATGCCATGGCTGACAATAATGAATAAAAATCATAAGAGGAAAAAAATCTAACCCAAAATAGCCTTCAAAGTTAATGCACCACCACCACCACCACCACCACGGTCGTCTGCTGGTCACCCAGCCAGCCTTCTCCATTACGGAGCGAGCTCAGACCTCATAGACCGATCTTCGGGTAGGACTGAGACCACAATACACTCCACACACCGGGAAAGCGAGGCCACAACCCCTCGACTTACATCCCCTACCTACTTGCTGCTAAGTGAACAGGGTCTACACATTAAGAGGCTTGCCCATTTGCCTCGCCACTTCCCGGGACTCGAACCCGGTCCTCTCGATTGTGAGTCGAACGTGCTAACCACTACACTACGTGGTGTGTGCAAATATAATCTTAAAATCTGTACGTCAATTGGCCGTTCTGTGGCAATATTTTTAAAAGAATATACATGGCATTTGATTTGTCGACAATCCTTCATCACATGCAGGTACCGACACTGGCACACCAAGTGTCCAACGCTGTTAGAAATCTCAAAATGGACTGCCTTACTGCTTTTTAACATATTTAAGAAGGAAATTAGAATATGTTAAAAAATTTCTAAAATATCATTAACATCACTATTCCTGCTACTGTTAGTATGTCTGCTATTACTACCACCACTACTAGAACTTCAATAACAGCAACAAATACTATTATCACTATACTAAAAAAAAAACAAGATAAATAGATAAATAAAGAAATGAAGAAATAAGCTAACAAAACTGCCAGAACGCAGAATCAGATACAAAAAAGGTAGAAAAATAATCTAAGGACCTGGCTACAATCCGAACACATCCACGCCACACACAAAATAAAACTCACGCTTCACTGCTGAACCGGAGCCTCCATTTGCCTCAAGACAATGTGGGTTCGGGTTTGGGTGGGTGAGAGTGCAGCGGAGGGTGTGGATGCCGCAGCGATGAGAAAGCCAAATCGTGTTGGACAAGTTGCGTGTGGGTAAAAGTGAGACGAAGAATAGCTGTGGATACGAAATGGAGCTGAGTTGACACTTTGCAGGAGACAGAGCGAAGGGTGATAGGGCGCGAATAGCGAGGGAGAGATAAAAGCGAAGACGAATCCATGAAGGGAAAAATAAACTATAAAAACGAAACATGGACGCTACGCAAAACTATGAATAAAAAAAAAAAAAAAGAGCGAAGAAAGATAGAAAGATAAGAGTGTTATATGGAAAGGAAAGAAGCAAGAAAGAATTAATCGGAATGGGATGATTTTAATAATAGAAAAAATATTCAAACTATGGAAATCGGAAGTGAATAATAGAGTGCAAATGTGAACGAATGAATGAATGAAGTTGTAAGTAACGTAAAGACAGATTATCAGCATATGGAGAAGTCTGGATGGAAAAATTTATGGTAAATCTGAAGTGAGTGGATAATGGTTATGAAGAGGCAGTGTTGGTGACGTCACAAGTGTAGCAGCATTACGGTTGGAGATGGGAAGTGGCAGTGATGGCATGAAAGTGAATACAGAATGGAAAGGATGGAAATGAGATGGAAAAGAAGGAAAACTTAAGCAAACGTGTAAGAAGCAACATCAGAATTACACTTATTGATATCCTTTCTTTAAGACGAAGTAATCATCCGTGCGCTATGCCCTAGGCCTTACTTTACGTTTTCCTCCTGTGTATCATTTCATAACTCATCGCCTGGAAGATTATTGAGTCTTTACAACTCTATAAGAACTTTCAATGACAGTTGTGTCTAATGATCTGTTTCTGCTTTTGATATCAGTTAAATTTCTTGTCATTACAGCTGGAAAGGTTTTCTGTATCAGTCCAACTTTCATGCAAATAAGGACTAATATTGATGCATGGCCTAATTCAAACAATGAATCATGTATATCAAAATCATTCAACTGTAGCGTTTTTATTTTATGTATCACACGTGGTGTAATCTATCAGTTTTAAGAGTAAGATGAAAAATTAACGTACTGAGGACACTCTCAAGATTATTCCACAAAATTATTCAACTAATGCCAATGATTATTCTAAACTTTGTTTTCACTTCAACTGGCTTCAAACCAAACTTCTTTGTTCATTCTCCAATGAATACATAGAACAAAAACAAAAAGAGCGGGGAAGGAAGTGCCCCAACTGTCAACACAAACAAAGGTTCAAACAAAGCGCGAAGCCGTAGACATCATGTTTTTGCCCCTGAGGACCTCTTAGGAGAACTCTAGGCGTCCACTTCATAACCGAGCCGAGCTGCCTTCCCCTCTCGGTGTTTGTGCACGATAAATAGGTCGTATCGTGCCCTTTGAGAGAGCAAATAGAATGCCCGAACACTCAGCTGATCCTCCCCTCCGCCAATTCACTCCCACAATGCACCACAGCGAGAGGAGAGAGGGGGAGTGTTTGTTGACATTAGTGACGTCATACGAGGCAGCCGCGAGTCGGCTTGGTGCCCTGGATCAACCGCCTTGCCCTGATCCGCTGCGCCTCCACATGGGCCCAAATCCGTTATGGTTCAGGGAAAAGGTGGAAAAAAAGTTATGGTAAGTACAGTCATGCTTCCAAGACGCCAGGGCTGGAATGAGACACACACATTCACTCTCACTCTCACTCACTCTCTCTCTCTCTCTTAGATACATACGTGTGTGTGTGTGTGTGTGTGTGTGTGTGTGTGTGTGTGTGTGTGTGTGTGTGTGTGTGTGTGTGTGTGTGTGTGTGTGTGTGTGTGTGTGTGTGTGTGTGTGTGTGTGTGTAGAATAAAATGAAAAAGAAAAGAACCACCGCCACATATTGAGAGAGAGAGAGAGAGAGAGAGAGAGAGAGAGAGAGAGAGAGAGAGAGAGAGAGAGAGAGAGAGAGAGAGTGGGTCATAGGGGACTAGGAACTGTAATAAGAGACACGTGGAACACAGGATGGTGAAGGCTAGTGTAGTAATTTCTTGTCCGGCGGAAAGTTACGATAAAGAAAGAGGCCCGTTTCTCTCTCTCTCTCTCTCTCTCTCTCTCTCTCTCTCTCTCTCTCTCTCTCTCTCTCAAATTCGCTCCAAGGCTGACACCACCTCCACAACACCTTAGCCTGGCACCCCTTTAGCCATCTTCCTTGTCTTCCACCACCACCACCACCACCACCACCACCACCACCACCTCCTCCTCCTCCTCCTCCTCCTCCTCCTCCTCCTCCTCCTCCTCCTCCTACTCCTCCTCCTCCTCCTCCTCCTCCTCCTTCTCCTAAGAATCTGCCCGTTCCCACCCGCGCCCCGGACCCCCGCGTCTCCCCGGGCTGGCTGCCAAGTTTACACTGAGACAAAGAGGAAGAAAGGGAGAGAAAAATGCTTTTAGAGGAATATATTTTCCCTCTCTCTCTCTCTCTCTCTCTCTCTCTCTCTCTCTCTCTCTCTCTCTCTCTCTACCCCTGTCACCAAGAATTCCACCTTGCCTTACGTACTCGTATTTCGCGTAAGCCGACCACCGATGACGCACCAAAATAAAGCAACGATAAAGAACAGATGTGGATTATTATTTTTTCTCTCTCTCTTTCCCCGATAAATGTGAAGAAATGTTAAACTGGAAAGCCATATTTTTCAGAAACGGGGAGAAAAAAAAACTATGTGGAATTACTTTTGTTTCTGTGTGTAATCTATTGGAGGGGGGGAGATAGAGAAAGGCAGGGTGTTTTAGGTGCTCTTGTGGATACGTTTCTTTCCATCAGACTTCTTTATTTTCTTCGTGCACCAATACAATGAAAAATACTTGTTAATTGATGGATATGAGATACTGATTAGACAGTATTTCATTAGCTGACCAAAAGAAAAGCGCACAACACGTATTTAATATTTTGCTGATTCTGTGCATTTTTTTTTCCGTTTCTCACATTATCCTCAAATTGACTATATGTCCGTGAGAGTCAACGAGGTGTGTGTGTGTGTGTGTGTGTGTGTGTGTGTGTGTGTGTGTGTGTGTGTGTGTGTGTGTGTGTGTGTGTGTGTGTGTGTGTGTGTGTGTGTGTGTGTGTGTGTGTGTGTGTGTGTGTGTTAGCAAACCGAAATAAAAAAAAAAATCGAAGCAATTAAAGAAGTTAAGCGTCGCGGCAGCAGCAGTAATTATTCAAAAGTATGGAAACTTGTAAGAATTTGTTAGGGTTCGTTAAGTAATTTGTGACTATCATGCAAGAATAACTTTATTCCTTTTCGTTCCTTCTCGAGATTTATGAATTAACTTGATGTCAAAATGAAATGAAGTGATAGGTTACTGATGTGTTATTCTATCACACCAACAATAATACTAATGATGTGAAATAACAACAAGAAGTATATTCTTGAAATGAAGTTCAATAACCTGCAATACCTACACCACAACCCAACACTCGCTGCTCGCGCACAGCTGGCGGCACACAGGCTTGGTATCATAGGTCCGATCCCGTAAGAGGATTCGAAACGCGGGGTTGGTGGCGGTTACCACTTCTGCATGGCGTGGAGGACTGTGGGCCGAAGTTACTGAGGTGGACGGGCCGGTGAACGTACAGACGTGACAG
>NC_059271.1:29967524-29970024 GCF_017591435.1 Portunus trituberculatus | reverse complement strand
ATGAGACGCATAAAAAAAAAGCATCATAAAAGACTGGAATGCACAACGTTACGTAAAGAACTCATAACTATTTTTTTTCTCAAACTGGAGAAGATAAAAGCAGATGTGACTACAAATACACTAAGAAAAAATATACAAAAACATGTAAATCTAATAAAAGAATAATAAAGATTTCAAAATGATCATGGCAGGCCAGGATTACATTAAAATATTCACAATGTACACAGTTTTACTCACAAGCTCCACTGGTAAGGAAAAGCAGACAGAAAGTGCTCCCAATATGATCAGCGGTGAAGTATACAACAGTATTATACACAGCCTTCCTGAGAAGCCTGTTTGGAGAAACTTTAGTGAGCGGTCATAAAATAAATCAAAATAAATAAGTAAAAGAAACATCAAAAGCATGTTCCATGAAGAGAAATTAAAAACTCTGCTCACACAAGGCAAATGAGAGAGAGAGAGAGAGAGAGAGAGAGAGAGAGAGAGAGAGAGAGAGAGAGAGAGAGAGAGAGAGAGAGAGAGAGAGAGAGAGAGAGAGAGAGAGAGAGAGAGAGAGAAATTTATTCATAATGTTCCTCAGTTATGGGAAGGTTAAAACAAGGGGCCAGAGAATTTTCTGGTGAGTAATGATGGAAGAACATGAAGGCATGAATACAAATTAGGATGTAACAGAAACTTAAGTGATGGAAGGAAACTCAATTCTCGTAACGGAAGCTTTTGATGGTTGGAATGAGACTGCGGCAAACACAAAGGATATCCAAGAATTGAAACCTAAATAGGGTAAGAGGCAATTATAGAGACACGGGTAGACGAGCTTACCTTACACCCTTCTTACGCCCACGTCTTAATATGCCTTTAATTCTTACATGCTGATGAGAGAGAGAGAGAGAGAGAGAGAGAGAGAGAGAGAGAGAGAGAGAGAGAGAGAGAGAGAGAGAGAGAGAGAGAGAGAGAGATGAAGGGATGTATAAAAATGTGCATAAATTATAGTGGGTACAAACGAAAATATTTGGCACGGTGAAATATTTTGAAATGTAAAGACTGTTTTTGATTACCAATGTAATAAACATACATACGCTTTGGTGACATGTGTCTATCGCTCACACATATGTCCAAAATAAACAATGACAACCCGGATCGCTTTCATATAAACACTACTACACTGATACACACACACACACACACACACACACACACACACACACACACACACACACACACACACACACACACACACACACACACACACACACACACACACACACAGTATTTCATAATATATGGATACATATGCTTATACACTCATTCTATGTACCTATTAATCTCTCTCTCTCTCTCTCTCTCTCTCTCTCTCTCTCTCTCTCTCTCTCTCTCTCTCTCTCTCTCTCTCACACACACGTATTTGATGCATGAAGCAGGATCGTCATCACTGGACCTGTGTCTGTTCTCTCCTCATTCTACTGCACACTCATCAATTAAATGAACTAGTGCTACTGCTGCTATACTGTTACTAATACTACTCTTACTGTTACTACTACTACTACTACTACTATTACTAGTTACTACTACCACTACTACTATCACTACCACCACTACTCTTACTATTACTACTACTCTACTACTACTACCACTACTACTACTACTACTACTAGTTTTACTATTACTACTACTACCACTACTACTACTACTACTACTACTACTACTACTACTACCACCACTACTACTACTACTACTACTACTACTACGATTACTACTATTACTATTACTACTACTATTACTTTTACTACTACCACTACTACTACTACTACTACTTACTCTTACTATTACTACTACTACTACTCTTATTATTACTACTACCACTATTACTACTATTACTACTATTACTCTTACTATTACTACTACCAATACTACTACTACTACTACTACTACTTACCATTACTACTACCACAACTACTACTACTACTACTACTAATTAGCACTATACAACACATACAGGAGTTTAACTTAGATAGATACACCAGCACCTCGGAGAAAGCCTATACAACCAAACTACGACCTCTCTTACCTGGTAAAGACGCTGCCCTGATGACGATCCTAATCATAACATACAGAAAAAAAAAAAAATGACGCAGGTAACATTTCTGCATCATGTTACAAAAAAAAAAAGAAAAAGCTGCAATCCTACCTACTTTTCTTTCATTCCTTTTTCCATCCCTTTGGGCAAAAAAAAAAAAAGGAAAATGAAAAAAAAAAAAAAAAGGTAAAGCCTCCGTTAGAGTGTGCACCGTTTTAATCACACAAATTCGCGTTGCAGTACCGCTCCCGTGGCGTTCTCCCTCTCATTAATCACACGTCACGGTGTCCATTTTCTTTGATAATCGGAGTCATTCCCTCGTTTTCTATTGGGTTGTAGCGGCCACCTGTGCGGAACCTATGAGGAAGGAGTAGGGAGGTACCGAGGAGGAGGAGGAGGAGGAGGAGGAGGAAGGGGTGACTAGAT
>NC_059271.1:29960024-29962524 GCF_017591435.1 Portunus trituberculatus | reverse complement strand
AAACATGTGAGGGAGGAAATTCCAGTAAATACGGAGCCTTCAATATATACGATAAAATAAATTATGTTGGTTAAGTATAGAGAGAGAGAGAGAGAGAGAGAGAGAGAGAGAGAGAGAGAGAGAGAGAGAGAGAGAGAGAGAGAGAGAGAGAGAGAGAGAGAGAGAGAGAGAGAGAATCAAAGACAGACATACAAAACAAACAGACAAAGTTAGAGTGAACAAATATACACAAATTCAGACAGACAGACAGATGGAAACTTGAAGGGAGAGAGAGATAGAGAGAGAGATGCAGGTGGACACAGACAAATAAAGACAAAGACAGAAACAGACAGCCAAAGACACCAGACAGAGACAGACAGATAGACAGAAAAAGACAGAAAGAGGCACCAGAGAGAGAGATAGACAAGCAGACAGAGACACCAGACAGACAGACAGAGAGAGACACCAGACAGACAGACAGACAGAGAGAGACACCAGACAGAGAGGCAGACAGACAGAAACGAGACAGAAAAAGACAGAAAGAGACACCAGAGAGAGAGATAGACAAGCAGACAGAGACACCAGGCAGACAGACAGACAGAGAGAGACACCAGACAGACAGACAGACAGAGAGAGACGCCAGACAGAGAGGCAGACAGACAGAAACGAATTAACCTATAGCCAATATCAGCTTCGTCCAGGCTGTATTGAACCGGGCGGTACATAAAGTATAAAGTTTTTGTAATTGGTTCTGTACTTCAGCGAGGCACAGCGGCCGAGGACAGGGAGGGAGAGGGAGGGAGAGGGGAGGAGCAAAAATCTAATAGGTATCCAACATTGTTTTCAAATTGGCCGGCCTGCAATATGGAATGGAAGAGTAATGCGAAAATGGGCGAAAATAAAAAAAATATATATATATCCGACGTTTATGAAAGGAGGAAAAAAAGAAAAGTCAATACGATGGATTCTGAAGCAGGTTAGTGACGGTGTTTCTTCCCCTAGCGACAACTACACCCATCACTGCCAACACTACCACTACCGTTCCTCACTACCACCACCTTCATTTCACCTATCAGACTTTCACCTCCGCCTCCGTTACCGTCGCCAGTACCATCACTTCTCTTCCTGCCCCCCAATGCAATAAAAACAATATCGACGACAACGACTACTACTACTTCTACTGCTACTGCTGCTGCTGTTACTGCTACTACCATCACCATTATCAAGGCACATACCATCACTGTCACTACCAATACCGCCACCATTATTGCATCATTAGCGTGGCATTCACGGCGCTTTTAAACTGATTTCCTTAAAAGTTACAATCGGATTTCGCTGTTTTTATTGTTCTCGCAGCTTTCGTACCTGCCATTCCCTCCCGCTCCCTCAAAAACAACGCAAATAATAGATAAGCATATGCCTTTGTCATCCTGTATTAATTCTCGTTTGTTAATTTCCGGTAAATAAACAAAATCTAAATAGTTATCAGTATCAATAATATAATTATTTACGATCTCTCAAATAATGCAAAATTTAATTCCCAGCAAAAAGAATAGAATTGAATAGAATAGAATTCAGAGGGTGTTTCAGCTCTCCCCTCTTTGGCATATTTTTCCATATTCAAATATGAGTTTTGATATGTATTTTTCCATACATGTTTGCCGTTTGGATATTGCCGCATGCTTACTCCATGTTTTCTTTTTTCTTCTTTCCCCTTACAGATCATAATATTATGTGTTTGAATATCTTTTTCTTAGATTAGTAATAATGTAAAAAAATCGATTCATGAAATAATTCTTACCTCCAAGTTATGAATATCAAAAATATCTAAATCAGAAATTCATACAAAAAATTATATAACATCGTACTAAACTTCACAAAAAATATATAAAAATAAATAAGTAAAAATGGCGACGAGAAGTTACTTCCATTTCCTGTTAAACTATAGACTTCACCTGCGGGGCTCGAACCGTGCAGGTGATGCCCAGTTAATTTACCTGTCAGTTCACCCCACCAAAGTTGGGTCGGTAAACAGTACCTATGGAAAACCTGTGTTTGAGGGAGAATAGTGAACCTATGCACCACCTTCCCCACCACCACTGTACACAAATATATCACGAAAACAACCCAAATAATGATGATACAACATGTACTTTTACTATTCTGTAAACTAGGAGCACTGGCGCCAAGAAATCAGCAAGAACCTGTGCGATGAGCTCATGACACGTCAACCTTGTCCTGCTCTGATCTTACAGGTAATCTTTCGAGTCCCTATAAACAGTTAATCCATCCCATTCGCCATCTCCATCACCGTTACATTACGAGAATGATGATGCACAATTAACATAATATGCATACAATTGTTCAAAGCCATTACAGGTCCAGGCAGTGAAGAACAAACAGTGCTGCGATGATCCTTATGAAATTCTATACAAAACTTCTACATATTCGTAATAAAGCACAGTTAATTTTTTTTTCCAGCAAAGGGTGAGCTATTTTAACACAACTCACTTTCCTTTAC
>NC_059271.1:29912524-29950024 GCF_017591435.1 Portunus trituberculatus | reverse complement strand
AATATTTGTCTCTTTCATATATGCTTTCGCTTTTACAGTTTTACTTTTTTAACGTACAATAGGATTCTCTCTCTCTCTCTCTCTCTCTCTCTCTCTCTCTCTCTCTCTCTCAAAGCTGAAATTAAAGAAAAATCACCTCTAGAAAAAGAAAAATGACTCATGATTTTCTATTTCTGTTCCGCGACATGTCTTACAAACTTCCACTTTAAATGATAGAAGGTAAACAAACTAATAGTGAAAGAAGGCAAACATACTAATATTGCCTTCTTTCTCCACTCCCTCCTTGAATCTCTCTTCTCTTCTTCCTTCTCTGTATCTTCCAAATTTTTCCTTTTTATGCTTTTTCTTCTCTTTCTAACTAATAGTAATACTCATACACGAGCAATTTTTCAAGTCACATTGGAAGTCGTGTAGTTATTCAGTTTTCAATGACAACATTACCCGACACTTGAACTTAACAGCCTTCAACGCCACTCCGTAATGCGCGAGATTAACTAAAAATGATGTTTAGGTTTCGGATGAACATAATCCTCCCAGGGTCTGTACTCAAGTTGTCACGTCATGCCTTTTTAACATTACGGCAGCATTATCCTGAAATTTCTAATGAGATCATTTAAACTTTTTGTAATACACTTTCACGTTTCCTTTAACAGTCCTTAAGGTTTTCCTCACTCCACTCCCCAAAACACTGAAGATTATCATTTGCTTTTTACTATACTCATGCTCTCTCTCGCTCTCTCTCTCTCTCTCTCTCTCTCTCTCTCTCTCTCACACACACACACACACACACACACACATTCCCGTCATACGTCAGGAGCTCATCTTATAACTCTATTGTGTAGCTATATATTTTTCCTCGAATAAAGTAATCTTGCACGTGTGTGTGTGTGTGTGTGTGTGTGTGTGTGTGTGTGTGTGTGTGTGTGTGTGTGTGTGTGTGTGTGTGTGTGTGTGTGTGTGTGTGTGTGTGTGTGTGTGTGTGTGTGTGTGTGTGTGTGTGTGTGTGTGTGCGCTGCCAACTCCTAACTCTGTACAAGTGTCTTATCCGTCCTTGTATGGAGTACTCTTCCCATGTTTAGGAGGATTCCACTCACACGGTTTTATTATATAAGGTGGAATCAAAAGCTTTTCGTCTCATGAACTCCCTTCCTCTGACTGACTGTCTTCAGCCTCTTTTAACCGGTGAAATGTTGCATCTCTTGCTATCTTCTACCGCTATTTTGATGCGAACTGCTCTTCTGATCTTGCTAACTGCATGCCTCCCCTCCTCTCCCACCCTCGCTATATAACGCTTTCTTCTTCCTCTCACCTCTACCTTGTCCAACTCTCTAATGCAAGAGTACACCAGTACTCTCAGTCATTCATACCTTTCACCGGTAAACTCTGGAACTCCCTACCTGCTTCTGTATTTCTAAGTTCCTATGAGCTGACTTCATTTAAGAGGGACATTTGTCCTTGTCTTTTGGGTAACTCTGTCAGACCTGCAAGGGGGCTTTTTATTCTTTGTTGCCCTTGGCCTGCTTTTCTCTCTCTCTCTCTCTCTCTCTCTCTCTCTCTCTCTCTCTCTCTCTCTCTCTCTCTCTCTCTCTCTCTCTCTATCTATATATATATATATATATATATATATATATATATATATATATATATATATATATATATATATATATATATATATATATATATTACTTCCATGAAACATTCATGTGCCAAAAAGTTGAGCATGATCTACCCGACTTTATTAAATTTTGCACGTGTTGTATTTACCTTTCCATATTAATTCTGATACAGTTGCATTGCTATACACTGACGCATAACAGATTCATAAAACACAGAAACACGAAGTGATAACTGCCTTCCATTGCTGATTGAAAATGTAAAATTTAATATTCCTTTCTATTCATGATCACTTCCTGTAACACAACACAATATTTCAATTCATTTTTTACAAAAACATATCCACGAATATACACACTCTCAGAGTCTGCACGCACTATTAACTGGTCATACATTTATTGGTTCTATTGTGTGCATGTCTCAGTTTCTTATTTTTACACTCATGATGTGTTTGGATGCCTGCACTGCTTTCCATTTGCAGTATTTGTCACCGGAGAACCAAGTTATGAGAAAGTGTGGCAAACAAATAACTCGAGTAGGCTTTTGCCCCCCCCCCCAACACAGCACACTGCATGAATAAATGAACGTTTATCATTTTTTTTTTTTTGTTGCAAGGAAGAAGAGCGGTGCATTGAGGAATACAAAGGAAGTCCATACAGCAACAGAGCCTGAGCTCCTAACTTGGCTTTTTTTGGGTAACTATTCAACTCTATTAGTGAGAGAGACAAAAGATACGAGTAGCATAGAAGAAAAATGGAACTTATTACATTAGGCGCCGCAACAGCTTAGGATATATGACACCGCTAGGGTTAACGGGAGAACGCTACATCTCCCACTGGGCAACTAGGTTTGGCAAGGATTCGAACACGAGCCACCTTAACCAACTACACCACCCAGTCCCCAGCACAGGAAAAGGCTCCTTCCCACCCTGCTCCCTGTTGCCGAAGCTGGCCGGGAAAAGCAAATGGCATCATGTTGTAAAAGGAGAAAACAACGGCATGGAATTTGAGAAGAAGAAGAAGAAGAAGAAGAAGAAGAAGAAGAAGAAGAAGAAGAAGAAGAAGAAGAAGAAGAAGAAGAAATGACAAGGAAAATAGGAGGAGGAGGAGGAGGAGGAGGAGGAGGAGGAGGAGGAGGAGGAGGAGGAGGAGGAGGAGGAGGAGGAGGAGGAGGAGGAGGAGGAGGAGGAGGAGGAGGAAGAAGGAGGAGGAGGAGGAGGAGGAGGAGGAGGAGGAGGAGGAGGAGGAGGAGGAGGAGGAGGAGGAGGAGGAGGAGGAGGAGAAGAAGCTGACAAAAAGGAAAGGAATAAGCATACAAATATAGGGCGAGCAGGAAGAAAAGGAAGAAATGGAAAAATTTAGTTGAAGGAGAATTAAAGAGTAGTTACAACAGAACCTCAGTCAGGCTGCCAGGAGGAGCTTTAAAGAAAACAAGCAGGATAGCAGCAGGTAAGGGGAGGAAGGAAGGACGCAGGTACTCTTTCTGCTACTGGGGAAGTCTGATGCTGCACGGCTAAGACATACAACATATCCTTCCTTCACATCCGTCATTGCCATTGATTGATAATGTACCTGATCAGTTTGTAGTTCGTAGACGAAACGCAAGTAGTACATTATGGCTTTCATCGACATTATGCAAACAAAATAAATACTAGAAACAACAATAGGGTTTATATTAAATGAAAATGCTTGTTCTCTCTCTCTCTCTCTCTCTCTCTCTCTCTCTCTCTCTCTCTTACACATCTTGCTTTACATTCGATGGCGTAGCACATCCCGAACAGCATCGTAAGGATCACTAACTCTGGTGTGATTTGCTCTTCCTTGTGGCAGCGGTTGCAGGAACTGGAAACGAATCGTAGCAGTAACTTTAAAAACATTGCTGGTATAAAGTTGTGTGGAACAATTTCAACAATTTTCATGTCCGTCCCTCACTCAGCCTCCCCGGCGGCCCTCGTGTTCCACAGTCCCCAGGCGCACACAAGGCCGCCGCTCCCGTGAGGTATGGCCGGCGGCAAGCGTGGCTGGACTAGCGAGTGCCGCTACTTCCGAGATTTCATGGCCAAGGTCACATAGCGAAGGTGACGTTAAGGATAACAGATCTTTTTTTTTTTTTCTTGCCATCGTATGTTCAGTTTTTCTTTCTATTTATTCCAGATATTTCTTATATATATATATATATATATATATATATATATATATATATATATATATATATATATATATATATATATATATATATATATATCCCAGGAATTCGTACAACCACTGAGAGAGACCATTGCTAGGATGCGGAATGAAAAATGTTCCTTTGAAGACCCCTAAAGAAAAC
Organism: Portunus trituberculatus; assembly: GCF_017591435.1. NCBI lineage: Eukaryota > Metazoa > Arthropoda > Malacostraca > Decapoda > Portunidae > Portunus > Portunus trituberculatus. The sequence goes on along the minus strand of NC_059271.1, from coordinate 29,946,082 downwards.
TTAAGAGCGTTCTTCCATTCACCATTTTTCATATAACTTATAAAGAATAGCAACATAATTCTCTTTGAAATGCCATTGTCAACATGCTGAAGGATGCCAATTTGAGAAAGGGAATTTCGAAAAGCAGAGGGAAGGAATTTAAACTTTCTTCCACTAGTGAACACAGAATGGACTTTACAGGAACACTTCCGAAGCGAGTGGAGAGGCGAGTACATAAAAAGGAAACATCAACATTTTACGAGAAGTATACTATAAACTCATATATATATATATATATATATATATATATATATATATATATATATATATATATATATATATATATACATACACCCACCACCCACCCACCCACCCACCCACACACACACACAGAGAGAGAGAGAGAGAGAGAGAGAGAGAGAGAGAGAGAGAGAGAGAGAGAGAGAGAGAGAGAAGGGGTTGGGATGGATGTGGGCAAACATAATGGATGGATATGTAATATAACAATCAACGCAATTTTCTATGAACTACGTGGGGTTCTTTCCTTTACGAATATTGTCCACTTTCTGCTTTCCAAATCGTCGTAAACATGTACCCTACCTTTTTCATTTTCCTACACGCCACCCCCAACACACACACACCGTAACGATCAGCATAAGTGCAATTCACTTCACGTAAATTCACATTTATTACAATAAAAGTTTTCTTAAGATTTTTTGAAATAGTAATAGGTGGACTCTTTCATCCATCACTATTCTGTACCTAGAGTCAGTCTATATGCGAGAAAAGAAAAGGTGTGAAGATCGGGTCAGGTCACCTTTAGCCTGTTGAGTTTCTCGACAGCCAGCGAACCGAGTCGACGCTGCTTCCTAAAAACAAACGTTGTGTAGCTGAGTTCAAGTCAAGCTGGCCAGGAAAGCCAGTGTTGTACGTCACGGATTAATCTCACGCCCGCCACTGACAACACACACACACACACACACACACACACACACACACACACACACACACACACACACACACACACACACACACACACTAGCGTCGACAAAAAAAGTTGTAAAATGTTTAATGCTTTTGGTTCCTGATTTTTGGCCGTGCAACAATGATCACTCTGCAATCGCGGTGTTTAGCTGCCTCCGGACTTGTTATTGTTGCAGGAATCAGTAGGGAGTTGCCAGCGCGTGAATATTTTAGAGCAGCAGCACCGTTCGTCTGTCTGGGGTCTGCTGGGGTGTGAGGGAGAGGGATTAGTGAGGGAGTGGCGCAGGGAGGGAGGGAGGGAGGGAGGGAGGGACAGGGCTTAGCTTGGGTGGAGGCGGCGTGGGGCATTGATGAGGATTTCTCTCTCTCTCTCTCTCTCTCTCTCTCTCTCTCTCTCTCTCTCTCTCTCTCTCTCTCTCTGTAGCGTGTTCAATAGGAGTCTCTTCATAATTCCCCATTTCTGGTAACGATGCTGTGTTGGAGCTCACCGCCTGTCACTTGCCTTCATCCTGTATTCCCTAAAGGTCTTCCAGTGCAGGTATGCTGGTGCCTCGTCCTGTCCCTTGTATTCTGTCTCTGTCAGATGTGGGGAAGGCTGACCTGATGAGATCGATGGTTTCTCCACCTCCCACTACCAGATCTTGCGGCGCGATGCTGTATTGTCTGTTGCCCTTTGTAATTCAGTGGTCATAGGGAAGATGTTGGTATATGACGGACAGACCTTCACTAAGATTGTCAGTCAGCTGTTCTCTCTCTCTCTCTCTCTCTCTCTCTCTCTCTCTCTCTCTCTCTCTCTCTCTCTCTATTCCCTTTCTCTCTCTTTGGCTTTTGTTTTCCGGATACATATTTCTTCATGATCCTCTGTGTAGTTTCCATTGATCTTATTTTTGTTAATTCATTTATTTATATATTTTTTGGGAGTTAAACTTCTTCGCATTTGTTGTCGACCATGTAACTTTGGTATATTTTTCTCTCCCCGCGGTGTTGGGAGTGAATGCCTCGTTTTAGAGTTGGTGGTGTTTCTGAAATGCCGAGTTCCTTCCTTCCCGTGTCTTCTTCCTGTTGATGTGTTACAGCTTCTTGTTGTTCGGGAGAGTGAGAAGTTGGGGGAATAAATCGCTAGGTACTGCTTGGGGGTCGTCTTGGCCATGATTCTTTTTTTAGTCTATTTGGCATAACTTTGGTAACTTGCATTTAATTAAGTGGCCTTCTTTTTCTTTCCTTCATCTTTTTTTTTTACCGTTAGCCAGGGTTCCCTTACATTAAAAAGCAGTAGTAATAGTGGTATTGATTGTGGATGATATTGGCAGTGGTGATAAAAATAGTAATGATGAAACATGATAGTTTCAGTTTTTTCTTTCTCCACAACTTTCTAATTTCTTATTTTTGTCTCGCTACTGTTGTAAAGTGCGGCATTCTATATTACCTAATATGTTGTGGTGTAGTGAGTTTATCACTACACCACAACGCGAAAATATCACAAAATCTAACACTTGAAAATAAGATTCTGGATTAACAAAAAGACATTTACCTCCTAAGATTACAATACATTTTTTTGTTGTCCTAGATATAATGGAAAAAAAAGGAAATCAATCACCATTTTATTTCGTTCACTTTCAAAGTTATCACGTATCGACTCAAATGAGAAAAGTTATAGAAGAAAAACAAACATCAAGGATCAGCCTTTGCGAATAGGGTAGCAAAAAAACCCCACGAAGGGATAAGCCAGCACTCAACTGGACGGTGCTTGACCTCCCTATTTTAGAGCCTGGATGCTGAGCTGGGAATGATGAAGCGATGCCAGGTGTGACGAAGCGTGGAGCAGAAGAGGACCGAGCGGCGACCGGCGGCCACATTGCTGCACTAATGGGGCCACGGGATGATGCGGTCTACCACACTTTGGGAGCGACACTGATGACATAGCGAAGAATTACTTGTTTCAAAGTACACATACTTAAAAAAAGAAAGAAAAAAAAAGGAAAACATGGTGGCGAGTTCCCTCTTCCTCTTTCACCACTCTCTCTCTCACACACACACACACACACACACACACACACACAATGATACACGTTCATAAAATAATTTGTTGTCTTCAAAAGAGATACTTTCCAGTCGGTTATGTTCTTTCTTTCCTCCCTTCCCTTTCCCTACACTTGTCCCCTTTTTTCGCCGAATCAAAGGTGGAGTGCAAAGGGAAGTGGGTTAGTCAGGAGAACACGGAAGGGGAAAGGGTGACGTAGGAGCAGCGCAGAGGAACACTAGAGCGTAAAGTTTATTCGTTTTAATGTGCGGGTTGTATATTTATCGCAGTGTTTATATAACTATACTGCGGATTACACAAGGGGGAGGTGCATGTTAAATATATTTACCTTAAAGAGGACTATGCTGTTTTCTCTCCCATTCCCTCCCCACCCTCTCCATTCCTCCCTCCCTTACGACTCGCCTCTCTCCACCAGTGCCATCACATATATAATACAATTTTTATCCCAGCCTTCCATTCCCACTGCACTTTGAGCTTCACGGGAGAGATTTAATTCCCCTAAAACCGTTCCGTCGAATATACACTCATCCCAAACTCACCTGTTAAGAGTCCCAGCGAGCCACTCACGCCGCCTCGCTTCCATTCCGTCCTCTCTTTCCCGTAAGGTGACGCACGATCCGAGTAACGCACCTTAACCTTCCCCCATTACTTCGCCCATTAGACTTTCCACCTGCCTCCCTCACTTCTCTCCTTCCCCTTCCTCTCCTTTCCTCTCCTCTCGTTCCACTCTCTCCAACAGGCCAACAGACGCACGGGATCTCTCTCTCTCTCTCTCTCTCTCTCTCTCTCTCTCTCTCTCTCTCTCTCTCTCTCTCTCTCTCTCTCTCTCTCTCTCTGTGTGTGTGTGTGTGTGTGTGTGTGTGTGTGTGTGTGTGTGTGTGTGTGTGTGTGTGTGTGTGTGTGTGTGTGTTTGTCTGTTTCTCCGTAATAATAATAATAATAATAATAATAATAATAATAATAATAATAATAATAATAATAATAATAATAATAATAAAAAAAAAAATAATAATAATAATAAATAATAGAATTGCAGCAAAGGCATATTGAAAATATACATGTCTGTCTGTCTGTCTGTCTGTCTGTCTGTCTGTCTGTCTGTCTGTCTGTCTGTCTCTCTCTCTCTCTCTCTCTCTCTCTCTCTCTCTCTCTCTCTCTCTCTAAGACGAGTAGGCTCAATAGGGTCTCAAGTGATGAGGTAAAACAAGGTAATATCCTTTAATTAATGTGTCATGTTGCTTCGCCTAGGCCACAGTGGGAGGGCAAAGGAGGAGGAGGAGGAAGAAGAGGAAGACAAGGAGGGGTGAGACAGGTGGATGACGACGATGGCGAGGGGAGTGAGTGGCACAGTGAGAGTAGGTAATGAAAGGAGAGGGAGTGAGAGGAGGGCGGTAGCGTGAAGAAGAGACATAAAGAGGGTGTTAATGATGGCAGGGAGTGGTGATACATTGGCGGGAGTGATGGATATGATGACTGTAATGCGTGATTTAGTACAGTAAGATTGGGAATGGTAACTTATTCTCTCTCTCTCTCTCTCTCTCTCTCTCTCTCTCTCTCTCTCTCTCTCTCTCTCTCTCGGGGTTTTGCTATGGTCCTGGAGTTTTTGGGTAATCTCTGGAACGCGAAACTATTTTTCTCTTAATCTGTTTCAGGAGTTTTCGTCAAGCGTCAGGAAATTCTGGGTTGAGCGACGAATGAGTGATGGCCAAGGGGAGATGAAGTGGGAGAGGAGGACTGGGAGATGGAGAAGAAGAGGGAAGATGAATGACAGGCTGGAGGAACGAAAAGGGAAGGAAATGAAAGAAGCATGAAGAAAAAGGAGTGACAGCTTGAATGAAAGAGGAAAAGGAACGTGACGAAGGGGACAGAAAAGCAATGGAGGAGTGATAGGAATGGAGTAAAACGAGGAAAAAGACTGAATGCAACAAGGAGACGGCAAGAATATAGGGATGATATGGAGCACAAGAGGGATCGGATGTAGGAAAAGAGGATAGAGAACAGAAAATGAGGATTTACCCCTTCAGTAACGGGGAGTATTTTTACCATGACCTCTGGTATGATTAGACGGTGCTATTGACATTACGAAAGGTCTATGGAGGCCAGCATATTAATGGCCACAGTCTTCGCTATTCTTATCCTCAGATATGAGTTTCTGTATAAAATCGCCAAATGGAAAAGCGTCATGGTATTGAAGGGGTTAAAACAAACGTGTAAGATAAAGATAAGGAATATGGAAATGAGGAATGAGGAGGAGTAAATAGTGGTGGTGGTGGTGATGATGGAACATGCTGAATGAAAGAGCAGTAGTGGTAGCGTTGACTAAATGGTTTATCGGTCACCCAGGCGATTAATACTGGCAATACAGGGAAAGCAGTGTACACCATTCCTTAGTGCTGCGACAAGAGACACTGCAAACGAATCCAGAGACCATGGCTAAAATCTTTGCATTCGGCGCACGGATCACTCAGCTCTTCATCATTCCTCCTGGTCGATAAATGAATGCCTGGGAAAACCTGAGGAATATTACCTATTGAAACCCGGATGTCGCGGTGGTCTGTGTCCCGGGGTGAGGCAATCCACCCACCACAGCCTCAGCCTCACACCAAGGACACGGAAATGAGCACTGAAGTCACCCGCAGCTGTAGTGTATGTCTTAATCTTTATCTACAATGCACACGCACACACACACACACACATTTCTTTATTAAAAACTTATGGAATCAGAAACTCACACATTTCTAAGCCCAAATTACCGTAAATTAACCATTATAATAAGAATAACACGAAGAATCAATGACAAAAGACACAGCAATATGGAATTCTGAATCCATCTAATTACACCAGAGGTCGAGAAAAATGCTACCCACCACAAAAGAAATTCATAAAATTATTGAAATATAAAAAAAAAGTTTTGATTAATATGTAACGGAGAAAGAGATAAATATAATGGAAAGAAAGAAAACTGATTTTTTTCTAACGAGAATATAAAAATGAAATTCTTTGACAGGATAGAAAATACGGAAGGAAAAAAAAAAAAAGAAACAACCAACTGTGTAAAAGATAAAAATAAAAGACAGTGGAACGACCAGGTGAGGCTCGCTGGACATTTACCTGGCCTGAAAGCTTCCCACACTCCTCTTCCCCTTCTTCTTCTTCTTCTCCTCCTCCTCCTCCTCCTCCTCTTGTCTACTCCCCTCTATTCCTCTTCATACTCCTACCAGAATCCGTCCTCTCCCTTTTTCTCCTCTTTCTCCTCCTCCTCCTCCTCCTCCTCCTCCTCCTCCTCCTCCTCCTCCTCCTCCTCCTCCTCCTCCTCCTCCTCCCTATACACTTTTATTCACCTTCCTCCAACCTCTCAGTACCCCTTCTTCCCCTTCTCTCCTCCCTGACCCCTCACCAGTCTCTTCCAATTGTCTCTCTTTATCTCTCTCCTTCCTCTTTCGTTCTCTTCCTCTCTCTTCCATCTCCAAGCACAGTATGCTCCTCTCTCTCTCTCTCTCTCTCTCTCTCCGCACATGCCCTTCTTTCTCTTTCCTCTTGTTTCTCCCTTTCCTTTATTCTTCCAACCATTATTCCTGGTTCCTGCTCCTCCATTCTCTATTTCTTCCACCATTCCTCCCTCCCAGTTTCGTAGCTCCTCTCCCTCCCACCCTCCCATGATTCACCCTCCCCATCCCATTCTTTCTAACCTTCCCTACCCGCAACCTTTCCTTTCCTCCATCCTATCTTTGTATCTTTCCTCCTCTTCCCTCACCCCTAGCTACCTATTCTTTCCCCCCAGTTTCCTCTTTCCTTTCTCCCCCTCATTCCCTCGCTACCGCCCTGCTTACATACCTTCTCTTCCTCTTCCACCTTCCCCCTCTCTCTCTCTGTTCCTGTCTCCCTCAGTGCAATCAATGCTCTCAGCGACCCAAGAGATGTAAGCAAAGGCCTTCACCACCGGGAGGCATTACACGAATTTGCTTTGAATCTTAAGTGGGTAAACACACACACACACACACACACACACACACACACACACACACACACACACACACACACACACACACACACACACACACACACACACGGTCTATGAGCTCTGAGCTCGCTCCGTAAAGGGGAAGGCTGGCTGGGTGACCAGCAGACAACCGAGGTGAATTATACACACACACACACACACACACACACACACACACACACACACACACACACACACACACACACACACACACGTGCGCCCGTACAACTTGCGTGCAGTTTAGGTTTAGGGACCATGGGATTAGAGAGAGAGAGAGAGAGAGAGAGAGAGAGAGAGAGAGAGAGAGAGAGAGAGAGAGAGTAGGAACACTATAATTATCTTTCCCGCTTTTCCATCTCCCAGCCCAGTCCTTCATAATTTCCATTTCGCTTTTCCAGCCACCAATGTACCTCTTTTTCTTTTCCTTTCCCGCTCCTCTATGCTCCCCTCTCTCTCTCTCTCTCTCTCTCTCTCTCTCTCTCTCTCTCTCTCTCTCTCTCTCTCTCTCTCTCTCTCTCTCTCATATGTGTAAATATCATATATATATATATATATATATATATATATATATATATATATATATATATATATATATATATATATATATATACCCTCAGCCTTTAACAAAATTTATTTCCATCGCTTTCATTGTTTCTCACTTATTACTCCTTTTTGCTGGAGTTTCCCTCTGCTCTAACGCATTTCTGTTTAAATTCTCCCTCTCTCTCTCTCTCTCTCTCTCTCTCTGCGTTAAAAGGGAGAGGCTGAATTTATTTCAACACCACTGTCCGTCTCTTTGTGAGTATATTTGTCAGTCTAACTGTCTGTGTCACTCTTCTCTTAACCCCACTTGTCTCTCCCCTACTTTCTCCTTCCATTCGTATTTCCTTTCGTCCCCTCCCTCTCAAAAACTTTTCTCCCTCAAGAGTAGCTAAGACGAAGGGGAGGAAATTTGGTCTGGCCATAGATTCCTTCCTCTCTATAGACTTCCTTTCCTCCTCCTCCTCCTCCTTCTCCTCATCTTCCTCTTCCTCCTCTTTCTCCATCTTCCCTTCTTCATCTCTTTCGTCGTTCTTATCTTGCTCTTCCCTCTCCGTCTGTCAACATCTCACGCCTCTGATTTAATTTCTCCTTCTTTTGCATCCTTTCTTTTTCTTCTCTTCTTTCTCTCTCCTCTTTCTCCTTTCTCTATTCCTCCCTTCAGAGTCACAGATTGTTCATAAAGAGAGATTTCGCTCATCATTTTCCAAGAGAAGACCAAGGAAGTGGAGCTATTTTCATTCCTCTCTTTATCCTCTTCATCTTTTCCCTCCTAAGCTTCCTCCAAATCCTGTTTCCACCCCCTCATGTACGTACCTCCTCCTGCTCCTCGAGACACACACACACACACACACACACACACACACACACAACTTTCCTAACCTCTATGCATATCTAAACTTAAGACTTGTGTGTTGTGTATCAGAATCTCGGACAAAAAACAGAGAGAGAGAGAGAGAGAGAGAGAGAGAGAGAGAGAGAGAGAGAGAGAGAGAGAGAGAGAGAGAGAGAGAGAGAGAGAGAGAGAGAGAGAGAGAGAGAGAGAGAGAGAGAGAGAGAGAGAGAGAGAGAGAGAGAGAGAGAGAGTATACTATATAGCCTCACACCTCACACCCTCATCCCTTTCTTTCTTTTCACCTAAGAGTTCAGAGGCCACTAAGCCCAAATCCCTCCTTTCTACTTCCCACCCACCCACCCTCCTCCTCCCTCCTCCCTCCCTCCCACCCTCTCGCCTACCCTTCCTATCTCCTCCCCTTCCTAAACTCACCCTTACATACTCTCCTCTCCCCTTCCTTTCCCCTCCTTTTAATCCTACCCTTCCCTTTAGCCTTCTCTTATCTAGTCTTTCTTCCACTGGTCTCCTCTCTCTCTCTTTCTCTCTCTGAGCTCGCTGCCTATTCCAATCTCTCTTTGCACGTTTTGTTCTTTCCATTGTTCCTCCATCATCGAACTTCCGTCTGTGTGTCTGTCTCTTATCTCCCTTGTTACATGTCGGTGGCTTTGTACGTCGCTGAGTCCATTAGTTGTTGCTGCGTTGGTGGGTTCTCTCTCTCTCTCTCTCTCTCTCTCTCTCTCTCTCTCTCTCTCTCTCTCTCTCTCTCTCTCTCTCTCTCTCTCTCTCTCGTTCCTTCCATCCAATCATACTAACTCGTGTTTTTTTTCCCTCTCCTCCTTTATTCTTTCACTTCCTTCTCTTTCTCTCTCTCTTCAGTTTTCCTTCCCCCCATTGTATCTTTTTTCTTTTCTCTGTGTTCGATCCCTTTCTCTCTCCTCTCTGTCTCGTCTCCCCAGGGAAGCAGAGAGGCAATGAGCCGGGCCCACCAAAGCCGGTCAACGCATTCACTAATATCTACATAACAAGAACTAATACAGAGATCACCAATTACGAGACTTCATTTATTTAGTTTAGGTAAGATTAGCACGTGTTCAAGAGAGTAGTTTGTTGAGTAGTGATGCTGTGGTGTGTTGTGGATTCGTGTGTTCTTCATGCTTAGGAAATGAATGCTTACTAAGTGCAGTATCGGGCGAAAGACCTAGTGGTGTGCTGTTCATTGTGTACTGTATGGTGTTGTGGTGTGTTGTGGTGTGGTGTGATGTGTTGTGGTGTTGATAATGTAGTGTTAATTGTGTACAGTATGTGTTGTGTTGTGTTGTGTTGTGCTGTGCTGTGCTGTGCTGTGCTGTGTTGTGTTGTGTTGTTTGTGTGGTGTGGTGTGGTGTGGTGTTGCTCCTCATTCCTCCATGTAACGCAGTGCAGCTGGTGTGTTGTGGTGCACTGAAGTGTAGTGTGGCATGAGGATATAAATCGTTACGACTTTTTTTTCGCTCTCTCTCTCTTTCTCTCCTACTCCCTTGGTTTCGTGCCTCCTTTTATTCCTCCTCCCCCTCGTCCGCGTCCTCCTCCTTCTTCTCCTTTTCCTCCTCCTCCTCCTCCTCCTCCTCCTCCTCCTCCTCCTCCTCCTCCTCCTCCTCCTCCTCCTAGCCGGTCGTGCCTCCCCTTCCGTTTCCCTCTCTTCGCTGACTAAATATTGGAGTTCTTGCGTACAAAAGGGTGAGAGAGGGCGATAAGAGGGAGGAAAAAAGGAAGCAAAGATTTGTTTCTGGATGGGTGCGTCTCAGCGTGGCGGCGAGTGTTCGCTTGCTGCTACAATACCCACCACTGTATTCCTCTCTATAGTATTTGTAAGTATGGAGATTAAGGGCCGCTGATAACACACCTAGACTCATTACAAACGTGCCCTGTGTGTGTATTGAATTGTATTCACAGTCGCCTGCTGATCACACAGTCAGCCTTCCCCATTACGGAGCGAGATCAAAGCTCATAGACCGATCTACGGATAGGACTGAGACCACAACACATTCCACACACCCGAAAAGCGAGGCCACAATCTCTCGAGTTACATCTCGTACCTACTTGCTGCTACGTGAACAGGGGCTACACATTAAGAGGCTCGCCCATTAACTTTTCCGCGCCCGGGACTCGAACCCGGGCCTCCTCGGTTGTGAGCCGAATGTGCTAACCACTACACTACGCAGTGTGTGTGTGTGTGTGTGTGTGTGTGTGTGTGTGTGTGTGTGTGTGTGTGTGTGTGTGTGTGTGTGTGTGTGTGTGTGTGTGTTTATCTTAAAAGCACCAAAGTACACGAAGCTTTACCAGATGAAGGCGTCCGCCGACACTCATCAATTAACAAATAAGTTGTCAAGTGATCAAAGTGACGCACATTTCCCTCCTATCAAGCACTGCTCGGAACACTGCACCGATATCATGTTTATGGTGGGGAATGGTGGCTCGTTTCTTCAATTGAGTGGCACCTGCTGGACCAATATGTGATTATGTTATCTGAGAATGAAAGACAAATTGCTGGCGAGTAAGCTGCTTTGACGGAACAGTTAGTGTCCCGTAAGCTTGAGCCTATGTAGTAAGGATATAAGCGAAGCCTGGCGTTGCTACTTAGTAATAGAGCACTGCAACTTTTCGCAGCTAATGTAAAAGTTACCAAGACTACATTCAAATGACCTTACAGATTAAAAGGCACAAATCTGATGAACCCGCTTTCGGAAAGCAAAAGTACGGGTCGCTGCAGCTCCCCTGCAACAAAGCCATCAGGAAAATAAAAAAAAAAGACGGAAAAAAATCTTACTCCCTAACAGGATCTGACACTTAAAGCAGAACACAGTCGGCCAGCAGTATGGAAAACTAAAAGGAATGTCTAGTTTGAACAATACAACAATTCTTCCCTATCTATGAGCCTTTCCAACAACCTCGGATTAAGGTTCCGAGGCAAGATACAACACACTCCTCTTCCCACACACACACACTTTCCTGCCAACAATTCTTCCTCCAAACAACACCACGAGCTTAAGGTTGCCGAACATCTCTCAGTCTCTCATAGGATCCCTTCACCCAAGCCACACATCCCTCAACAAAACTGCAGCTTGCGGCAAGGAATCTTGTCTACGTGAGTTTTCTTTTTTTCCTTACTTCAGTTTTAACTCTTATATGAATAAAGTGGCGACACGAATGGATGCACCTCACTTTCAAGGCAGAGAGAGAGAGAGAGAGAGAGAGAGAGAGAGAGAGAGAGAGAGAGAGAGAGAGAGAGAGAGAGAGAGAGAGAGAGAGAGAGAGAGAGAGAGAGAGAGAGAGAGAGAGAGAGAGAGAGAGAGAGAGAGAGAGAGAGAGAGAGAGAGAGAGAGAGAGAGAGAGAGAGAGAGTGTGTCTGATGATAACCTGAACAATAATTTATCGTGTCTGTTTTCATAGCTGGCTGCACTTCAAATGTAAATACAACACACTCTAAAATAGCGAATTTCAGACCCTAAATTGCTGGTTCATATATTCTACTTTTCAAACATTAGCATGCACAAAAGTATCGTGACATTAACTACGTGGTAAATATATAACTGCAGTATTCTAAATGAGGAATATTTCTGTGTAGTCAAAAATGAGTCTTCACTTTCTACCGCTGGCTATGAGGATTTCTCGCTCGTCATTTGAATACATACATAAATATTTCCATGATCAACAATTGGCGACCAGCCTCGATGTAGCGGCTCAGCGGGCGAGGCGGTAGTGAACAGGATATAACCTGCGACTCTGCGAGGGTTTCTTCTTTTTCAGAGAGTATAGAAAAAAATTAAATAGAATTACCAAACCAGTTACGTGGCATTCGTTGCCCGAGGGAGAGTGTCTCGTGATTATTCCTCCAAGAGTGTGACACTGTGATAAAAGGTGACAACACTATTCCTTAATGATTTCAAAACTCAGGGAAACAGAGCAGCACATACGCTCATGCTCACGCTCGCTCTCTTGCTTGCTGGCTTGCTCGCTCTCGCTCTCGCTCTCTCTCTCTCTCTCTCTCTCTCTCTCTCTCTCTCTATATATATATATATATATATATATATATATATATATATATATATATATATATATATATATATATATATATATATATGAAACAAAGACCAGTATGTTTTCATTTGACTTCTGTCTAATACACGCTAAACGCATCACGCGGAAGAGCATGGAATATACATATATACATTCATATCTTTGTTTCTGAAGCACACGAAGCATATCAAATTTCGAATATATCTGGTAATTCATCTGTAACTGTTTAAGTATAGCTACAGTTGATTAATAAACAATAAATTGCATTTGCATTTAAATTAAAAACTTTCGTGTAAACTTAGCGTTATTATGGAAATGAACAAAGCAGTCACCAGGAAAGCCGGCAGGTAAGGTTATTACTCGTCTATTCATATTATTCATTTCAAGGGCAACGATTGGTAATGCGTGATTTCCGTCGTGCCTTTACAGGAGACGTGAGAGGACTGATGGCGAAACAGACTACTTCACCTGCAACTGTAAATCCTAACACTCTCGGTGACTCGTAGAAACTTCACCAAATACAACACTAACAAGGGTTTTCGTTTGATAAGAAAGACAGACAACCATTATGTGATTGTCCAAAGAGGAAACACCGACAAAAAAAAATCTACTTTTCTAACATGATACGACAGAAAAGCCAAGAAAATACCTAAAGTAAAGAGCATAAAGTAGTGAAACCAGGATGTAATAAAGTCACGTTGAGGTAAGAGGCTTGCGGCTTGCCATCAAACAAAGCCGTTCATGTCGATACAAGGCGGCCATGATTCTCTCTAAGGCTGCACCAATACTGATGTGCAAGCCAGTGGAAGTACATCGCCGGTTATCAAAGAGTATTATGCGCCGCTCTAAAACTAATGAACAAAAACAATATCGCGAGCTTTAAAGACAAGGTACAATTATTGGTTTAAGATAATTAAGGTAAGTAAATCAATATGTACATAAAATCATCAATAATAATAATACTTGCAATATCAAAGTTGAAAAAAAAAATATATATATATATATATATATATATATATATATATATATATATATATATATATATATATATATATATATATATATATATATATATATATATATATATATATATAATTCTACGACAGTTTCCCAATACTTGTGTCGTCGTCAGTCTGACACACTCACTCACTCACACACTCTCACTCACTCACTCACTCACTCACACACACACACACACACACACACACACACACACACACACACACACACACACACACACACACACACACACACACACACACACACACACTGAATCTGAAATATACATAAATTGAGCAGGAAAAGTGACCATTAAAAGTTCCACAGACTACAAAACATTGTTCACCTATTTCCTATAACCACTCACACTAAGCAAGTAAAGTAGTAAATGAATATACATCTAAAACTATTTATTATTCCCTTTCCTTAACATGCTTTTCCAGTAATATATTTGCCGCGATATGTATATTGTTCACGTTTCAGTTGTGTAGGTGCGCGAGTTTGTATTTGCACAGGTAAAGGTGAACGAACACAGAATTGGCGAATCCGTAAAACTCGTTAAAGTTATGGCCCAAAAGTTGCCGGTAATTCTGGCGGGATTCACATGGTCTGGAGACGCCACGATGAGAGAGAGAGAGAGAGAGAGAGAGAGAGAGAGAGAGAGAGAGAGAGAGAGAGAGAGAGAGAGAGAGAGAGAGAGAGAGAGAGAGAGAGAGAGAGAGAGAGAGAGAGAGAGAGAGAGAGAGAGAGAGAGAGAGAGAGAGAGAGAGAGAGAGAGAGAGAGAGAGAGAGAGAGAGACACGAGGGGGAGGGAAAAAAAAAGGATTAAAACTAGAAGGTAAATAGAAATACTTTGAAAAGCGAATCTAAAGATGAAGAAACATTGCAACAAAATATCACAATTGTACAATTTTCATGAGAAACAACAAATCTTTGGAAAGAATTAACTTGTAGACTACGAAGGTGTAGTTAAAACAACAAATGAACATTACAAGCTAACGATTTTTTCCTTCTACAACCTTCTCTGTTAATAAATTTCATATTCATAGTTTGATCTTATTTCTCTCTGAAAAAAAATAAATAAAACGTATACACGATGAATGCGTTTATCATTGTCATTTTGTTTTTCTTTTCTTATCATGCACTACATCACCTTACTAACTATTCTTTTCTAATCTAATTCATCTGCGAACATAAAAGTACTCTTACCTGCAAGTTTTCCAAATGCTTCTTTATATCACTATAACAACATCCTTGTATTTCGTTATGAATAAAGTATACTGAAAGCAGCGTATTTTTTTTTTTTTTTACATAACGGGAATTACAGGAAATATACATAATAAGGCTCACATGAGCAAAATTCTCAGTAATCAGAGTGAGACAAGTAATAATGGGTTTAATCTTAATTAAGTTGGATATAAAAGACAAAAAAGAATGGCTTTTCATCAAGTGGATTGCTAGATAAATAAAATAGACTCTGTAATTAGGTTGTCATATAACCTCAAACCTCAAAACAAGATTAGAGAAAAATATGGACAAGAATGATAGGTAGAAATGGGTAGATGTGTTTTATACAAGGGGCTGACACAACACATAAAGACCTGAACGAATTCTTGTAGCTTTTTTATCTGTTATTTAATTTTCCAACAGGACAGACTGACTGAACAAATCCCTCACTAACTGGGTCACCACTGAACGGCAAGAGAGAGGCACGAATGAGAATAATGGCAAGAGGGAAGTTTATCTTCCTCTCTCGCTGCTCCTGAGTTATAGAAGATACGGAGCGCCGAGAAGGGGGATTTTGATAGAGTTACGGCGAGACCAGGTATCCGTCGTATTAGATTTGTTGTCACCTGCCGCCCCTTGTTAAGCCTTCGAAACGTGCGCTCCAAGGCACTACCCGCCGTTTTGTTCAAAGCGTGCTATGAAACTTTTTTTACGCTCCCTTTATTACTGGGAGTTGAGGATCTTTGGTTCAATATATTCATCAACAGTATCAGTAGCAGCATTACCACCACCTTCACCATCATCACCAATGACAATGACAGTAATAACGCCAACATTAGCTTAAAAACAACAACAACAACACAATGATGATAAAAACACACATTTGTTTCAAGACATTTATTTCAGATTTTTGGCTCTCAATCTTTTAGGGAACTGGCAATCAAGAGGGCCTTTTCTTTTTCTTTTTTGTTACCCTTCACCGGCTTTCCCTATTCCATAAACACACACACACACACACACACACACACACACACACACACACACACACACACACACACACACTGCCTTTCAAACTGTAATTCACCTCCTCGGTCGTCTGCTGGTTACCCAGCCAGTCTTCTCCATTACGGAGCGAGCTCAGAGCTCGTAGACCAATCTTCGGGTAGGACTGAGACCACATCACACACAATACACACAGGGAAAGCGAGGCTATAACCCCTCGAATTTCATCTCGTACCTATTTACTGCAAGGTGAACAGGGGCCACACATTAAGAGGCTTGCCCATTTGCCTCGCCGCTTTCCGGGACTCGAACCCGGGCCTCTCGATTGTGAGTCGAGCGTGCTAACCACTATAACTACGCGGTGTGTGTGTGTGTGTGTGTGTGTGTGTGTGTGTGTGTGTGTGTGTGTGTGTGTGTGTGTGTGTGTGTGTGTGTGTGTGTGTGTGTGTGTGTGTGTGTGTAGTGGGGTGACAAACAGACATATTACATCTCTCCTCCACACACACACACACACACACAGAGAGAGAGAGAGAGAGAGAGAGAGAGAGAGAGAGAGAGAGAGAGAGAGAGAGAGAGAGAGAGAGAGAGAGAGAGAGAGAGAGAGAGAGAGAGAGAGAGAGAGAGAGAGAGAGAGAGAGAGTGTGTCCTTGTATTTCTTAAGATAGAAAGGGAAATCAATAACAAAAATATTTTATAAGATTAAACACTGTAAGAAGATTAATATCCATGAGGGAGAGAACTCGTCACAGGAGTGGACGACAGGAAGAAAACACGACTTTCATAAGCAAGGTAATGTAAACGACAGACAGACACAGACACAGACACACACACACACACACACGCACACATATTTTACTTAACGAATTACACATCTTGACTTAAACCCTTCAAAACATTCAAAAGAGAAAATGTGATTATTATTGTTGGCATTATTACTAAAACTGATAATACTGTTGTTGTTGTTGTTGTTGTTGTTGTTGTTGTTGCTGACGCTGCTTCTCCTGATGCTGTTTTTGCTACTGCTAGTGGAGTCGTCGTTAATGTTGTTAGGGTTAAGTCTTCCGGTACTTATTTTTATTGTTATTCTCTATCGCTGCCGCTATTGTAGGTTTCCCTGTTGTTCTTATTCTTGTGGTTGTTTAGATTCTATATCAGCTGTAAATTAACCTCATGTTTTTCCACTCAGCCTTTTATTCATTCCACTGCTACTGCTCCTTTCTATCGCCAGGTAACAGATGAATCACACTCCTTAATTAACATAGTCCTAAATGCGAAGAATATCAATGTTTTGCTCCTTGTTGTTCTAAAATTAAAAATGAATAAACAGATGTATAAAAAGAATGGAAAGGTGTAAAATATTAAGCCACAGACGCTAAGCAAAAGGTTTTCTTGTTTCCTTGTTGCAGGTGGAAGGAGCAGAAATAAATTTGTAATTTTTTTCCCTTCCTCACACGGATTCAAACACACTGAAAGGCACAACAGCAGGAGCTAAAATTGAATGTTAAAAATCTTGAGAGCCATTTAAAAAACCATCTTTGTTCTTGTTTTCTTTTTTTTTCGAAATATCCAGAACGAGTTTTCTTTTTTCCTTTTAAGCTTCGTACATACATTCAGCCCTTAGCCTGTACCCATTTGCGAAAATAAAAACATTTCAAAAAATGAGGAATCCTCGGAACCTCCCGAGGCACAGGACGCTCGCCAACACTTTTTCCCGCAAAGGCAGCTACGGTATTTTATCCTTTTACTCCATTTCTAGTAGTAACAATTAAAAGCAGCAAACAACAACACAGCACCAGCAACAACAATAACATCAACAATAAACCCCCTCGAGCAGAACCATCACCACCACCTCAAAACACCAACACAAACAACTACTCTTACTTCAACCCCAATAACAAATAATAATGCGATTACCGATAGCAGGAAGAGTAAGTGCAGGAGGGAAGCGCATATCAGACCAAAAAGAATCAGAACTAGTGCAATTGAAAATAAATCGAGTAGGAACACTTTACAGCACTCGGTAATGGCTTAGTCACTGCGGTGAATATATTGTAATGACTTCAAACCTATTCTACTACCTGTGTGCATTTTTACTCGCAATGTAATGATGTGGCTTGTTGTTGTTGTTGTTGTTGTTGTTGTTGTTGTTGTTGTTGGTGGTGGTGGTGGTGGTGGTGGTGTTCTTCTTCTTCTTAATGTTGCTGCTGTTGTTTTAGTTGTTGTTGTTGTTGTTGTTGTTGTTGTTGGTGGTGGTGGTGGTGGTGGTGGTGGTGTTATTTGGTAAATTTGTTGATATTGATGATAATAATAATAATAATGATGACGTTACCATTGCTATACTCTCTACTTCGGTGGTGATGGTGTTTACCGATAGTATTGCTGCTGTAGCTGATATTGATCGTGTCATTGCTACATAATCTAGCTGAGTATTAGCAGAGGAGGAGGTGGTGGTGGTGGTGGTGGTGGTGGTGGTGGTGCAATTGCTACCGTCGCTACATTATTTACTTCGATAAAATCCAATCCAACACGGCAGAAATGACCCACCGAAACACGGACCTCCAACCTCCACACAATACCACACTTTCGCTAATGTCGAGACACCAAAGCAGAGCAAACATGTAAATAATACCTCACGTGATAAGCAGCACGCATTACGAAGCATCAGCCTCGACCAAAGCACCAGCTCACCACTGCCTGGAACCTCTCCTCGCCAGCACGCGGCTCCTCCTCACCTCGTACATAACAATAACTTATAATTCAAACGATCACGAGGGAGATAAAATGAATGTATTCCCTTTCTCACTCACCAATGAAATCAGGAAGAGCAAACTGTCGTCTCGCCGGAGAGCAAAGAGAAGGAAGAAGGGGAGGTATGGAGGAAAGGGTGGAAGGGGCGAGAGAGAGAGAGAGAGAGAGAGAGAGAGAGAGAGAGAGAGAGAGAGAGAGAGAGAGAGAGAGAGAGAGAGAGAGAGAGAGAGAGAGAGAGAGAGAGAGAGAGAGAGAGAGAGAGAGAGAGAGAGAGAGAGAGAGAGAGAGAGAGAGAGAGAGAGAGAGGGGGGACAGAAGTCTCCTCCTCAGTCGTGTTGGAGCGCTTCTCTCTCTATTCCAGGGGCCCGCAGCTGTTAATTACTGAGGAGTGGTGATACGGGCGAGGGGAGGGGAGGTGAGGAGGGAGATGATGATGAGAAGGGACGAGGACGACGACGACAAGGAGGAGGAGGAGGAGGAGGAGCTGAAGGACACAGAAGAATGGAAAGGGATGTAGCAAGAACTTTGTCACGTAGAGGGAAGATATCAGGAGGAGGAGGAGGAGGAGGAGGAGGAGGAGGAGGAGGAGGAGGAGGAGGAGGAGGAGGAAGGAATGGAAAGGGAAATATGAGAAATGATAAAAGATGAGAACAAGAATAATAGGAAAGAAAAACTAAAGAAGAAAAAAAAAAAAAAAAAAAAAAAAAAGCAGAAATAAAACATGGAATTATATTACGCGAAGGAACAAAGAAAAAAAAAACGAAAAGTGGAAATGATGGAAACAGAGAGAAAGAGAGAGAAAGGGAAAAAAAAGAAAAAGAGACAAGAAGAAGCAGGAGGAAGAGGAGGAGGAGGAGGAGATCGAGCAGCAGAAGCAGGCAAATAGACAAGACGTAATGAATGAAAGACACTCCCTAACCAGGAAAGACAGAATATGAACACAGAATAAAATATATAATCGCACTTTACAGGAATATAAGAATTACAGCAAGGAAAAGAGAGAGAGAGAGAGAGAGAGAGAGAGAGAGAGAGAGAGAGAGAGAGAGAGAGAGAGAGAGAGAGAGAGAGAGAGAGAGAGAGAGAGAGAGAGAGAGAGAGAGAGTAGAGGGAGAGAGAGAAAATACATATTGAGACGAAGGAAAGGAAACAGGAAGAGGCTGAGAGGGAGAGGAGGAAAAAATGACAACCCGAAGCTCTTCCCTGGAGCTTAGACCAATCAGCTGATAGCGTGATTGAAAACCAGACCTGGATAAATTGAAAACACCAAAGAGCCGCCGCCAGTGTTGTGTGTGAGCCGAGCACGAGGTGGGAGGACGGGGCGGGAGGAAAGGACGGGAGGGAGAGATAGGAGGAGGCAGAGGCAGAGACACAGGAAAGGAGGCAGAGAGGAAGAGTAAGGGGGAGAGAAAGAGAGAGAAAGGGAAAGGGAGTAAGAGCAAAGGACTAATGGAAGGAGGTAGGAAGGGAGGAAGGGAGGGAGACAAAGAGGTTTGGTGCGCCAAGAGGAGGTAGAAAAGACTTCACACAAAAATAGAGGAAGAGAAAGGAAACAGGATTATCAAAGATCGTGCGTGGGTGAGGACGCCGAATGTGACCCAAAAGACGCTATACGAGAAAGTATAAAGAAAGACACGGCCGGAAAAACAAATGGAATGTTCCTAAAAAAAATCAGATATACGCGATCAAAGCCACACTAAATACGGAGAGGCCTACTGAACGAGCATTAGAGGAGGCCTATTGGACATTTCGAGTGGTTGACTTGACATCTCGACATCTTCTGACCCATTATTTCACCAACTTCCCTCCCGCGGCTTCCCAAGAGAGAGTTTTCTCCTTTCTGCTCCCTCCATCCCTCCATTTATTCCTCCAATTCTTCCTCCCTTATCTCCTTCAAGCTTCCCTCCCTTGCCCTCTCCAAAACTATCTCCCTTCCCTCCTCCATCCTCTCTGCCTATCCTCCTCCAATCCTCCCTTCCTTATCCCCTTCAACCCTCCCTCCCTTTCTCCCTCCAACTCTCACTCTCTTTCTTCTTCAACTCTCCCCCTTTCCTCCTCCAATCCTCTCTCCCTTCCTCCTTTCTCTCCCCCATCCTTCCCTCACTTATCTCCTCTAACACTCCCTCTTTTCCTGCTCTAGCCCTCCCATTCTTTTCCTCCTCCATCCCTCCCTATCTTCTCTCCTTGAACAGGCGACCCCTCACTCCCTTCTCCTCGGCGCTTAAAAACCCTTATTCCCTCTACACCTTCATCCCATAACATCTCCTCCTCCTCCTCCTCTTCTTCCCTCCATATCCACCCTACATCGCCGACCCTCACTCTCCTTAAACAACCCCTCCTCTCTAGTCTCTCCATGGTCCCTCCCTCCTTTACCCACTAAAGAGGCCCCTCAAACCACTCTCTCTCTCTCTCTCTCTCTCTCTCTCTCTCTCTCTCTCCTCCTCCTCCTCCTCCTCTTCCCCATCCACGAACCTGGCAAATGCGATCTTATTGCTGGATGCTTTCAGGCACAGAAACTAATACGGGGAACTTAGAGCCAAAAGGACCGAAGCTGCGGGTCAAAGCCATCAAACGTGAGGTGATGAGAACGTGTGGCGCTGGAGAAGGAAGCAAATTGCGGAGAGGGAAGAAGATACGAGATGTTGTACTAAAGTGTTCTCTATAAATAGTGACACGTTTCGCAACACTGTGCCACCGATGGACGCAAGTGCCGCTGAGGGAGGGAGGGAGGGACGCACGCACGAGGTTGTAAAGGAAGGAGGGGGAGACGAATGAGAGAAGTCAGGGAGCAGTGGAGACGAGAGGGGCGGCGAATAGAGGGAGAGAAAGCGAGAGATAAACTGACTAGGAGGAACGGGAGAAAGGCAGTCAGTGGAGAGAGAGAGAGAGAGAGAGAGAGAGAGAGAGAGAGAGAGAGAGAGAGAGTGTGTGTGTGTGTGTGTGTGTGTGTGTGTGTGTGTGTGTGTGTGTGTGTGTGTGTGTGTGTGTGTGTGTGTGTGTGTGTGTGTGTGTGTGTGTGTGTGTGTGTGTGTGTGTGTGTGTGTGTGTGTGTGTGTGTGTGTGTGTGTGTGTGTGTGTGTGTGTGTGTGTGTGTGTGTGTGTGTGTGTGTGTGTACACTCACTCACTCTCTCTCTCTCTCTCTCTCTCTCACACACACACACACACACACACACACACACACACACACACACACACACACACACACACACACACACACACCAAGACAGAGAGATAGTAGGAAAGAAAAGTGCATGAAATAAATACAAAAGTTGAGAAGAGAGACAGAGAGGAAAGAGAGAAGAAAGAGGACATGAAGTGATGCAATAAAAGAAAGAGAGAGAGAGAGAGAGAGAGAGAGAGAGAGAGAGAGAGAGAGAGAGAGAGAGAGAGAGAGAGAGAGAGAGAGAGAGAGAGAGAGAGAGAGAGAGAGAGAGAGAGAGAGAGAGTAAGGCAGAGGGTGGGGGAAAACAGTCTGACAGGGAAACTTGACATGGTGGAGGAACACTGTGAAAAAAAAAAGCACAGAAAAATTAAACATGATAAAAAAAAAAAAAAAAAAGCTACATGGCAAAGAGGAAAACACCAAAGCAGGATGTGGGGAACCAATATCCAACTCACAGGTAAGTTCTCAGCAGCTGAAACTCATTAAACTCACCTGTCTGTGTGTGGGAAGGAGAACGGGACATGAAAGAAGGGTGAAGGGAGGGGGGAGAGATGGAAGGGAAGGTAAGGGAAGGGGATGAGGGGAGATGAAAGGACAGAGGGGAGCAAAAGAAGAGATACGGAAGAAATGAAAGGACTGTTGAGGATTGACTAAGATGTTATTCAGAGAGAGAGAGAGAGAGAGAGAGAGAGAGAGAGAGAGAGAGAGAGAGAGAGAGAGAGAGAGAGAGAGAGAGAGAGAGAGAGAGAGAGAGAGAGAGAGAGAGAGAGAGAGAGAGAGAGAGAGAGAGAGAGAGAGAGAGAGAGAGAGAATATGAATGTAGACAGCGAATTGTCATATATTAAGAAAATATAATACGCCTTTTATATGAATGTATGTATGTATGTATGTATGCATGTCTGTATATCTGTATGTATGCGATCGTTTATATGTATACGTATAACAATGTCAGTCTTCAAAGTTCCACGTTTAAGGTTCCAGATTCTTTTTTTCACGTTACTCGACTCTCCTTGACTCCCCGCCCTCTTTCCCCTCACCTTCTGTTTACCACTCTCCTCTCCTCTCCTCTCTCTCTCTCTCTCTCTCTCTCTCTCTCTCTCTCTCTCTCTCTCTCTCTCTCTCTCTCTCTCTCTCTCTCTCTCTCTCTCTCTCTCTCTCTCTCTCTCTCTACTCTTCTCTCTCTCTCTCTCTCTCTCTCTCTCTCTCTCTCTCTCTCCAGTGTTCCGAGTTTTCTCTATTTCTGCCTTTATTATCCATTCCATTTTCCTCTCCATTTTCCCCTCGTCCCCTCTACCACTGTACTTTTCCTGTGTTTCTCTCTCCCCTCTCCCTCCCCTTAATCACTTCCGCACACTCACCTGCTCTCTCTCTCTCTCTCTCTCTCTCTCTCTCTCTCTCTCTCTCTTCACGTTGGAATGATTCGTTTCCAGGTTACGTACACAACTCGTAGCAGGTACACAGTGCTGTCACCGGCAGGCTTAACATTTTGCACCGGTACATACTTGACGCCCGCATTAGCCTCGCCACCTTCCTTCTCTCCACGCGGTGCCACACAAAGAAGGCTGTCACTTGGTGCTCTGGGGAAGGCAGCGTGTTAGTGACGCTCGTGGTAGCTGGCGGAAGAATGATAAAGATGGTTTCTATAGTGGCACCCGTGTCAGGTTCGTGTGTTGTGTATACTTGGTCTATTAATGCCTTCAATACTGCGGCACATTTTTACCTTGAGATTTGTGTACGATTGGACCATTTTATTGATATTAGGAAGGGTCTGTGGACGTCAGAAGATTACTGGCCAGAATCCTCACTATTTTAATCCCTCATACGAGTTTCCGAAGGTATATAAAATCGCCAAATAGTTGCCAGAATAAATATGGAAACGCGTCGTCATGATATTCAAGGGGTTAAGGTCACGGTTGTGGATTGTTTATACCATGAGATGATGGATGTTAAAGGTGACGCACGGCTGTCTGTAGGTGCATGATGTTTCTGCAATTTTGGTCCTAGAGTGATGTGATTTTGGTCCGAGTGATGTGATTTTTGGTCCTAGAGTGATGTGATTTTGGTCCTAGAGTGATGTGATTTTGGTCCTAGAGTGATGTGATTTTGGGTCCAAGTGACGTGATTTTTGGTCCTAGAGTGACGTGATTTTGGTCCTAGAGTGATGTGATTTTGGTCCTAGAGTGATGTGATGTTGGTCCTAGAGTGATGTTCTTAAATGCTTTGCTCTCTTGCTACGATTATTTCCGAATATCAAAGAGATAATTATCCGGTTTTTTCAAACGTTTCTTTTGTTAATAAAGTAGAAACCTTTTAAATTTGTCACTAAAATCATAAAGACTTAACTCCTTCAGTACCATGATGCGTTTCCTTATTCATTCTGATTACTATTATGTGATTTTAAACAGCTTCAAAAACTCATGTGGGATTAAAATAGTGAAGACTATGGCCATTAATCTTCTGACCCCCATAGACCCTTCCTGTCATACCCTGGCATGCCACAGCCTGGTGGGACATAGCGGGATGCAGCAGTGGCACAAGGATGTAAATAATTACGTCTACGGGAGAATTGTACAAGGGACCCTACTGTGAACTGAACACGAGAGTGAGAGGCCTAACACAAGAGAGGGAAGCCAGACATCAGATATTACGCAGACCCAAACAAACACTCAAACAAAATACTCTGGTTACGACGTTGGAGAGTGGTATAGTCAAGACGTGTTTCCCCACGTGTAGTTGAACAGGATGGGTGGTTTTAAATGGCCAATGAACAAGCAGTATTTCATGTTTAGACCAATGGGGAGCGTGCTATGAGACTAGGGAAAAGTTGAGCCTATGAAACACCAGTAAGGCAATGTTGTGTATACTACGTTTAAGGTTGTTTCTACTACGTTTAAGGTTGTTTCTACATTACCTTCGTATGTGTTCTCGTCCTTACATTGTCACACGTGGACCTCCACATGTCTGATCTCTGAATGGTAGATGGTAAAATGGGCGTGGAGAAAAGGTACGAAACCTTGAGTATTTAAAATAAGCAGAAACCAGCAAGAAGATAGATCTAGAATCTTGGCAGAAACGAGAGGAGAAAGCAGAAGGCAGTGGCCGAGAGGAGGAGAAGAAACATTCGAGTCATGGACAGACTCTTTCTTGTATTAGTGAGTAAAGCTCTATAGTTGTTAATGCAGTCTAAGACAATGTTTATGTCATTTAAGTGAAAGGAGGAAACAAATATAGGATGTGTATTTATTAGGATGTTATATTAAGATTTTATGTATGTGTAGTGCAATTCCCACAGTTGATGCATTAAGATATATAATATTGAGGAGATAATTACATATGATATATTGTGGTGTATACATTATATGGGCATTTATAGAAGTCAAGCATTGAGTTGATATTGAGATGCATCAGCTGTGAAATTGGCACCTAATGTTTGTGGTTTTATTGTATGTGATTAACATTGATGAAGGATTTACGGAGATAAGGATTAATGGAGATGAGCTTAACATTTCTAAGGGCATTGATTGAATTTGTGTGACATTATGAGCAATCTTGAAAAGTGGTGTAATTAATCTTAGATGAATTAAAATTAGAAAATACAATACCGTATAATATATTACCTGCAGTAAGAATAAGTCTTCACTTAGAATAACACGATTGCAACTTGCAACGAACTTCCGAAATTCCTAATGTCAATAAAATGGTCTAATCGTACACATATCTTAAGGTAAAAACGTGTCTCAGTACTGAATAAGGTTGATACTGTAAAAACCTTTTAAATTTGCCAGTACAACCATAAAGACGTCAAGCCTGTGTAACTTCAAGTCTTTTGGGAGTAGGTGAGGAGAGGACAAAAGTCTTTCAGAATATGGTCAACTTGATGGTCACTGTCACCTCTCCAGCACAGACAGATACACAACTTAATGCAGATTTTCCTACATATACCGACCGGCACTGGTTTAACCCCTTCAGTAACATGCCACGTTCTCATATTCATTCTGCTTACTATTTAGTGATTTTATACAGCTTCTGAAACTTATGTGAGGATCAGAATAGTGAAAACATTGGCCATTTATTTTCTGACCTCCAGAGACCCTTCCCAATGTAAATGAAATCGTCAAATCATACCTAAAAATCATGGCAAAAATGCGTCTCAGTACCGTACTTAATGGTGATTATGGGAAATTACTTGTATATTGCCGCTATGACTGCATGAATATCTATCGGCGTTAATAGATTCTCGCATATGCAAGACAACACGATTGATTCATCAGACTGTCTATCCATCGTCTCCCAAGCGATTTCTTACCATCCTCTACTTCCCTTCCTTCGCCCTTCCATTAACCCGCTTCCTCGCAAATCACTGGACCCTTTACTCAGTTAACCTTCCTCCCTCCTCTTCCTGTCTTTCTCTCTTTCTCCATCTCTCTCTCTTCCCTTTTCCTTCCTTCTCTCTGCTGCGGTTCCTTCCTTCGCAATATTTTCCCGGTTCCTTTCTCTTTGGCTATCCTTTACTCGCTTCCGTGCACTACCTCTCTCATCATCTTCATTTCTTCCCCCTAAGGTGCGTCATCACTGCTATTCTCTCCACTATCTCAAGAACTTCCTCTCAGTCCTCCTTCAGTTCTCCTCTCATTTCCTTCCACTTGACCTTGTTCTTATTCCGCACTACAGCACACTCCTGCACATTTAGTTTCCAGAACGACCTGACGCAGTGGACAATATCAACTAGATGACTCCTCTCGATTCTCCTTCCAAACAATCCCTATTTCTCTCTGTTTCAATTTCAGAGGTGAGCATAATGTATTTCCTTCCTAGACAGTCCCCATTCCGATCTGGACAGCTCCAAATCACTCGAACTTTAGTCAGATTATTCTATACATATTCTATACCTGTCCATCCTGATTATTCCATTACTCCTGAGGCTTCCATTAAGTGACTTTAGCAGCCGGTAACGAATAACATTGGTTTTTAGACTGTTTGACAGAGAGAGAGAGAGAGAGAGAGAGAGAGAGAGAGAGAGAGAGAGAGAGAGAGAGAGAGAGAGAGAGAGAGAGAGAGAGAGAGAGAGAGAGAGAGAGAGAGAGAGAGAGAGAGAGAGAGAGAGAGAGAGAGAGAGAGAGAGAGAGAGAGAGAGAGAGAGAGAGAGAGAGAGAGAGAGAGAGAGAGAGAGAGAGAGAGAGAGAGAGAGAGAGAGAGAGAGAGAGAGAGAGAGAGAGAGAGAGAGAGAGAGAGAGAGAGAGAGAGAGAGAGAGAGAGAGAGAGAGAGAGAGAGAGAGAGAGAGAGAGAGAGAGAGAGAGAGAGAGAGAGAGAGAGAGAGAGAGAGAGAGAGAGAGAGAGAGAGAGAGAGAGAGAGAGAGAGAGAGAGAGAGAGAGAGAGAGAGAGAGAGAGAGAGAGAGAGAGAGAGAGAGAGAGAGAGAGAGAGAGAGAGAGAGAGAGAGAGAGAGAGAGAGAGAGAGAGAGAGAGAGAGAGAGAGAGAGAGAGAGAGAGAGAAGAGGAACAACTGCATATGCATTAACCAATATCACAAATCCTTCTAGATGCATTCAAGATGACCTCACCATAAACACTGCACCAACTTCCAAGCCTTCCATTTCTTCCCCCATCTCCAATCCCAACAATCCGTTCTTCCTAAGCGTGGTGCAGACAATCCCGGGCACCGTCTAAGCCAATTCCACATCGTCTCATCCCTTGTAGACCCACTCTAGCCCATCCAATCCTAACTTAGGTCCATTCCAGATCGCCCCCTTCCCTTTCAAACCTGCTCCCAGTCCCCTCTGTCCTCTCCCCAAACCCTTTCAACAACATTCGAGGCCATCACGTCCCCCGCGCCGTCCCTCTCAAGGGCCGCAACAAGGCGCTGGCCAACCTAGGCCCAGAAACCCCCAGCAGACAGGCCTTTGGTGTTCCAGGGTGATTGCCTACCTGGAATGCTGGAATCTTGCCTGGAATTGGGAGATCACAAGACAGATTGAGTCACGGAATGAATGAAGGAAAGAAGGAATGAGTGAAAGAAAGAAGGAAGGCAGGGGATGGGGATAAGTTGAAGGTTTGTTTGGTAAAAAGAGCATGATGGAAGTCTATAGTTAAAAAGAGATAGGGTGGAAAAAGGGTGAATAAAATGTACAGCAGAAAAGCGAGTCGAGAAAGAATAACGGGGGAGAATGGAAAGTGAGAATGGGTAACAGAAAGAAATATAAAACTGTTTTAGTATCATTTTCGACTGTTCTCTCTCGTGTGTGTGTGTGTGTGTGTGTGTGTGTGTGTGTGTGTGTGTGTGTGTGTGTGTGTGTGTGTGTGTGTGTGTGTGTGTGTGTGTGTGTGTGTGTGTGTGTGTGTGTGTGTGTGTGTGTGTGTGTGTGCGTGTGTAAGTGTTTGTGCAGGGACGCATGCAAGCAACAAAGTCACTCCCATGAATGGGAAAAAAAAAAAAAAAAAAAAAAAAGGGACGACAATCATAGCAATTCTGGAAAGCTAAATAAAATTCTAAACTGCTCACCAATATTTCTTCCACTCACCCGCACAGAACAACAAAGAAAAATACATTAAAAGAATAAAAAGAGAAAAGACACTGAAGCATCAATCAATAGCTTTCAATACGCCTTGCAAAGAGGAAGAGGGTTAGGAAGTTAGGAAGGAAGACCATGAGGGAGAGAAAATGCATGAACAAAAACCCTCCATTGTTACGAGAATAGAGAACAACTTGTATATAATAAAAAAAAAAAAAAAAAAGCGAAGTTAGTTACAAAATGAAAAAACTATACATATATATGGGAAAACTCGTAGAAGGTTTGAACACAGTGAAGTGAAAAAGAAAGGAATGCGAAGAGAAATGGCCAATGGGGGAAGACAAGACCGACTCAGTAAGCGAAAAAAGGAAGACGCCACTGATTTATATGAGAGGAGTCGCCGGGAGGGAAATGGAAGAGTGTGATAAAGATGGAGGAAATAAAAAGATGAAAGGACCGAGTGGGAGGAGCAAAGGAAGGAGGAACAGAGTAAAGGAAGAGGAGAATAAAGGACGGAGAAAGGAGAGGAAACCAAATAATATAGGAAAGACCATTTGCCGAGGTGGGAATGAGGGATAAAGACAAGGGGAAGAGAAAACTAGAGCCAGGAGAGGAAGAGGAGGACGATTATAGGAACAAGGGAGAGGAGGGACGGAGAGAATGAGACTGTTGGGGGGAGGAGGGATGGAAAGTGAGGAGGAGGGGAGACACAGGGAGAGAGAAGTGGGGTTGGGGAGAGAGGGAGGGAAACAAGAGTCGCCGCAGGAAGAGGACCTACTGAGTGGACCGTTTTGGGCAAAGGAGGGAGTGTGAGAGAACATTGTTGAGAGAGAGAGAGAGAGAGAGAGAGAGAGAGAGAGAGAGAGAGAGAGAGAGAGAGAGAGAGAGAGAGAGAGAGAGAGAGAGAGAGAGAGAGAGAGAGAGAGAGAGAGAGAGAGAGAGAGAGAGAGAGAGAGAGAGAGAGAGAGAGAGAGAGAGAGAGAGAGAGAGAGAGAGGTGGAAAAAAAAAAAAGATTAAATGAAGAAAGGTTGTTGAATTTCAAGGGTAAAAAGGGAAATCACAAAGAGAGGAGCAGGAAGCAATAATAGATGAAGAAAAGAAAAGCTTTAAGTAAGGAGCAAAAGAATTGAAAGAACGAAAAAAGAGAGGATGAGAAAATTAAGCAGGATATGAAAGGAGGAAGACAAATGAGAGAGAGAGAGAGAGAGAGAGAGAGAGAGAGAGAGAGAGAGAGAGAGAGAGAGAGAGAGAGAGAGAGAGAGAGAGAGAGAGAGAGAGAGAGAGAGAGAGAGAGAGAGAGAGAGAGACAGAGACAGAGACAGAGACAGACAGACACACACAGACACAGACACAGACACAAAGACAGAGAGAAACTAAAGATTGTACCAGAAGTGAAAAAAAAAATTAAAAAACAAGAGCAACAGGAAGAGATCATTCTAAAAACACACACGAACATAAGAATTAACAAACACATTAACCCGACAAGATCCAAACAAATGAAGCAGAAGAGAACAATGAGTAAAGATCAACAGTCTTTAAATGTTCATTCAAGAGGAAGGAACATAATAAAACAAGGACAGTGTGATGTGAGACAGCCACGCACAAAGAAAGATTGTTTGATGTAGAGAAGGGGACAAAGGAAGTGGCGAGAGAGAGAGAGAGAGAGAGAGAGAGAGAGAGAGAGAGAGAGAGAGAGAGAGAGAGAGAGAGAGAGAGAGAGAGAGAGAGAGAGAGAGAGAGAGAGAGAGAGAGAGAGAGAGAGACACACACACACACACACACACACACACACACACACACACACACACACACACACACACACACACACACACACACACACCAATAATGCAAAGGGAAAGCCACCAAACTGCTTCAAAATGACATCACGAAACACTCAGTGAGGATCGGCAGGCAGGCAGAGCTGAACCACCACCATCCATTAGCCAATAGTTATGGCGTGCGCTGACGTGGAGGGGCTTCAGGGGACATGATTGGTGAGTGCAAACCGTAGCTCACCAATCAGAGCGAAGAATGAGCCCCTTGCTGGTGACGCCGAGGATCCTGATGGACGAGGGACGAGGGGCGACGACTAGTGATGCGGTGAGCCCTCCACATTGCTGCTCCTCTTCCCCCCTTCCAAACTCCATCCCAGGTACTCCCGCCAACCAACTTACTACGTGACACAGATTCTCCAGGAAAACTACAGGAAAAAAATTTAATGGAAAGATTAGAAACGTGACTTATTCAAAAGCAGGATATCTAAAAGAGGGCACACTGTTTAGGCTGTTCAGGTGTATTGCGAAGAAAATGAAAGACTTACGATGAAAATACGAAAAAAAGGAGAAAAGATAGAAAAATGTAAAATGAATACTGTAAGAACATACACTGAAAAGATTTTAAAACGGAAAGAGAGAGAGAGAGAGAGAGAGAGAGAGAGAGAGAGAGAGAGAGAGAGAGAGAGAGAGAGAGAGAGAGAGAGAGAGAGAGAGAGAGAGAACGAAACACTATGTCATCAGCGATAAAATATGCACGTGAAAGAAAAAAAGGAAAGATAACATACAAATAACACAAGTCATAAATTTTCCTTCACACACACACACACACACACACACACACACACACACACACACACACACACACACACACACACACACACACACACACACACACACACACACACACACACGGTACAAATAAATAAAGGCAATATCCAAAACATATAAATAAAACAAAAGATTACTGCGCGCCATTAATTACATACCGAATATTGATAGAATAGACAAAAAAGAAAACATGACTTTAGACTGCTCTCACCTGTACCCTTCCTTACCCCTTTTCTCGTCCTCCCTCCCTCCCACTGGCCAGGTGCGGGGGACAGCTAGTGATTACCTGATCGCCCTTAATTACCACAGGTGAGGGGTGGGTGCAGGTGGCAAAGAAAAACTAAATTCGCAGGTGACCATTCAGAGAGAGAGAGAGAGAGAGAGAGAGAGAGAGAGAGAGAGAGAGAGAGAGAGAGAGAGAGAGAGAGAGAGAGAGAGAGAGAGAGAGAGAGAGAGAGAGAGAGAGAGAGAGAGAGAGTTGTAGTAGTAGCAGTCGTAGAGGGGACGGGGGTGTCGGAAAGAGAGACAAATAGAGACAGGCAAAAAGAAAATAGACATAGGGAGGAAATATAAAAAACGAAGAAAAAAAGGAAAATACGAACGGACGGACAGGAATAAAGAAAACACACACACACACACACACACACACACACACACACACACACACACACACACACACACACACACACACACACACACACACACACACACACACACACACACACACACGGGAAAAAAGTCTGCAAGCATGGAGAGGCAAAGGGATAGGAGGGAGAGGGAGAGGGAGAGGGAGAGGGAGAAAAAGGGGATGAGAGGCAGGGAGTGGGAGAGAAGAGAAAGATGGAGAGTGAGAGGGAAAGAGATATCAGGTGTGACGGAGCGAGACAGTGAGACAAAGGCTTCACTGTATCACTCACTGGAGGCTTCAAGCTTGACCACACATAAACAAAGCTCTCTCTCTCTCTCTCTCTCTCTCGGCTATGCGACACGCTGATCTATTTATCCTGAAGCGAAAGATATACTAAAAAACAAGAGACGCTGAAATAATGGAAATGCTGATAAATGAGTGATCTATGAGAAGGGAAGACAGAGGAGGAGAGGGGAAGAATGATAATTAAAAGTAAACTGGGAGGAAATGAACGGGATGTTTTCAAGAGACGACAATGATCATGTGTACAGGGAGGGGACACAAGGAGAGCATCGTGATACTGGTAACCTTGACAATACGGGTGGTGGTGGTGGTAATAATACTTATAATAATGATAATAATGATGATATAATAATAATAATAATAATAATAATAATAATAATAATAATAATAATAATAATAATAATAATAATAATGATGATGATAATAATAATAATAATAATAATAATAATAATAATAATAATAATAATAATCATAATAATAATAATAATAATGAAAATGACAATAATAATAATAATAATAATAATAATAATAATAATAATAATAATAATAATAATAATAAATAATAATAATAATAATAATAATAATAATAAGAAGAAGAAGAAGAAGAAGAAGATGAAGGAGAAGAAGATGAAGGAGAAGATGAAGGAAAAGTAGATGAAGATGAAGATGAAGAAGAAGAAGAAGAAGAAGAAGAAGAAGAAGAAGAAGAAGAAGAAGAAGAAAAAGAAGAAAAGTAGTAGTAGTAGTAGTAGTAGTAGTAGTAGTAGTAGTAGTAGTAGTAGTAGTAGTAGTAGTAGTAGTAGTAGTAGTAGTAGTAGTAGGAAATTATAACGAGAGCAACAACAACAACAAAACAACAAGAACAACACCGCTAGCATCAGTGTTAGTCACAATATCCTTCGCAGACAAAGAAGTTCTTCAAATCAAATGGACAAACACCACAGAAAGAAAGGAAGAAGACTCTCCAATCCACTTCCGCGCTGCTGTGTGTACGTGTGTCTAGTGACCAAGTAACCAGAGACTGGCAGACAAACTCCTTCACACTGCCGACATAATAGCAAAATAAACAAGACATTTCGAGATAAAAAGACACTCAGGAAGGTATGAAGACTTTGATGGGCCAAGATAAACATTCTCTTGATAAATCCTTACAGCTCCAAGATTTTCTCTTCGACACTCCTCGAGGTAAAATGTGACAGTGATTGAAAAGAAAAAAACTAAGTAAAACATGGCGCGAGTTCCCCATGACAGGTTGCCGTCACCAGTAACAAAGCAATGAGCAAGCCACGCCCCGACCAATACAAGGCTAACAGGTAAATCATTAATCCTGATCGTCGGGCAATACCGGTTCTCAATTGAAATGCTTTAGAGCAAGAGATAGACAAAGAAGAAATGCGGACAGTTCATGTGGAGAAAGGATCATCGTGTCAGCAGATACTGTTCCATTCGTTTCAGTATGTATTATATGATACTGAATTCTAAACGTACAATAATTACTAGTATCAAAACAAAATAGTTTAGAGTTTGTCAGGGGCCGCCGTGGTACAGTAGAACCATGCGCGCTTTGGGGTCCGAGGGGTCTCCAAGCGTACGGGTTCGAATCCTGTCCACGGTCCGAGTGCAGGTTGGGCTTCCTCACTCGGGGCAACGGTTTCCTAGCGAGTGGGCTTTGAGATAGGAGGTACCCCAAAAAGTACCCTCTTTAGCCCATAAATTTCCGTGAAAAGCCCACATGGTATAAAAAAAAAATAAAATAAGTGACATTGAAATGCCAGGTAGTTTACTTAGTAACACGTGTAGTACATAACAAATATTATTCTGGGAAAAAGAACGCAAGACAAGATTTCGTCTAAACACATTGTTAGACGCCGAGTTTGTTAAGTAATGATACCTCGCGTAATACCTTCCACCGAGGGGAAGAGAAACTTGTCACTAGAAAGTC
>NC_059271.1:29900024-29907524 GCF_017591435.1 Portunus trituberculatus | reverse complement strand
TTTCTGCTCCAGGATCTTGTTTTTAATTTCCTTTTTTTCTACCCATTTTCTCCCTTTTATAGAGCTCAAAGAAGGCTGTCCAAGAGGTGAAAGGGAAAAAAGAGAGGCATACAAAAAGAATCCACTTAATTGCCGCTCACCAAAGAAGTTGAACAGAAAAGGGATCCAATCAGGTTGTCTAATTTAGTTCCGAAGGTGTCTCGATACTCCTCTTTAAAAGTAGTCCAAAGTATAAGATGGAGGAATAGAATCAGACACAGAATTTCAGCCTACTAGTGAAAGGGATGAAAGAACGAGGATACTGATTACCTCTTGCATTAGTAAAGATGATGCTAAATAAAGATCATGCCATTAGTTTAGATTTCCTCTTTTAAACCTTACCCACAATTCAACTTACTAGTGAAAAGAATGAAAGAACGAGGATACTTATCTGCTCTCGCATTAGTAAAGGTGAAACTATATAAGATAATTCCGTTTGTTTAGTTTTCCTCTTTTTAACCCTGTCCACCACCTCCACCACCACCACCACCACCACCACAAAGACAGACACATCTGCTTGCCACCACGCACACTGAGTTCTTTCTATTGCAATTTCCATTTCTGTTCCTAAGCCTTCAGATCTTCTCTCTTGCCTTTAAAACTCTCTCTCTCTCTCTCTCTCTCTCTCTCTCTCTCTCTCTCTCTCTCTCTCTCTCTCTCTCTCTCTCTCTCTCTCTCTGCGTTGCCACATTACAAGGACAACACAAACCGCTTACTTTCCTTTGTATATATATTTTTCTTCTCTACCGTCTCCAGTTAAGGTAAAAAAAACTTGGCCTTTGTGAAAGTAATGGGGACCAACAATGCACAGCCAGGATTGTTAGCCCCAGCCACAACTAAGGGGAGATAAAATGCATTACTCGCTGCGAAGAAACACGGATGCGCTTCCTGCATTCCCACATTTACCTTATCGATAAGAATGTGGTCTCGGGAAAGAATGGTGAGGTTTTTTACGATAGTGATGTGACACTTCCTGGTGCTCCCCTGGGTACTGTGAGGGTAAGAGGAACGATGAGGAGGAAGAAGAGGAAGGAGTAAGAGGAGGAAGTTCATGATGCCGGTGGTGATGAGGATGGTGATGGTATTAGTTGTCATGACAGCAATAATGATAATAATGATAATGACAATGATAATAACAATAATAACAATAATAATAATAATAATAATAATAATAATAAGAAGAAGAAGAAGAAGAAGAAGAAGAAAAAGAAGAAGAAGAAAAAAGAAGAAAAAAGAAGAAAAAGAAAAAAAAAGAAGAAAAGAAGAAGAAAGAAGAAAAATATAACAATAATAATAATGATGATAATAATGATGATAATAACAATAATAATAAAAATAATAACAACAATGAAGATAATGCTGACCAGGAATGGAAACGACTCGGATTACGAACATATTTGTGTGGCATTTCTTTATTTTCTGCTTTCATTTTTGTTCTAGTTTTCCTTCATTCGTTTTTTTTTTTTTTTTTTTTTTTGTTTCGTCCTCACCTCGGCCTTATTTTCCTAGTGCATTTAAAATTTTGTAAGGGAACAACACCATCAACACACACACACACACACACACACACACACACACACACACACACACACACACACACACACACACACACGTAAATGAGTCAGTGACGTACGTAAATTAATGAATGATGTATAGAAAAATTTTACATACTTCATTATCTAAACAATTACTATTATCACCATCGCCATCCTTCTTCTCTGATTGATGCTGCTGCTCCTCCTCCTCCTCCTACTCTTCTTCTTCTTCTTCTTCTTCTTCTTCTTCTTCTTCTTCCTCCTCCTCCTCCTCCTCCTCCTCCTCCTCCTCCTCCTCCTCCTCCTCCTCCTCCTCCTCCTCCTCATCATCATCATCATCATCATCCTCTTTCTCCACCATTGCTTCCTCCTTCGCCACCAACATCATCACTACCACCATAATAACATCAAAAATTGTGAACAGAAACTTTCACTGAAGCTTCTATGTAATCAAAGTTTCCTAATAAAGTTTCTGATTCACCATTATGACATTCTGCAAGGCCAAAGTGGGCATAAAACGACTTGAATTCCCTGCAATGTTGAACAATCTCCAGCAAGATGACTCAAAATAAAATATAATGTAATATGCTTAACCCCTTCAGTATCATGACACGTTTTCATTTTCATTTTGCTTACTATCTCATAATTTTATACAGCTTCAAAAACTTATGTGGGGAGATTAAAATAGTGAAAACTGTGGGCATTATTCTTCTGACCTCCATAGACCGTTCCTATTGTCAATAAAATTATCTAATCGCACACATATTTCAAGCTAAATATGTGTCCCAGTTTTGACGGGGAAAAGAAAAGAAATAGCACAGTATATGTAGAGAGAGGCCAAAAACCTTTAGTTCCATAATCTTATCCGTGTTTCTATTGTTACACACGTGAAATATAAAGACAGACCAGAAAACTATCAAGACCAACTCAGCTTAACTCCTTCAGTACTGGGACACCTTTTTACCTTGAGTTTTGGGTGTGGTTAGACGATTTTATTTACATTAGAAAGGGTCTATGAACGTCACAAGATTAATGCCCAGTCTTCAATATTTCAATCCCCCACACAAGTTTCTGAGGCTGTATAAAATCACCAAACAGTATGTCAGTTGATATTTTTGCGTATTGACCAAACTTAATATGGATCGAAGTTAAAATCGAAAAGAAAAAAAAATCTGATGGCACACACTAACACTATCAGAATGTGTTCTCAGTGTTATAATTATCTCAGTCTCAGATATTTAGGTTTCTTACTCCTTGACCTACATCTGCTGTCTTTATCAACCATCTCTCTCTCTCTCTCTCTCTCTCTCTCTCTCTCTCTCTCTCTCTCTCTCTCAACCAATCCGCTCTATTCCCTATAAAAAAAAAGATAGACAATAAAAAGAACAACAGATTTTTGAGAAAGGGAATAGAATAGTAGACTCGGGAGATTGACAGCCAGGCAATATCATAAACTACCATGATTTCTACTTTCACATAAAATTCGAACCCAGGTTATGGAAATAGAAATATGAACCAATTTGCTCAAGAGATCGACAACAACCGGGAAAAAAAAACAAATTTAGTTATAATGGAAGGAAGGAAAAGTGATGTGTAGCTTCTTGGCTTTGATCGAACACACACACACACACACACACACACACACACACACACACACACACACACACACACACACACACACACACACACACACACACACACACACACACACACACACACACACACACACACACACACACAGAGCCAAGGTCAAGACAGACTTCTACGGTTCATTGCCATGTTCCGGCGGGATCCATTAGGGCAAAGAGCACATCATTCCGAAAGGGTTTAACGGAGCGTATGTTCCCATTAAATGTCTTTTTCTAATCAATTACCATAACACACCTGGTTAAAAATTCTCTCTCTCTCTCTCTCTCTCTCTCTCTCTCCACAGGCATTTATTTCTTCATGCTTTACGACTCTTTTGTAAGTTTTGCTCGGCTTTTGTTCGCATATTTGTTTGTGTGTGTACGTGTTTGGACAGCAGGGCAGGAGTGACACGTTGGGGAGGGGCAGCGTTGGAGTGAGAGTCTCAAGCGAGGGTTGGGTGGGTGAGGAAAGGGAGGGAGAGTGACGTGGGTATATGTGTATGCACGTCAGAGGCATTTTTGTATCATTAAACTTGCCATCATTATTTTGTTTCCAGATTTTACATTCCACATTTTACGTTCCTCTCCTCCTTCGCTTTGTTCGTCTAAACTGCATGCAACTTCTCGAGAGCAGAATGACTCTCCCCCTCCCTCCCTACCCCCCCTTTCTCTCTCTCTCTCTCTCTCTCTCTCTCTCTCTCTCTCTCTCTCTCTCTCTCTCTCTCTCTCACATAAGTTCATTCTATCACCAGTACTTACCAATATCGATAGGGAACACACACACACACACACACACACACACACACACACACACACACACACACACACACACACACACACACACACACACCTAGCAGTGAGTAGGTAAATCGAGGAGTTGTGACCTTGTTGTCCCGGTGTGTGGTGTGTGCCTGGTCTGAGGCCTATCTGAAGATCGGAAATAATGAGCTCTGAGCTTGTTCCGTAGGGTAACGTCTGGCTGTTTCGTCAGAGACTGCAGCAGATCAAACAGTGAAACACACACCGTGGGAAGTGAGCTGTGGCGTGGCGTGGCGTGGCGTGGCATCGGGAAAATTAACGAAACCTTCATCCCATTTTCTTCAGAGCAGCGCAGTCCCACATCACCACCAGCGATTCCCACACACATTCCCTCCTTCCCCCCATTGTGAGAGATGAAGGGGATAAGCAGGGAGTAAAGGAGGGTAGGGAAAGTTGTATAGGCCCGTATGTTCCAGGTGGGGATATCTAATTGTTGCACACACACACACACACACACACACACACACACACACACACACACACACACACACACACACACACACACACACACACACACACACACGTACTATTATCCTTTCCCTTCCTCTTCTCTCTTCCTTATTCTACTCCTCCGTTTACTTGGAAGAACCTCTGTAGGAGGAGGAGGAGGAGGAGGAGGAGGAGGAGGAGGAGGAGGAGGAGGAGGAGGAGGAGGAGGAGGAGGAAAAAATTGAAAGACGAAAAGAAAAATGAGTGACGAAATTGAAACACTTGAAAAGAATGAAGGAAGAGAGAGAGAGAGAGAGAGAGAGAGAGAGAGAGAGAGAGAGAGAGAGAGAGAGAGAGAGAGAGAGAGAGAGAGAGAGAGAGAGAGAGAGAGAGAGAGAGAGAGAGAGAGAGAGAGAGAGAGAGAGAGAGAGAGAGACGACAAGAATTATTAATGACCACTTTTTTCTTTGACGCTGAAACAAAAATTTTTAAAAATAATAGAACATTCGATAAAAAAAAAACTTCTATAGCAATAACGATAATGGCAGTAAAGAAGGTGGCTGCGTACGATAACCAAAAACAGAACACATACACACCTACATGCACACGCCAACAAACAAACGCAAATACATTTATATCTTGAGGATGATGTGATTACTTTGAGCGGAAAAATTAAACGCGTATATAAATGCTCTGGGATATTATTGTACACAAAGGGTGCTGCTTTACGGGGTGGTGTGAGGTAGAATAAGTCGGCGGGATATGGCAGATGTGATATGTTTAGAAGGCAGACGTGGCTTGTAGAGGGGAAGCAAGGCAAGTGTGTGGGAGGGTAGTGGGAGGGGAGGTGGTGATAGAGGATGGCGGGGAAAGTGAGAAGGTAGCTTAGAGGCAGCAGGGTGAAGGGAATAAGGGAAAGGCAGTAGGGAGAGGGAGGTAAGGGAGGTGATATATTCGTAGGGCAGAGTGAGGGTGAAGGAAAGACGAGGGAAGCGAGGCGTGCGTACGTCGTTTCTGCTCGGGGCGCCGTTGTTGTTGGAAGAGAGCAATAAGTGTTCCCGCCAGGAGCTGTTGCGTCACGGCGGTGGAACGCTTTAAAATATGTGGGACGTATTATTGTGTTTCATTTCTCGGTGATGGTTGTGATACCTGAACCAGTCATCTGCGAATAGCGAGCACGCATTCCTTTCTCTCTCTCTCTCTCTCTCTCTCTCTCTCTCTCTCTCTCTCTCATACAAGTATAAATAGATAAAACAACAGCAAGACCTACATTCACGGTTGCCTGCCACTCCCGGAAAAGTATACGAGTATAAAGGGGGACGTCGACCCTGCTTGTCCTTGACTCTACCCTTGCATCCCCCCTCTTCCCTCCTCTCCCTCTCTCTCTCTCTCTCTCTCTCTCTCTCTCTCTCTCTCTCCTACCCCACTCTCTCTCTCTCTTAGCCAGTTAGAAATAGTTACCAAACAGCCTCGAAAGGATCAAGAGGTCTGTTGCTGTTTGGCTTTTCTTTGTATTTCTTTGTATTCCTTTCTCTCTCTCTCTCTCTCTCTCTCTCTCTCTCTCTCTCTCTCTCTCTCTCTCTCTCTCTCTAAACAATAGGGAGAAAAGCCTGCCGTAGTAGTGTATCTTCCCTCTCTCTCTCTCTATAAGCACATTAACCCAATTATCATCTAAATAGGTAAAAAAAAAAAGGTGGAAGTAATTATAACCAAGTCTCCAGGTGCAGTGGACATAAACATCCGCGGGACGGGTCACCTTTGATGTGGCATCGCACAAAGGTGGAACTGGTCTTTTAGTACATTAATTTCTGCATTATTACTAGTCTTTGATCTATGCAATTTACTGCCTGAATATTGGTGCTCTTTCCCCACCACGTTTCAGGACATGCTGTATTTCCTATTCTCCTTCCTATTTTTCTATCTCCTCGTATGTTTTCTTTCACAATTTACTACTGTCTGTGTTTATGCAATAGTTATCCATGCCTCTCTCTCTCTCTCTCTCTCTCTCTCTCTCTGATGGTCACTCTAGGTAAATCTGTCAATGTTGCATCTGTTTCAAGAGTCTTCTAGCTCCACCTTTCCTCAGTCTCAAATACTCGTTATTGTTCTTGCAAATTACTCTTTCGGTATTTCAAACCCTTTTATTTTCAGTAAAACGTAAAAATTATCCATACTTTGTTTTCTTTATTTTCGGGGTGTTTAGTGTTTCAATGCTTCAATAATAGTATCTATATTCGGTTGCAACACACTTTTGGATACTTTGTTAGGGGAGGATAAAGGAGGTGGGTCTATACAAAAGCAGAACCAAATACATGAAAATGTGAGACCATAAAGGGAGTTGCACGGAGCCCCTACACCTATAAGTGGTTTGCCTATAAGGTACATACCTATCCCTGTCCCCAAATCACCTCTATTCATCACTTGTAACCTAAGCTAAGCTAAGCTAAGCTAACCTAACCTAACTGCCACTCATGTTGACAATTCGGTAACACTCTAATTATTGAATATGTCTTGATCTGTTACATTTGTAATTGAAGGCCAGTATTTAAATGTTCTTTTTTTCTAGTTTCTTTTTAATAAGGTAATTCTAGAATGTTAATATCTAACGTATGTTGTGTTCTAACCCTAAGCATTTTGTCATCTTTGTTATAACTCTTACGAAACTTAAAAACTTTACGAGATCCACTCAAAATCTAAGTCTCACTAACGAGCACATATTTAGTAAATGGGCAATGTCACACAATATTAGTGCAATATATCTCCTCTACGAACTTTCATTTGATGTACCTTATTTGTTTTAGCATTTTGAATTCAATTATGCGAAATGTTCTGGCAGCTCTATGATAAAAGGAATCTTAAATATCTAAGAATTTTTCCCTAAGTCGGCTCTGCTGAAAAATAATGTCGAAGGAAGATGTTCATTGGTAACCGGAGCGTGTAATAAGGGATGAAGTCAAGAGAAACCTTCAAGAGTGATTTATTGCATTAATGGCAGACTGCAGTACGTACAACGACTGAAACAAACTTAAACAAATTACCAGGACAACAGA
>NC_059271.1:29892524-29895024 GCF_017591435.1 Portunus trituberculatus | reverse complement strand
AGGCTGGCCTCTGTACTGTGCTCGAGTGCCATTTTATTATTTCCATGAACGAGAAATTCCTATAAAAATATTTGCATTGCATTGATTACTGGAAACAGAAATGGCAAAATATAAATGGATCAAACCCACCTAACGAATAAGAGGAAATGGCTAAAGTATTTGGAGATAAGATATATATATATATATATATATATATATATATATATATATATATATATATATATATATATATATATATATATATATGAAATAGAACAATTACCTAGAAATATCTGAATAAAAAAAATACATTTAATGTAGATAATACTAGGCATTATGAAAAAAAATTGTAATATTTACGAAAATAATTATAATCTGGAATACAAATACTCTGAAAAATGTTTTATTGAGCAAATCAGGTTTCAAAATAAAAGGTTGATGATCTTTTACTTCATTACCTCTTCTGAAAAGTACTTTTCAAATGAGTTATTACAGCACTCGTAGTTTTACACTGAATGATTCTGGTTCACATGGCAGGTACTCAGTAGATTTTCTCTCATCTCTCCCTACACTCATACACTCTTAGGGACAACAATTTAATGACTAATATAGTACTTTTGTAAGTATTCCATTCAATCTCATTTGGTAAGCCACACCACACCACAACATCACAACCCTCACAGCCTCGCCTCCCGTCCTGTCCCTTCCACGCACAGGACATCAAACCACGCACCAACCGCTTCCCGCCAGAATTAAGTCCCACTCGTAATTCAAAAAGCTCCTGTGGAAATATAAAGTGTACTGGAGAGGTTTTCTTTTATGAACGAGATGAATGGATAAAGTTGGACACGAGAGGCAATGGGAGAAGAGTTATAGTTTTAAACGGTGGAAGAGCAGATGCCTGAGAGGAGACGACGCAAAGTTAGGCGCTTTCAAGTAGAAAATGTCACGGTACCACTGGGCGACAGGAAGCTACAAGGGACGTGAATTTCTGGGGGATAAATTTTAAGCCTAAAAAGCAAAATTGTCACTAACTGGATATAATTTTTCCCCTTTCCCTTTACCACTGGGTCAAAAAGAGTCTGTATTCATCCGGACTAGGCCGTGAGCTTCGGTTTACCAGTTTGTTTCTGCCTCAATGCACATAAAAGAATTTATCAAGGTAACTTTTGCAGCAGTTGTGGCGTAAGGCTTCTGAGAGCTCAGACCTGGAGGCTCACAGGATACAAGCCAACAGTGCCACAGAAACACCGCCGACAGCCAAACCACGGAAAGCGTGCCAAGGTAAGCGGTCAAAATCACGTTTAAAATTCAACAATTCCCGCGGTGAAAGACTAAGCGTGATTCTAGGCCGCAGCTTTTGTGTTCCTTCATTCACAAAGCCGGTACTTTCTA
This sequence comes from Portunus trituberculatus, assembly GCF_017591435.1. Classification (NCBI taxonomy): domain Eukaryota; kingdom Metazoa; phylum Arthropoda; class Malacostraca; order Decapoda; family Portunidae; genus Portunus; species Portunus trituberculatus. The sequence continues at coordinate 29,893,650 of NC_059271.1, read as the reverse complement.
TAAAAAAAGAATGACAATAGCAATAATCCATCAATCTACAGATCTTGCTGGTGTCCAAGACCATAATTTCAACTAATACAAATACAGCAGCAGTAGCAGCAACAACAACAACAACAACAACAACAACAACAACAACAACAACAACAACCAGTAACTACAGGGACGACAGTAATGATAGCAATAATTACATCACCCCGGCAAGGCTGTAAATCCCCGCTGAATTCGCCACTAAGCGCCGTTATTTAGAGTGCCGTACATAACCAGGCGCGAAAAATACGACGTCTTTGTTGGTTTTTCAAATTGCAAGTTATGTAAGGCAGGTCTGCTCGTGGCCCATGAGGAGGAGAGGATGGGGAGAGGGAAGTTGGGAAGGAGGGAGGGAGGTGTGAATGGAGGGAGAAGAGAGGAGTGAAAGAGAAAGGAAAGGGAAAATAAAAGTGGAAGGGGAATCGAGAAAGAGGAAAGGAGAGAGGAAAGGGAGAGGAAAGAATGAGAAATATTGGAAAAATGAATTATAGCAGAGGATGATGGAAAACAAGACAGTGCGTGGGTGGAACATAAAATTCTGAGAGAGAGAGAGAGAGAGAGAGAGAGAGAGAGAGAGAGAGAGAGAGAGAGAGAGAGAGAGAGAGAGAGAGAGAGAGAGAGAGAGAGAGAGAGAGAGAGAGAGAGGAGGCATTCTGGCATCCTGCGCTGGTTGGCTGGCTGGCTGGCTGGTGTCGTAATCTAGAATTGTTAGCGATAACTGCTGATATACGGAGGTGCTGCGTCAGGAATTAGCGCGGGGAGGCATTGCCCAAGCGACCAGCGGCGCGTATAACATGGCAAAGATCGTCGATACGTGGCAGACAATGAAGCCCAATCTCCCTGAAGTGGAGCTCAGCGGTATACCTGTGCTCGGTTTCTATAGAGAACGTAAACTACGATATAAGCCGATCGTGTCAAAGCAATTCATATTTCCTCGGTGTGTTCTCTCTCTCTCTCTCTCTCTCTCTCTCTCTCTCTCTCTCTCTCTCTCTCTCTCTCTCTCTCTCTCTCTCTCTCTCTTTTACGCATTGTTAAATAGCAACATTGATAGTACAGTAAGATTACGAGATAGGCTAAGATGTATTTGAGTGTGTGTGTG
>NC_059271.1:29875024-29890024 GCF_017591435.1 Portunus trituberculatus | reverse complement strand
AAAAACTGAAAATGTTTGTTAGGAAACAATTACAGATACAGCCTGTCTGGTGGGAAGGTGGTGAGCAGAGAGGGAGAGGGAGGAGAGGAGAGAGGAGGAGGGAGGAGGAGAGGAGAGAGAGAGAGAGAGAGAGAGAGAGAGAGAGAGAGAGAGAGAGAGAGAGAGAGAGAGAGAGAGAGAGAGAGAGAGAGAGAGAGAGAGAGAGAGAGAGAGAGAGAGAGAGAGAGAGAGAGAGAGAGAGAGAGAGAGAGAGAGAGAGAGACGGAGGAATAGGAAGTTGGAGTGAGGGGAAGGGTATATGGAGTGTAGAAGGACAAGCGAGATATGAGGCTGAAAGGGGAACGGCTATGGGTGTAAGGGAGGGAGGTTATGTTTTTGACGGCGGTAGGGAAAAGACACCCCTTGAAGAGATGAAGAGGCACAACGGCTCGCCACTCAAACGTCCTCGACCCTCTGCTACTCCACTACTCGTTCCCTGCAGCTGATGGGTGATCCCGATGACTTGGAAAGATCAACGGCGCACTCACACACACACACACACACACACACACACACACACACACACACACACACACACACACACACACACACACACACACACACACACGATTCACGAACGACTACAGACTCTTAGTCTTCCATACCGGAAATGATGAAAGTATTATTTGTACCGCCATGGTACAGTGGAATCATGCGTGCTTTGGGGTCTGAGGGATCTCCAAGCGCACGGGTACGAATCCTGTCCACGGTCCGAGTGTTGGTAATGTTTCCTCACTTGGGGCAACGGTCTCCTAGCGGGTGGGCTTAGAGATAGGAGGTACCCTATAAAGTATCCCCTTTAGCCCAGAAATTCCCGTGAAAAGTCCACATGGTAAAAAAATAAAATAAATAAATGTTGGAGCTTAATTTTCTAGATTTGGTCTTCCATCTCAAAACACTTACAGATGACAGGTGTAAGTTTTAGAATATATAGGACATTATAGTAAATTCTGGCAATTTTCCAAGAGATTCAGAAGTGCTTTTGCTTTAGTACACAAAAAAACTTCAATTTAACCGCGCATAAACTTTATATATGAAAATGATCTTACAATAAATTATTCTATTTCCATTTTTCCTCTCTGGCTTTCTCCGCGTCCTCTCTCTTCCTCTTTTCGTACAAGTCTACTAGTTCCACCAAAAACGATACGTCAGACCAGGCCATAAGACTGATGAATTTTCTTCCTTTGTCTGAGCTGGAAAAAGGAAATTTGTCTAGTTGACGGCGTGCCTCCGCCTCTCTTGCTGGGGCACGACGCTGGATACTCATCCATATATGTCCTCCCATCCACACGACTACTGCGTATCCCTTCCTGATTCTGCAATTACCGCACCCATTCTTTCAGTCTGTATACCGATAAACTTGCACAAAACTTTCTTCCATTCTAAGACTAAAAGAACAGGTACTAGCCACCTCATGGTATACTATAGAGAGCCTTATGTGCTGAAACCTTTACACGAAGAACAGTAGATTCATGAATATCAAACATAATTTCTAAACATGAGTGGTTTTGGATAATACGAATGTAAAATGTTCGAATATGCTCGGAACAATTTTCAGCCACTATTACTATGGCAAGCTTTAATAAATGCATTAGTTAAAAGAAAGAGTTAAGAGTACACACACTAACAAGGATAAATTATATCCTTGCTTTTGATGCATTCAATTACATGTTCACAAAAGAAAAAAAAATGCGTTTATAAAATCTACACACATAATAATAAAGAAAAAAAAATGGGATGCAGGAGAGATATATCAATCAGATGACGTCAGCAATTGTAACTAATATTTGTTGAGCTTTGCATGAAATCGAAAACAGAAAACCAAGAGTCGGTGAAAATATTTCAAGCAAATATCCGTGTGTGTGTGTGTGTGTGTGTGTGTGTGTGTGTGTGTGTGTGTGTGTGTGTGTGTGTGTGTGTGTGTGTGTGTGTGTGTGTGTGTGTGTGTGTATATATATATATATATATATATATATATATATATATATATATATATATATATATATATATATATATATATATATATATATATATATATATATATATATATATATATATATATATATATATATATATATATATATATATATATATATATATATATATATATATATATATATAAAGACACCGGCCAAAGGCATCAAATAGAAGTATAAGAAAAGAGCCAACTGAAGTGTCAATCCCCATACAGTCAGAAGGACTAATTGAAAACAAAGTGTATTGAAACCTGCCTCTAAAGAGTTCCAGTCAAAGAAAGGTGGAAATACAGAATCCGGCAGGAATGAATGATTGAGAATACTGGTTAACTCTTGCATTAGAGAGGTACACACATTATGGGTGAGAGAACGTAGAAAGTCTTGCAGCGGAGACGCGGGAGGAGTGGAGGCATTCAGTTAGTAACATCAGAAGAGTAGTTGGCATGAAATGAGCAGTAAAAGATAGCAAAGGATGCAACACTGTGGTAATGTGTGTGTGTGTGTGTGTGTGTAATTCACTGTTTGTTTGATTTGCTGCAGTCTCTGACGAGACAGCCAGACGTTATCCTAAGGAACGAGCTCAGAGCTCATTATTTCCGATCTTCGGATAGGCCAGAGACCAGGCACACACCACACATCGGGACAACAAGGTCACAACTCCTCGATTTACATCCCGTACCTACTCACTGCTAGGTGAACAGGGGCTACACGTGAAAGGAGACACACCCAAATATCTCCACCCGGCCGGAGAATCGAACCCCGGTCCTCTGGCTTGTGAAGCCAGCGCTCTAACTACTGAGCTACCGGGCCGTGTGTGTGTGTGTGTGTGTGTGTGTGTGTGTGTGTGTGTGTGTGTGTGTGTGTGTGTGTGTGTGTGTGTGTGTGTGTGTGTGTGTGTGTGTGTGTGTGTGTGTGTGTGTGTGTGTGTGTGTGTGTGTGCGCGCGCGCGTCGAATAATTTGTCACACTGGTTACAATCCATCCCCTACTACTAAGGGAATTGCGTAAAACTCTGTACACAGATACCACACAATACATAAGAAATACGGAAATAATATTATGATAAGCAAATCACTTTTAATAAATGAATTGCCATTAATTTAAATAAAAGCTCAATAAATATGCTGTCCATAAAATATCACATACAAGTTAACAATATATCATCGACATCACTGCAAAATACAGCATCACTTTCACTGCAAAATACAGCATCATTTCACTAATACAAAATTTCAATCGAAAAGTTGATTTACGCATAGGATATTGCATCGGAAAGCAATGGAAAAGTATGATCTCTGCTTTGGAACATTCATAAGCTTCCTTGTTGGGAGAGGAAGCATGATGCTCTATTGTGAAGTCAGAAAACATGGCCAGAACATGCGTCTCCTGTATGATATTCTGCTGACAGTGACACTAAATACAAAGGTACGTACAAAAGCACAAAGGTCAGGTCAGGTCAGGTCAGGTCAGACCAGATCAGATCAGATCAGATCAGGTCAGGTCAGGCCATGTCAAAGATGCGTGTGTAATAATAATAATAATAATAATAATAATAATAATAATAATAATAATAATAATAATAATAATAATAATAATAATAATAATAATAATAATAATAATAATAATAATAATAATAATAATAATAATAATAATAATAATGATAAACGGTTTATTTAAACATAGGTAGCTAGAGCTGAAAATTTACATTTTTAAAGAAGGGAATATTACGAATAAAAATATAATTACATACTTAAAAATAAGCACACAGAGTTGAGCATTTTCAGTGTGTGTGTGTGTGTGTGTGTGTGTGTGTGTGTGTGTGTGTGTGTGTGTGTGTGTGTGTGTGTGTGTGTGTGTGTGTGTGTGTGTGTGTGTGTGTGTGTGTGTGTGTGTGTGTGTGTGTGTGTGTGTGTTGCGGCTGGATGCACTGTCTGGAGACCGCTGTCGCTGTAATATTCTAATAACACATTCTAATGCAATGTTATAGCTGTGAATCTCAATATTGCCAGGGTGTACTGAAGGTATTTAAATCCTCCTTATGGTGTTGCCGGTGCTCGAATTTCCGAAGCTGTGCGGTGCCGACAAGCGCGGGTGACATGAGTGTGTATCTATCGCCTCATTAGTCACCAAGCGGAATTACATCACTATTGAAGTAGAAATGAGAATACATATATGTATCACTTCGAACTTTGCATGGCCATAATTGTCTGAACTCATACTGTAGCTATCGTCTGACTGTCATTATTATTATTATTACCAAATTATTATTATTATTACTATCATTATTATTTTTACTGCTATCACATTATTATTATTATTACTATTGTTTATATTATTGTTATCATTATCACTATTTCTATTATAATGATTACATTTTGGCAGCAGCAGATGCAGCAGCAGCAGATGCAGCAGCAGCAGTAGCAGCAGCAGCAGCAGCACTACTAGTAACAGTGTCATCTTCATTATCATCACCTTCATTATCAGCAGCATCATAACATTATGCCTGAATACGCCCGGCTCATCATTCCCTGGACACGCAGACTGGACAGAATACGCTTAGCCATTTTTCTTGCATGTCATAATACGAGAGAGAGAGAGAGAGAGAGAGAGAGAGAGAGAGAGAGAGAGAGAGAGAGAGAGAGAGAGAGAGAGAGAGAGAGAGAGAGAGAGAGAGAGAGAGAGAGAGAGAGAGAGAGAGAGAGAGAGAGAGAATCTTGGGTTCATCTAATATGTACACCCTGATTACATCCATTATTATCCTTATTAGTATTGGAATTTGCATTACCACTATCAACAGTTATTATCTTTATAATTATAATAATTATAATATAATAATAATAATAATAATAATAATAATAATAATAATTATTATTATTATTATTATTATCATTATTGCTATACTATTATAATTAATATCTTTACCATCCTTACTAGTGCTATTATAATCACGATCGCTATTCTCATCCTCATTATCCCTACCCATCTGACCGTCCCAGGCTTCCTGTCTTACGACGCTCCAAGGTTTAATTTCGCTTTCCTCGCCTCATCACAAAAATGGCCTGTTTTCCTCACGCTCCCAAGGCAGGCATGCCCAGCGAGCCGTGGCGCCCAGCCAGCGCGAAGGCAGCCTCACTCTGGGCGCCTCAGTGGTCCGTCACACAAATTAAGTAATTAAATCATACAAGCGACTGCTCCCTCAGATATGCAAATTTTTATCATTTCCTATTGTGCCATTGTACGCTTCTTAATAAGCAGCTGTGTCTTTCTACACTACGGACGCCTGCCATCGAAAGTACCCAACTGCTTATTTCTTTGGTAGTGTTCGTATTTCCACAACAGTTATGTGAAGTTATGCATTCCTCTCGTCTTCTGCTAAGATACAATAGAACACGGAATTGCTGTTAAAATAATTCACTAACAGCGATATGCAAACCTAAGGAGAAACGGTTACACTCCAAATTAATGTATGAACTCAAAACGATATGCAAGTGTGTGTGTGTGTGTGTGTGTGTGTGTGTGTGTGTGTGTGTGTGTGTGTGTGTGTGTGTGTGTGTGTGTGTGTGTGTGTGTGTGTGTGTGTGTGTGTGTGTGTGTGTGTGTGTGTGTGTGTGAAAGGAGAGATACATCCATGAATGCGTACATCTAAACATACACGCGAAATAAATTACTTATCTACGTGAAATTAGACAAATACATTAATTAGGAGTAACGTACCACATTATAATATACATCTCTTCACTCACCACGTCCTTCTTCCTCTTGAAAAAAAATTATAGACTAAAAAAAATCAAGCACAGGCTGTTTAGTTTACACGTTCTATTTTCTACCTACCATCTTTGTCAAGCATTATAGTTTCCATCTCTTGACTCACCACGTCCTTCTTCCTCTTGACAAAAAATGATTGACTAAAGAAAATCAAGCACAGGCTTTTTAGTTTACGTTCGTTTTCTATCATCTTTGTCGTCGGTAGATAAAATGAATCCGTCGTGACTCAGAGTCTTACCGCCAGGAAAAGCTATGCACGGGTCAACTTCCTCGAGAATTCAGTCAGTATTTATGGTCCAGAAAACAAAGGCCGCCAAGCTCCCACGCGAAGGGCGCCGCAGCCTTCACGCTCTCAGAAAGTTTGCCTGTCGTGAATCTGCTGGAAATTATATGTCTAGAACCTGAGACTTTTTATTTAGCATTGTCTCTCTCTCTCTCTCTCTCTCTCTCTCTCTCTCTCTCTCTCTCTCTCTCTCTCTCTCTCTTGCACACCCACACCCACACACACATCCATCACAATTTGCACAACTCACAGCCTTCCTTCAATATCCCATACCTCCTCCCTCCCCCTCTGTCATCATTCCTTCTCTCCTTCATATCTTTCCCTCCCTCCTTCATTGCCTTAGATTTCCCTCCCTTTCCTTTTCTCCCTCATTCCTTCTCTCTCTCTCTCTCTCTCTCTCTCTCTCTCTCTCTCTCTCTCTCTCTCTCTCTCTCTCTCTCTCCATCCCCCGGCCTCCCGCTCCTTCCCTCCGCCCCTCACAGCTGCTGGTGACGTCCTAACCTTCGTTCTTGACTGCCTCCTTCACGGTCATAAGTCAGGTGGGGTCATGAACGGCGACCCGACCCAGGTCATTACGAAAGAACGAAAATAGTGGAGAAAAGAGGGAGGAGGAGGAGGAGGAGGAGGAGGAGGAGGAGGAGGAGGAGGAGGAGGAGGAGGAGGAGGAGGAGGAGGAGGAGGAGGAGGAGGAGTTGATAGGAGTTCGCCTGATTACGTCTGCGAGGGAAGATTTTCAGGCAAACAACGAAAGTGGAGGAAAAGGCGAATCAGAAAAGGAGGAGGAGGAGGAAGAGGAGAGAAATACAGAGGGACTCCATACATGGAATTACTGAAGTGGAGGAATGTGAGGAAGGAAGGAAGGAAGGAAGGAAGGAAGGAAGGAAGGAAGGAAGGAAGGAAGGAAGGAAGGAATGAGCGATAGGAGAAAGAAGGAAGGGGGAAGAGAGAAGGAGAGAAAGAGAGAGTAGGCGAAGGGAAGAACTGTAATAAGACAAATTGGATAATATTAGAGAGAGAGAGAGAGAGAGAGAGAGAGAGAGAGAGAGAGAGAGAGAGAGAGAGAGAGAGAGAGAGAGAGAGAGAGAGAGAGAGAGAGAGAGAGAGAGAGAGAGAGAGGGAAAGAGATGAGTGATGAAGGCTTCACGACACACACACACACACACACACACACACACACACACACACACACACACACACACACACACACACACACACACACACACACACACACACACACACACACACACACACACACAGAGAGAGAGAGAGAGAGAGAGAGAGAGAGAGAGAGAGAGAGAGAGAGAGAGAGAGAGAGAGAGAGAGAGAGAGAGAGACGGTAAAGAAAATAGAGGGGAGATTAATGCTGGCGACACCCTAGTCGTAATTCTATTCAATTGAACAGATGTGCAAAGTAGACGAGATAACGAGGAAGGGAGGGAGGCGCAGGGGACGAAAAGGGAGGACGAGAAAGAGAGAAAAGGAAGAGGGAGCAAGCAAAGTGAAAACAGAGCAAAACAGAAGATAAAAACGAAGGACACACACGCTCACATACGCTTCTCTCTCTCTCTCTCTCTCTCTCTCTCTCTCTCTCTCTCTCTCATGCAGGGTGAATTAGAACCGAGTACAAAGAGACGGTGATAAACGGTAAGAAAATAAGGAAGAACGATGTGTAAATAATGGGACGAGAGAGAGAGAGAGAGAGAGAGAGAGAGAGAGAGAGAGAGAGAGAGAGAGAGAGAGAGAGAGAGAGAGAGAGAGATAGCGCAGAATGGAAACAGTCGAGGAAACGCATACACAATCCTCCCTCCTCCTCCTCCCTCCTCCTCTCTCCTCCCTCCCTCCCTCCCTCCTCCTCCCTCCCTCCTCCCTCCTCCCTCCCTCCCCTCCTCCCCTCCCTCCTCCCTCCTCCCTCCCTCCCTCCCTCCTCCTCCCTCCTCCCTCCCTCCTCCCTCCCTCCCTCCTCCTCCCTCCTCCCTCCTCTCTCTCTCTCTCTCTCTCTCTCTCTCTCTCTCTCTCTCTCTCTCTCTCTCTCTCTCTCTCTCTCTCTCTCTCTCTCTCTCTCTCTCTCTCTCTCTCTCTCTCTCTCTCTCTCTCTCTCTCTCTCTCTCTCTCTCTCTCTCTCTCTCTCTCTCTGTCCATCCCTCTACCCCCACCCCTACTCCCTCTCCATTCACCTGCTAATCAACACCAACTATACAATTCACACCTTTACATATCTCACCTTTACTCCTAATCCTCCAGCACGTCCCCACTAGATAACCTGTCACCTCCACCCCCACACCCTGTTACTTCCTTCTCTCCCTCAAGCCCCTGTGGCCTTATCACCAGACGGTCTAGTCCCTGCCCTCTAGACCCGACCCACGGCAAGGACTGCTGGACTGGAATATACATCAGCCTGGCGACAACTTTCGGACTCACAAGGAGACGCCGACAAAGATTGAATTGAAAAACTTTGGAAACTTGTGTATTTATGGGCGAGTGAGTGAGTGTGTTGGAGGAGAGGTTGTGATGGTGGATGGAGTGTTGAGGAGAGAGAAGGAAAGAGAGAGAGAGAGAGAGAGAGCGGGAGGAGAGGAGTGGTGTTTATGAGAAGAGTGGGAGATGGAGGGAGGGAGGAAGAGGAGTGGCGATCGCAGGTTAATGGAAAAGTAGGGAGAGATAAAGAAGGAAGGAATGAATGATTGAGTGTGTGAGTGGGGGCAGGGTACATTACTGGTATAGAGAGAGAGAGAGAGAGAGAGAGAGAGAGAGAGAGAGAGAGAGAGAGAGAGAGAGAGAGAGAGAGAGAGAGAGAGAGAGAGAGAGAGAGAGAGAGAGAGAGAGAGAGAGAGAAAGTCACAGACAGACAGCAATAAATAAACAGCGACAGAGATAAATACACAAGAATATAAAGATAAAACAGACAAACGGACACATTCACATAAACACAGATGTACAGCTCGCCTCGCTAAAAGAAATATAAAACCAACATACATGGGGCAACATAATACAACAATGATAAAAGAAATAGACGTAGGCAATTTTTCCTCGGCGCGAAACCCTCAGTGATGGGCTTTATGACTCTCGGAAATAGGCAATAAACAAGCCTTGTGTACGTGCATTTCTTCTCTTTCCTCTCTTTCCGACACGCTTTTGAAGAGAACGTGGCGTTGAGATGGCGTGGCGGTGGGTGGCAGTGAGAGGCGAGTGGGTGGCGAAAGGATAGCGGGCGTCTGCGATGTGATCCAGTACAGGGAGTTATGTGCGCCCACCTCGCCTCGCCTGATGTCCACAGATCCATGGTGTAATGTTCTCTCCACGCGATGATCATGTACACTGACTTAAATCCTGCCATAAATTTGCCTCTTGTATTAAAACAGATGCGTCTAAGCCTTTCATTACGAAATAAATCATCTCATGTTTTCAATGTTTGGCATGTACTAGAAAGAAGCGTTCGATAAGGAAAAGTTTGAAGTTGTATGTAAAACGAGATAAAACAGAGATTAGTAATAATTAAAGAAAGAGAAAAAAGGTTAAATACTTAATGAGGTAATTTTTCTTTTTATGTACGAGGGGAAACTGGCCAAGAGCTACAAAAACGATAAAAAAAAAAAAAAAAAAAGCTCACGGAGGTGCCGGTCCCCGTACAGGGATAAAAGAGTTAGCCAAAAGAATGAGATAAGGTTTTGAAACCTCTCTCTTGAATAGTTTCAGGTTAAAGGTATATGAAAACCGAAGCAGGCTGGGAATTCCAGAGTTTACCAGAAAAGGGATGAATGACTGACATGACTGGTTAAGTCTTGTTTCATAGAGGTGGACAGAATAGGGGTGAGAGAAAGAAGAAAGTCTTGTGCAGCGAGGCGCGGGAGGAGGGGAAGCATGCAGTTGGCAATATCAGAAGAATAGTTAGCATGAAAATAACAGTAGAAGATAGCAAGAGATGCAACAATGCGGCGATGAGAGAGGCTGAAGACGGTGTCAGTGAGAGAAGAATTAGGACGAGATGAGTACCTTTGGTTTGCTTGCACTGTACGTGGAGATACACATTACTCTTAATAATTTCCCAAGCTAGGATGAAAAGCAAACATTCACTGTTGAGATTCGCTATCAGAAAAAAAGATTAAAAAAATAACGAAGAAAATGTACTATTCAAGTCTTTACAAGATCAAGAAAAGCCTCAGGAATTTAACTCTGGATGAATATAATTTATCATATCCTGATATTTCCTTCTTCCATAACATTATTACGGTGTTTCAAGAAGACAAACTAAATATTTAAGTACGTACATATCGATCGTTTTTCAACTCTCAAAAGTAAATAAATGAATATCTAATTAAGAATACAAAATAGGATAAATGAATAAAAAATAATATCGACTTTCATTTGCAAACTATCGTATTTGCTTCATTTCTTTCAGCTCATGCCTCGTTATGTCCCTGTGCCCATTGCTTCATTTATAACACCCTATCACCCGCATGCCTTCTCTCTCAAGTACTGTACATCCGACAATCTTCTCTTTTCTCTTTCTCTCTTCCTCCTGACTCCTGTCGTTACCATTACTTTTTTAACATCAATTGACTTTCTGATTGTCGTAATAATGTGTTTAAGTAGTGAAATCTTCCACTCTTCCACCTCCATCCTGCACCAATTTACCAGAGGAGAATTCTACTCATGATTTTTTTTCTTCATCGGTTATCTCCTTAATATCTATTGACTAACTCACTGATGATATTTTGTGCGCTAAAGTGCTGAAGGCTTCCAATCCTCTAGCAAGGTCCTGGATCTTTAGGTACGGTAGAATTCTGCTGCTTATGTTTTCTTCCTTGGCCACTTTCCCGCCACTGTGATAAACTAAACATTAAACACACGCCACTGATACCATTGGTCAGCACAAGTGTAGGGAGAGGAGGCCATCTATTACTTTGGTGAGGCAGGAGGACATGGTAATTGTGGGCGCTCTCTCTCTCTCTCTCTCTCTCTCTCTCTCTCTCTCTCTCTCTCTCTCTCTCTCTTATTCATCGCTGTACCTTTCACCCTTTCATTTAATTTACGTGTTTTTTTCATGTCATTTTGTTTTTCTGTTTCTCTCTTTCTCGTTTATGAGCCTTTACTGTTTGTTTCTTTTTTATTTATTTTTTTTAACGGATATATGATCTGTTATTAACAATTATCTGCAGCAGCAGCAGTGGTTAACTCTCTCGGACCTCCATGGGGACTGGCATTCCAACTGGGCCATTGTTTTAACTCTTTTGCCCTTACTAACTTTCCCCTCTTACATAAAAAAGTAGCAGCAGTTGTAGTTGTAAAATTGGTCATAATAGTGATATTTGATCCATTTAACCTTCAAAACACTTCCATGCACTCCACACATACATGATGATAATGACACGCATGGCCGTTCACGTAAACCACATTGTGGTGAATGTGTATGTAATATTGACACTGTCACTGAGGCAACGTAACGTCTTCAGTGCAGTCTCTCCGACTTGGACGGGGACTGGCATTCCAAGCGGGCATCTGCTTTTTTTTTTTTTTTTTTTTTTTTTTTTTTTTTTTTTTTTTACTTTCTTTTGCTCTTGGCCAACTTTCTCCTTTTATATAAAGAAAAAATATCCCTTGGAGGTGCTCTGCCACTAGAATCTCTACAAATATTCATCTCTTACAAAGAAACACAAACGAAAAACGAAGAGTAGCCGAAATATTTCCGCTAAAAAAATAATCTGTGTAAAAGTGCAATCAAATATTCCAGCATGTGATCTTGGCTTTCTATTATTTAGTAAAATTTGTAAAGCTTTTTAAGAGATTTTCCAGAGCTTGGCAGCAGCTTACGAATTGTTCTGCACTATCAGTAAGAAAAAAAGCACTAAGACTAGTCACCTCTGTAGCCTCCGGAAAGAGTATCGATGAGAGAGCAAACGGAGGAGTAAGAGTCATAAAGTTACATTCGTACGGTAATAGAGAACTTAGGCGCTTCAATTCTGAAGCTGCGGTTGAACAGACATACAATGGCTATCCTAATCCACTTTAGGAGGCTGACATTTGAATCCAGGACACGAGGATAGAACTTTATCACTCCATTATTCCCTCCTCCACATGACTGAGTAAATGAAGCCGTGAATCGTGCAGTGTGCTGGAGCCTCGCTGAGTCTCGGCTCCTTTCCTCTCGTCACTGGACCCAGCTGTTATTGCTTAAAGCCCGTAATTGGCCAGCGATCCAGTTTCCCTGATTCCTTTACCTCTTCTGCGTCCTCCTCCTGCTCCTCCATTCTTCCCCTCGTTCGCCTCCCCGCTGTCCTTTATCCTATTCCCACTTTTCTTCTCCTTTTTCCTTCTTTGCCTTGTCGCGCGATACCTCTCAGTGTTTCTCCTTTGGTATCAAGCCCCCGTCCCCGTCCTCCTCCCCATTGCAGGTGTGGACATCTTTTGTTCGTCAGCCGAGGGTGAAATGGTCAGCGGAAACAGCGACGGAGCAGGGACAAGCTAGTCGCCCTACGCCCTGCTTTTATCTGGCACAGACGTGGAAGGAAAAACAGATTGGGGAGAACACACAGGCGAGCAAAGGACGAGAAAAGAAGAGCAGAAATGACAAAGGAAAGGACAAGAGAAGGAATGAACGTCTTCAGGTTTCTTCGACGTAAGAAGCTTTATCATCCTATTTGATTCACACGTTTATTTCCTCACAATACAATGAGGCGCGAACCCAACACGTCAATCCTTTTTTTTTTTTTTTTTTTTCAGAGGTAATTCCAGAGGTCGGTCGCCCAGCTGCCCGAAGATTCTAGAGTCAGTGGCAAGGTTTAGTGATGACAAAGAGCTCAGGAGTCCATGTGCAAAAAAATATTCTTGGTGATCTTAAGAGGTGGTAGCTCTTTCTTCTTAGAGAGTCCGTGTGGTTAGTGTCCCCGAGTCCTAAACCATTATTGGCCTGAGATATATGAGGGGACGTGGAGGCGCATAAATCCTTCCTACAAGATTGGACTGCAAAGGGGCGTCACTCGACATTGAAGTCTAACAGGAAACTCTGAACTCGCATAATTTTTCAATATAAATCTGCGCTTACAAGACACCGTATTTGTTTACTTCTCCATGTACTGTCAATTTTCACTCACATTGCTTTCCACGTTTAAATGTTATCTTTAAGTCATATCCCATGTCGCAGAGCTGCGTTTACAAACTTTGCTCCACACCTCAATAACATTTTTGAAAGTATAGATACCTCGCAGCGCCGCCTCCTACGCACATTCCATCAAGCCTTCCCCTCTCCACCCCTTCATCTCTTCTTCACCAGGTTTAGAAATTAAATTCGACAGTTCCATATTGATGAAAATATCACTTGTATGCGAGACGAAACTTATTTTTTGTAGCGTTAACTTATGAAGACGTATGACGACTCACTATATTACTAACTCGAGACTCGAAGCTGCATTTTATTTATTTAGTAATAACAAGGATTCCGGTGTTGAATAAAATTCAATTCGGATATGATTTATAAATAACTTCCAGATTTTTTTGCCGCATATTTGCGGACTGACACTCGATAGCATTTCTTGATGGGAGAATAATTTAGATACCTCTCATCTTCGAATATGTATGCCATACACATATGCACAAATTCTTAGACACACATATATGAAATCTTACAAGTTTGCTTTATGAATTCATTCCAGCGCGTGCCGAGTCTGTCCACTGAATCTGACACTGAAAATAACTAATTTCGTGTGTCTCACGTTTGCCACGAAACGTAAACTATACAAGAAGATATTGTTACTCGAGGAAAAGAAAAATGTGTGGGGGGGGGAGGGAGGGGCGCCTGTATATCTGTTTACCTTTCATAGTGAAGTGTAAGATCAAAGCATCGGGACAAGACCCTTAACGTGTTCCTTGATCCTCCAGGCAGACGTTGGTGTTGGTGACCACGAAGAAGGGCAAGGGAGGAGCCGGGAGAGAGGGCGGGTGTTCAGGACTGGGGCAGGGGAGGGATTGGGTGTTCAGGTTTGGGGATTGGTGGGTGCTGTGAACAGGAGAAAAGTGAGAAAGAGCGACACTAGCAAGAACTCAGCAAGAATCTAAAGACACAAAGCTTTTTGCATATCTGATGTTGTTTGTGTTCTGAAACCTCAGTATGAGAAGAAATGTGAGGAACAAAGGCAATCAATCCAGAGGCTCCCTTCATCAGGTGGCCAACAGGATACACGCACGCGCCCCTTCAAGGTCACTAAACCTCTTTCCAAATAGTGTTTAGAATAAAGGAATAATCAATAATGGCATACAGCTCGCTATAAGAAATAAATATAAAAAAAAGTATGTCATCAAGTTACCTCTAAACCGCGTCCATGATACGCTTGCACTCGGTAGCGATGTAGACTGCATACAAATTTCGCTGCATATTTGAAAAGGTGACCAAGAGACAATTAGCAGAACTTCATAAATTGTGTGATTTGGCAAAATGTTAAACCTAAAAACAAAGAGCCATTTTACCGTGCTTCTGCATTTTGTGTGATGCTCTTTACTGCTACTCTTTTAATAATAGCACTCCAACTGTTTGTTACGGGAAACAGGATTTTCCATTTTCCAGCACTGTGACGGCAACCCTCGTACAAAGAGAAGTTTCCCATCGCGATGAGGCTAACCACTTCTTACTTGGCTCAGCATAACTTTCAACAGTACTAATTAATACTAAAGGAGGGGAGGCCATCAGGAGGGAAACAAACGCGCACACACAGAGCACCTAGGACTCCAAATTTAAACTTTAGGTTTTCATAGGAGGACAGAAAACCTAATTTTTATCCCATTTCATCTTAGGAAAAAAAAAAAAAAAAACTAATTATAACAGGTGAAAACTTCTTCAGCTTGGAGCCACATCACACACTTCTAAGAGAATATTAGAAAAAGAAGTTTAAAATTTTTTCTCCTCGTCTGTAGTACAAAAAAATATATAGGCTACATATATATATATATA
>NC_059271.1:29837524-29865024 GCF_017591435.1 Portunus trituberculatus | reverse complement strand
AGAGAGAGAGACTAAATCCTCAACAAATGACAAATTCAACTTAACGATAATAGTGGAAATACAAAGTTCCTGGCAGTAAATTTTCAACAGCAATTTACAAGCAAGGAGAAAACTGTACACGAAAGTTGTATGAAAATAATTTTACTTCACTCGGTCAAGGAAAAAAAAATATATATATAATCTTCCATGAACGTCAAGAAACAGTTAATTTCTTAAGTTTTGATCGCTAGCTTATGTACTTATGAACAGTTTAGTCTCTCTCTCTCTCTCTCTCTCTCTCTCTCTCTCTCTCTCTCTCTCTCTCTCTCTCTCTCTACTCACCCACACTCACAGTAAAAATCCTTCATCCTCTCCACTTTTAGCCAAGTTTGAAGTTTCGTCTTAAGCAATTTTCTCTCTCCATCCCTCCCGTCTATACCTTCACGTAATTTTGGCTTGTTGCAACGCTGCTTTTGTTGAAAGTAGGAAAAGTAGCAGCGCCACAACAGTCCTCAGCGGCCTAAACTATTATTTTTTGCTACAGGCTACAGAAAATTATGGGAATAATTAGCTTACAGGTCAAGAAGGGGATTGTTGTGGTTGATTGAAGGTAAAATGTTTTGTGTTTTAATGAATAAGATGCTGATGAGCGGACTCTTTTCCAAGTACGCCACTCTGCTTTGTGATCTAGAGAACTACGTGGCCTTTTCCCCCTCCCTTTACTTCTTTCTTTTTTTTCTTTTTGCTTGAGATGCGGGAGTAAGTAATTTAATATGGGTACGGATGAAGACTCTTTCTGCTTCTCATAGCATGCTTAGTTCGCTATATTTTGCTCCATCTTTTTTTTTTTCATGGCAAAAGGAACAAGATGTGCGTGGTTTGAAGTGGGATAGAAACAAGCTGCTTTTTTTACACGCCCACAGTTACTTACATACACAGTGCCATAAATGTTTCCCTTCCCATAAATCCCTTCAGTGTTTCCATCCTCCTCCACAGGTTCTCTTTCCACGCCTCCCTACTCCCTCCTCCCCACGCGGCCTAACGATGCTCACAACCTCTCCCACGACCCACACATTAAACACACCAACACTCCTCGCTGCCCTCCAATATCTTGCTGCCATTCACACGTTCGCCCATTCCCATTTCATCCTGTTCTTCCTTTCTTTGTCCCCTCCCTTCCCTTCCCTTTTCTTTATTCTCCGTTGCTCCTTAAGTCTATACGTCTCCCTGTCTCTAACCCGAATCTTACAACCCATTAACATTCCCATTTTCCCCCATTTCCGCGTCCCTTTCTTCTCCTCCCTCCACTTCTTTCAAATCCCTATAGCCCTCTCTCCCCTTCCATGGTACCTCACCCTTCCTTCACTCTCCCGCCGCCCATCTACCCACCCCATTCTATCCCATCACCCAGTACACGGCCTTCCTCTCTTTCCCTACAACCTACCCCTTCCTCTCCTCCCGGTAAGACCTCCCCTAACACTCCCCCCTCCCGCCTATCAACAATTTCATCGGGTTACACGCGAATGGACGCTTGAAAAATGGGCGTCATCGATTTTGCGTATGAGAGAATGTTCCTTTGTGGCCCGGTGTCCGCAGCGTGGCAGGTGTGTGTGTGTGTGTGTGTGTGTGTGTGTGTGTGTGTGTGTGTGTGTGTGTGTGTGTGTGTGTGTGTGTGTGTGTGTGTGTGTGTGTGTGTGTGTGTGTGTTTCTAATACGATTACGACAATTACCACCACCATGGACATCTCTCCCGCCACTGCTACCAATGTTGTTCCAGCTCCCACTACAACTGCAGCTCTTGATTCTACCTACTACTGCTTTTGGGACTGCTTAGTCTACCATTCGCTCCTTGAAGATAAAGTTGATCACACCCATAAAACTTCTCGTCATATTTATATCTACAATGCTTTTCTTACATTGCTTTTAGGTGAACAGTGAAATTTTGACTCCTTTCCATTACCAGTAAAAGCACAGATTAAGAAACTACCTGTTTTTATTTTTTATTCTAGTCGAATAAAAAGCAAAAATGTCACCAGTGCTTCCATCTCCCACTTACTGAAAAGAGGGAAAAGGCATTGCAAATTCATAATCATCAAAAATCTCTTGTTGAGCATTAAAACCGTAGCTTGCACTGGACTGTTCCCTCGCAGTGCACCATCACTCCTATACACCTTTTTACGTCGAAATACTACAGCTTCCTCCCTCCAATTAGCTAATGCAGGATTTTCAAGCGACCCTCATTCATCAAACATTTTAACGGTAAATCCCTCAACAGTCTGAATGCATTTTTTTCTATACACTACAGATTGAGCTGAAGTACTACATGTGATGAAACCTCGGACTATTTTGTAACTATGCGGAGAAACTTTACCGTTGTTGACGATCACATACCATATCTGTTTAACTGTATGAAAACACTTTCTCGGCACTACAGTGTAAGAATACTAATTGGCAGATCATAATTGACGTTTATTGGAGGGACTGTGATGCGCAAGGAGTACAAGTGAAAATTTGTGCATACTCTTCCTTAATTAAATAGAATATGTATAAGCATGTTGATAGTCATGTTTAATTTTCGAGATGAATCTAAAGGGTGACAGCAAACATAAAAGCAAGTATCAGAATAAACGTTTACTCTGCAATTATTTATGACACGTCTGTCTTTTGATGAAAGCTTTGTTATTGTCAAGGTCAAAACGTGAGCGTCATCCAGCATCAAAAAGTTCAGGAGAGGTTGAGGATGCTCGCGTCGAGCTTTGCCTCTAAGTTTATTACTTACTGAAATGAATATAATCGGTTCAAAAATCATTCATGTTTTCTTAAGCTTTAAGATTTATACAAGATAACAACTTTGACTATTTTCAAATTATAAATAAAACAACTTTGAAATATTGAATATATTAGACGTTTGACGAGACGTGATATCTCATGCAAGCATTGATTTCTTTAGAAGATAAGTGCAGTGTTATCATATGCTGAATATGAATTTCACAGCAGCGGTGGTGGTGGAAGTGATGGACAGAATCAAACACCACTCTATTTTTCTGTTTCGATATCACTCAATGATAGCAATCCAAAACAAAGAAAAAAGAAAGAAAACTGGAACAGCCGGTTTTTTTTTTAAAAAGCTTCATGCAGTCAACATGTTACTGGCTGCGTGTGTGTATATTGTTTGTTGTTTTGCAGTTAAAACGTTCGTGTTAAAAAAAAAATCGCTAAAACGTCTAACCATTGCAACAAACAATGTGACTGGAGCTAAGAAACATTTACAAAGAGAAATTGGCCATGTATGTGGGTCAGGTGCGCCAACGAACTAAACAGCAACTAAAGTGTTCAGTTAACTTTCTGGGAGGCGGCCGCCCTAATGGTGTGTGTGCCCAGTAATGGACGAGTGTGGTGAGTGTGTGGAGTGTGGGGGAGGCTGGGAGCAGAGGTGGGTTGCGGTCATTCATTACTTAAGTATTCCTGTGTAACGAGTGAGCTGGACACAGGTACAACTTGTATCAGATAACAGTTTCTGACTATTTCAAAGAACAAAGGAATTATTTTTCCTCCGCGACGAGCTCTCCTTGGATTTCAGATGTTTGCAAGCATTAAGGTAAATAAGCCAGCACCACCAAGACTCCTCGTTAGATATTCCACTTAAAACCCTTTCACTTTTAGCAGTAATCAGCGGTAATTTCATCATGTATTGCTTTGTCTTTAACTGACACGATGGGGACGCGAGAGAAACAAGAGAGAGATCAAAAGGTACAGCGTAAAAATACTCAACGAAAAGATTTACGAAAATGAGAGAGAGAGAGAGAGAGAGAGAGAGAGAGAGAGAGAGAGAGAGAGAGAGAGAGAGAGAGAGAGAGAGAGAGAGAGAGAGAGAGAGAGAGAGAGAGAGAGAGAGAGAGAGAGAGAGAGAGAGAGAGAGAGAGAGAGAGAGCAATAATTCGCAATACCTACACTATGCAAAAGCAGACCCACTTTCTCAGCAGCACAGAAAAAGCATTCCAGGTCAAGCCGAAGTATCACATTCATGAGTGTCACCTGACCGTCCCAGATATTGAGGAGCTTTCAGAGTCGATGATCTTGTTTTAAAATACATGTTGGCCTCAATTTTTTTTTTTTTTTCACAGTATACAAAGCGTCAGCTGTAAAGACAAAGAGAGGCACGTGTGTGTACAGAAAACTATGACAGGATCTATGTAGCCTTCCTGTGATAGTGTCATTTAGAGGTTTAAGTTCCTAAAAGACAACCAGCAACGATGCGCATCCCTTCAGGCTAAGAATAACACAACAGAGGTACGTGTGTGTGTGTGTGTTCACTGTTTGATCTGCTGCAGTCTCTGACGAGACAGCCAGACGTTACCCTACGGAACGAGCTCAGAGCTCATTATTTCCGATCTTTGGATAGGCCTGAGACCAGGCACACACCACACACCGGGACAACAAGGTCACAACTCCTCGATTTACATCCCGTACCTACTCACTGCTAGGTGAACAGGGGCTACACGTGAAAGGAGACACACCCAAATACGAATATCTCCACCCGGCCGGGGAATCGAACCCCGGTCCTCTGGCTTGTGAAGCCAGCGCTCTAACCACTGAGCTGCCGGTGTGTGTGTGTGTGTGTGTGTGTGTGTGTGTGTGTGTGTGTGTGTGTGTGTGTGTGTGTGTGTGTGTGTGTGTGTGTGTGTGTGTGTGTGTGTGCTAACCAGGTCACCTTGCAAGAAAAATTAAAAGCAAAGCAAAAGATTTATAGAGGGGTGAGAATGAAATATACTAGTTTTGATTGGCAGACAACCAGTTAGTGAAAAAATGAAAAATCAACATGAAAATAAACAACAGTAAAGCTTTATAGAATAGAAAACACTAACATCTATATTACAAAGTGAGAAAAAAAGCTTTTATGTGGAGATAGGAAACTGAAGCTGGAAATACATTCAGTAGAAGCAACAGTAATTGCACACCACGAAACTCCACATGGAACTGCATTAAACACTGCCCACACAACTGCCGCTCATCCGACAAACAATTAAAAATGAACGAAACACACGTTCGTGGAAATATATCATGCTACAAATTAAAAACAACGATAAAAAAATGCCTTGTTTAATCTGGACTCTTGAGCCCTGAAGGAAAACATTTTTAACAAGAGCTTTAATGAAAACTATAAAGAATCTGCGTGTTGTTTTTGCTGGTGGATGAATGCTTCTTCTCACTCGACAGTCTTAGCAGGAGCAGCAGTTACCACCTCTTGTGCAGTCAACAGGATTTCACAGCAGATGTACACGACGCGAGTTTCATCCAGCGGTAGAGGGAATGAAATGCTGTGGTGTGTTTTAATGCACTACTCTTTTCCTTCACGCTGTTGCTTCCTTGATTCCCTTCCTCCCTCCTTACAGACAGTCACAAATGGAACTAAATGTCAGGTCCGTGTTCCTGCCTCCAGCTGTTCCCACGAACACTTTCCCTCCTCCTCTTCCTCTTATACTTTCTCTCATTCCCTCCATTCCTCCTGACCTCCCTTTCTGCTGAGATCCTGCAAACTCCTGCGGACTGCTGACTCGGCCTAGAGCACTGAGTCAATACCCTTCTCCTCCTGGTGAGATGAAATAGAAAGGAAGATTTACGAGTCTCTCTAACCGACTCTCAGAGGATGATCTGTCTCTTCTCTTGACACTTGGCAGGAACTTTTAAGAGCTACGGGGACCACTTGAGCCTCGCGGGTTATCTGTTACCGACCTGGGAATGTTTAACTATACTTGCCTGATACTCGCTTTTTACTTCTGCCTAGTTTGTTAAGTGCCTCCTTCTGATTTGTAAACTGTGCTATCACCAGAGCTGTAAACTGTGCTATCATTATTTCCAGAGAGAGAGAGAGAGAGAGAGAGAGAGAGAGAGAGAGAGAGAGAGAGAGAGAGAGAGAGAGAGAGAGAGAGAGAGAGAGAGAGAGAGAGAGAGAGAGAGAGAGAGAGAGAGAGAGAGAGAGAAACTAACACCTTTATCCACAAACACAAACATAAACAGCTGAAGGAGAAAATCCTGTTTGATCTGCATGTGTATGGTTCCGGAATGTGTGTGTGTATTTACAGAATGAAGAACTATTCTGAAATATACACGGAGATTCACTGTTTGATCTGCTGCAGTCTCTGACGAGACAGCCAGACGTTACCCTACGGAACGAGCTCAGAGCTCATTATTTTCGATCTTCGGATAGGCCTGAGACCAGGCACACATCACACACCGGGACAACAAGGTCACAACTCCTCGATTTACATCCCGTACCTACTCACTGCTAGGTGAACAGGGGCTACACGTGAAAGGAGACACACCCAAATATCTCTACCCGGCCGGGGAATCGAACCCTCGTCCTCTGACTTGTGAAGCCAGCGCTCTAACCACTGTGTGTGTGTGTGTGTGTGTGTGTGTGTGTGTGTGTGTGTGTGTGTGTGTGTGTGTGTGTGTGTGTGTGTGTGTGTGTGTGTGTGTGTGTGTGTGTGTGTGTGTGTTTCTCTCCCCAAAAAAATATTCACTTAGCCACTAGCAACGACAACAAACAGAAAACGCGACACTAGGCCTGTTTCATTAGGATACATACGTACTGTACATATATATATATATATATATATATATATATATATATATATATATATATATATATATATAAAACTAATTATACACAAGAGTTACCGAGAGAAGCTTAGAAAAAAACTGGAAAAACTAGTTCCTTAAAAATTCCGTACCTTGCTTAATAAGATTCTCTCTCTCTCTCTCTCTCTCTCTCTCTCTCTCTCTCTCTCTCTTGCAGTCGAAATTATCTTTCCTTGTGGCCTTTCCTCTTTCATCTTTTCTTTCATCATTAAGAGAATTAGAACTGATGGAAAGAGAAAGAAGCAGAACAGAAGATGGAAGAAAAGAGAAAAAAGAATAAAAATAAACCATGGACGAAAAAATAAAAAGAACCGGCTGTGGAAAAGCAAAAAAAAAACAACAGATAATTATATTTGTTCGAGTAAAGGATTCTCAACAACATTTTTTTTCCTCAGCGGTATCCTGTTCTTTCCTCTCGTCCTCCATTCCTCTCTGTTCACCACTTTGCCCTCTCTTCCCCAATCTATTTTTTTCCCTCATCTCTCTCACGCTTCAGCCTCTTTCTGGTCTCTCTTCTCTCGTTTTCTACCTTTCTCTCATCCTCCTCTATCTCACCTCTTTATTAATCCAGTTACTATTCCACTGATTCCTCGTCTTAATTTTCTTGTGCTAAATTCGTAAGCCACGTATTCTCTCCGTTAAACTCTTGCTCGGATTTTCTCTCTTCCACTCATTCCTTTTCTCCTCCCTCTGCATTTTTACATTAACAAAAGCGAGCAGTTTCATTTCCCTTGTCCCTCTCTTTCTCTTACGTTTCCTCACTTTTCCTCCTCCTTTTCGTTCCCTCCTTTCTTTCCTTCCGCTAACAAACTAACAAAACCAGGGCGTCTCGTTTCCTTTTTCCTGCACTTCTCCCTCTTCTCTCCGCCCACTTTCCTTCACCGCAGCACTTGTAATAGCGTTGGTTCTGAGGTGCACGTCGCTGGCTCGTCCTCACTTAGTTAGGAATTCCTCGTAAATTTCTCCACCGGGTCAGGACACGGAGCAGCAGCAGCAACAGCAGCAGTGGCAGTGCCGGGGACGGACGCCGGTGATTAAATTCAATGCCCAGGTTCATAAAAACGTCTGTTACGGCCACTGTCACGTCCAGCAAAACGAAAGCAATAACATGTGACCAGATATAATTCACCTGTTAGATATTATTTAAGGTTTTGTACATAGTTACCAAATAGACAGAAAAAAGTTGAAAATTATAGACACGTACATTATTTAAGGTTTTGTACATACTTGTTACCAAATAGACGACAAAAAGTAGAAATTTATACTAGACACGTGTACCTATTATTTAAGGTTTTGTGGATAGTTACCAAATAGACGAAAAAAAATTATACTAGACACATGGATTGTTTAAGGTTTTGTGGATAGTTACCTAATAGACGAAAAAAAATTATACTAGACACGTGTATTATTTAAGGTTTTGTGGATAATTTCCAAATAGACAAAAAAAAAAAAAAAGCAGAAAATCATACTAGACACATGCATGCATACATACATACAGTGTCCAACTGAATCAAAATACAAATGAGGGTTGTAATGACGCTACTGCCCCAACAAAAACGAGACATAATAGAATAAAAGAACGTACACAAATAAGAATAAAATAAAAAGATAAAAACAGAATCATGCAAAACGTAATTCAATTTTCCATAATGAATACACAGATTTTAACATCAACACTCACGCATTCAGGACTCAAGCTCACTCCACAATGACTCACCAAGACGAGAACGACCAACAACCACATTCCCGAGCACTTCGCCGCCGCTCCTCCACTACCTCCAAAACTTAAAAGAGCTGAAATTCCACGATATATTTTTTTTAAGATGTGTTTTAACGATTCCAGTGACAAATTGTCTTTACTACATTAACAGAAGTACGTTTGAGAACACTAGTCATCTGCTGCCTTCAAACACACTCGCAATAAGAGAGCGAATAGTTTCAGAATAAGGAACTAAAAAACATCACCACGGTATTATTACTCCACCAACTCCACTGAATGAGTATTGCCCGGACGATCCCTTCCAGAGGCATTTAGGCGCTGCCGGTGGTGGTGGTGGTGCTGCTGCTGCTCGTCCCCAGGTGTGAGTGTGTATATAAAGCTTAAGCTCATTAAGTTTTAGTAGGTGGTGAGAGCAGACTGGCCGGACTCCACCACGCATACAGGCTGTCTCATGGTGTGTGTGTGTGTGTGTGTGTGTGTGTGTGTGTGTGTGTGTGTGTGTGTGTGTGTGTGTGTGTGTGTGTGTGTGTGTGTGTGTGTGTGTGTGTGTGTGTGTGTGTGTGTTTAGAGGGAGGGAGTGCCTGGGAAAGCTGGACAGGACTACAACACCACGAGGCTTACATTTGCATGGCAGGTCTTTGCTTCCAATATTGCCTGCGCCTGTGTGTGTGTGTGTGTGTGTGTGTGTGTGTGTGTGTGTGTGTGTGTGTGTGTGTGTGTGTGTGTGTGTGTGTGTGTATCCGTCCCCACCTTTCTGTGATTGTTTCTGTCCGTCTGTCTATCTCCATTCCTATATTTGTCTACGTATCTGTCAGTCCTCTCTCTCTCTCTCTCTCTCTCTCTCTCTCTCTCTCTCTCTCTCTCTCTCTCTCTCATCATGTCGTCCTCCCAGTGTTATGAATCTCCCCCATACTCCTCCTTTATGTGTTTGTGTAAGCATGTTGTATTTGAAGCAATTTCCTACCCTTCCTCCTCCTCCTTCCCTCCTCCCTCTCCTTCCCCCCCGGCGGGTAAACAGATAAAAGCCATCACAGTGAAACACCGACCCTCGTAAATCTGCGTGACGCTCGATGGTTGGTGAGAGACAATGGCACTGACCCTCTCTCTCTCTCTCTCTCTCTCTCTCTCTCTCTCTCTCTCTCTCTCAGGGGGCCACTTCACTTCCACGCTCAACATACACCACATCAGCGCGTTTCTCTCTCTCTCTCTCTCTCTCTCTCTCTCTCTCTCTCTCTCTCTCTCTCTCTCTCTCTCTACTACTACTACTACTACTACTACTACTACTACTACTACTACTACTACTACTACTACTACTACTACTACTACTACTACTACTACTACTACTACTACTACTACTACTACTACTACTACTACTACTACTACTACTACTACTAGAGAGAGAGAGAGAGAGAGAGAGAGAGAGAGAGAGAGAGAGAGAGAGAGAGAGAGAGAGAGAGAGAGAGAGAATCATTAGAGAAAGGGAGGTGTGGAAAATAAGGAGGGGAGATAGCGAAGGGAGAAATGTAATAGGGAGGAGGAGGAGGAGGAGGAGGAGGAGGAGGAGGAGGAGGAGGAGGAGGAGGAGGAGGAGGAGGAGGAAAAAAGTCTATATGATACAATGAAGATCAGGGGTAATGAAGAAGGGAGAGAAAACGAAAACATCATTACTTTTTACTCTCTCTCTCTCTCTCTCTCTCTCTCTCTCTCTCTCTCTCTCTCTCTCTCTCTCTCTCTCTCATCACATTTCTTATCTATTTTTTCTACCCTCACTGGAGTTCATTCCTCCTTTCTCATTTCCTTCTCCAACCCTCCTTCCTCGCCTCCCCTTTCCTCCTTTGCCTTCCTCCCTCCCTAAGTCTTTTCTCTACTCCTCTCCCTCTCCCCATTCCTCTTATCTCCCTTTCTCTCTTTGCCCTTTATTCCCTCCCTCCCTCCCTCCCTCCCTCCCTCTTTCCCAGCTTCCCTCCCTTCCGTAGCTCAATTCTCAGACAATTAAGCAGGCTCCATCAGCAGTTTTATGTCCTTTTATCTAATCCATCTCCCAAGAACTAAAGATCTTAAACATTTATTGATCATTTTAAAACCATTCCGAGGGTGTACGTGCCTGAGAGAGAGAGAGAGAGAGAGAGAGAGAGAGAGAGAGAGAGAGAGAGAGAGAGAGAGAGAGAGAGAGAGTCCCACAGGTGTTTTGTTTTCATTCGCTCATACCAGTCGAAACCAATGGAAGTGTGGAGTAAATTGAAGCAGCGACCAGGAAACTCTCTCTCTCTCTCTCTCTCTCTCTCTCTCTCTCTATCGAGCTCGAATTTTTCTTCCGTCTTTTTTTTTGTCATGTTTTCGTTTAGATTACCATCATTACCGACATTTTTACTTACAATGTTTTCCTGTTTGTCTATCTGTCTATCTCTGCCTTTCTGTCTATCTATCTATCTGTTGCGTATGTCTTTTTTTTTTTCTCCTGATCTGTTCTATATTTGTATCTCCTTCTTTGCATTTCTTATTGGCCTTTCCAGTTATTTTCCTGTATGTAGCTCTCCCCGGGATAGTCTGTCTGCTAACTCTAAAGCGGCTTCTGTCTCGAGAATGCGTAGTTGTCAGATCTTGAGGAAAACCGTAAGCTATTCTGGCCATAAGTGCTTTTTGATCAACAGAAAACATGTATCATGCACATCAAATCAGCTACATCATCAAAAAGCTACGATGTGCTTTAAAATCCAGGAGCCATTTTAGAGTAGACAGTCTATAGCATTGAAGCACGTGTCTAAGGGTGTACAGCAGCACCATCTCGACTATCAGAAGCGTGTGAGTCTATCCGTCGCCTGATTCTCGGTATAAAACTAAATTACTTTCCTTCTCAACAGCGCAATATATCTGTTCTCTTTTTCATAGCATAAGCGCCTTTCAAGCAGAGAAGGAGTGATGGAGGAAGAAGGAAGAGGAGAGAGCTGGAAGGGAAGCAAGGATATAAGGAAGAGGAGGAGGAATGATGGAGCAGGAGTAGGAGGAATTTGATGGTAAAAGAGCTAGGTGAGGAAAAGAACGAAGAAGAGTATGGGTAAGAAAGAAGGAAGACCCGGAGGACGAAGAGCAAAAAAGGAAGCGAAAAGAAGTGGAGAAGAAGAAAGAAAATGGATGGGAGGTGGAAGAGAGTGAAATAGGATACCACCTGACACTCATGTACGCCTCCACTCTTCTTCTTCTTCTTCTTCTTCTTCTTCTTCTTCTTCTTCTTCTTCTTCTTCTTCTTCTTCTTCTTCTTCCTCCTCCTCCTCCTCCTGCTGCTCCCTCCCTCCGCGGCCCCCAGGGAAGGTCTATCCCCAGGTAGCGCAGGTGTGCCAAGGCTTAATTAGGCAGGTGTGTCCCGAGGGCGGTAATACGGAAAACTCTTTCTTACGTATTTCAATGATTTTCTTGAACATTTTTGCAGTATATCTATATTTGTTTTCTTCCTTCCTTCCTTCCATCCCGAAGAAAAAGAAATATGTGTATATCCTTTTCCGATAAGCCCCGCAAATTGCTAATTGTTGTCATACTTTGCCGAGGCTCAGGGAAATAAAATGTGGGAAATAAAATGTCTCAGTGTTCCTGGAAGTTAAAATAAATAGAAATGGATAAATAGATAAATAAAGAATAAATTAGTGTGAAGAAAACATGGAGACGGAGAGAGAGAGAGAGAGAGAGAGAGAGAGAGAGAGAGAGAGAGAGAGAGAGAGAGAGAGAGAGAGAGAGAGAGAGAGAGAGAGAGAGAGAGAGAGAGAGAGAGAGAGAATTAAGAAAATATGATGATACGTAATGCATCTTCTTTCCAATTATTCGTCAACTCTCCTTCTCCATCTCCATCTCCTCCTTCTCCTTCTCCTTCTCCTCTTCCTCGTCGTCGTCGTCCTCCTCCTCCTCCTCCTCCTCCTCATCGTCAGGACAAAGATCAGGCTCGATCTTTATCTCTCTTTCTCTCCTTCCTTTATCTCTTTTCTCAAAGTCACCACTCTCTTCCAATAACACTGTTCTCCATCTTCATCTAATTATTTTCAACATTATTATTATTTTCACTACTATTAATATGACTAGTAATATCATCAGCGTCATCAATCTCTCTCTCTCTCTCTCTCTCTCTCTCTCTCTCTCTCTCTCTCTCTCTCTCTCACTTTCTCTAATTGACTCCAGAAAAGGCATGAGCTCCATATATTAATTATTTTATCCACCTTAAGATATATTTCATTCCCCCCTCTTCTCTCTCTCTCTCTCTCTCTCTCTCTCTCTCTCTCTCTCTCTCTCTCTCTCTCTCTCTCTCTCTCTGCTTCCCTCCTTCCATCATTACCACTTTTTCCTCATCACTTTTTCATTCACTCCATACACCACACTTCATTTCCTTCTACACCCCATATTTTTTTCCCAATTTCCCTTTGCTCCCATAATTCCACACACACACACACACACACACACACACACACACACACACACACACACACACTTTACTCCCTCCCTCCCTCCCTCTCTCTCTCCCTTCACCAAGTCCCCTCCCTCTCCCTTTTTTCTTTTTACACATGATTTTTTTTTCCCCTCCAGAAACGCGCACTCACTTATTTTAGTCTCCCCCTTGTTGCCTTTTCTCTTTCTCCTTCCCCCCACTCCCCTTTTCCGTTTCCCCTTCCCTCCCTTTGCCCTTTTCCCTTGTCCCAACGCGCCCTTCCCTCTGGCAATCTCATTTATTCTTTCCCTCCTTTTTCATGGCGCAGTTTAGTTATGTTTTTATGACGAGTTGTAGAGTGAGGTCGGGGTAGTGAGGGGAGACTGAGGAGGGCTGAGAGGAGGCTACCGGGAGACGAGGGGTGAGGGAAGACGGCGAGGGTAAGAGGGAGGAATATGGAGGCATGAAGGAGTGAGGGGAAAAGGGGAGGGTAGTGGAAGGGAGAGTGGAGGAAGGGAGAGGCTCTAAGAGGATACGAGATGAGGGGAAGGGGCAATGAGGAGAACGTGAGGGGCTAACCAAGAGGGGAAAAAAGAAGGAAAGGAGGAAAATGTTGGTCTGAGTATAGACATCTATTTCTCTCTCTCTCTCTCTCTCTCTCTCTCTCTCTCTCTCTCTCTTCTTAACGTAAAGGTTCTTGCTGTGAAAGTGGTGTGTGTGTGTGTGTGTGTGTGTGTGTGTGTGTGTGTGTGTGTGTGTGTGTGTGTGTGTGTGTGTGTGTTTTCTCTATTTATCTGAGTGTTTTTCCTTTTTCTTTTTTGCGATTTGTGTTTCCACGTGTTTATTTCAAATACTTACTCAAAGGAGTTTATTTCGAATACTTACAAAAGTGGAGTTGCGCGCCTTCAATTAAATCTATCGCACATCCATTCTTATTTGTTGAGAGAGAGAGAGAGAGAGAGAGAGAGAGAGAGAGAGAGAGAGAGAGAGAGAGAGAGAGAGAGAGAGAGAGAGAGAGAGAGAGAGAGAGAGTATATTTTTACGATGCTTTTTTATTGAGTTGCTTTGTGAAGCTGTTGTTTTAATTGTTGTTATTATTGTTGTTGTTTTTAGTAACTTGTGTCGCTCGTGCGTGTGTGCATGTGCGTGCTTCCACCCACTTTAATTAAATGATGTGTGCAATTTGTACAATGTACGCTGGGTGCATGTTTTTTGAAGAGGTCCATTGTATGCGGTGGTGGGGTGGAAGTAGTAGTAGTAGTAGTAGTAGTAGTAGTAGTAGTAGTAGTAGTAGTAGTAGTAGTAGTAGTAGTAGTAGTAGTAAAAGTAGTAGTAGTAGTAGTAGTAGTAGTAGTAGTAAAAGTAATAGTAGTACTAGTAGTAGTAATAATAGTAGAAGTATTAATAATAGTAGTAGTAATAAAAGTAGTAGTAATAAAAGTAGTGGTAATAAAAGAAGTAGTAGTAGCAGTAGCAGTAGCAGTAGTAGTAGCAGTAGCAGTAGCAGTAGCAGTAGCAGTAACTGTAGCAGTAACAGTAGCAGTCGCACAGCAGTAGCAACAGAAAAAAGCAGCAGCAGCAGCAGCAGATGAAGGTGACTGTGGCTGAAGCTGTGATGAAGTAATGTCAGTGAGATTAGTCCCAATAAGAAAAATCAGAATAAACGTTTGCCAAGAATAAAGACTTAAACATATGAAAACAAAAACCACGATGACGACAGACAGAACACCAATAATGAACGAAACGCAGAGAGTATGTAGCATGGGTGGTGGTGTTGCAAATACATAGAACTAATAAGCGGTAGAGATGGAGGAAGTGGTAGTGTTAATGATGGTAGTTGGTACAGTGGTGGTGGTGGTGTTTGGCAGCTACAGCATGTGGGAAAACCGTGCAGGAAATCCGCTTGTCTCGAGTAAACATGTACAAGATGTATTAAAAAATCTTATTCACGTTCCTCCAGCCTTGCCTTCTCTCTTGAGCCCCAGGGAAGAAAGGAGAAGGCTGGAGGGAAGGAGAGAAAAGCAGCAGGAACGTGAGGAGAAGCAAGGGAAGAAGGTAAAGGCAACAGTAACGGAGGGGAAGGAGGAAAATGGAGTGAGGAAGGTATAGAAGCAAGCTCAGGAGAAAGAAATTAGGAAAAAGGAGGAGGCAGGACGAGGGAGGAAACTGAGGGAGAGGCGTCCAAATGTAGAAGAGAAAGGAGAGGACTGAAATGAGGAAAGTTCAAAGAGTGGAGGGATGTGGAGGAAAAGGAGGAGGAAGAGGAGGAGAGGCACGAAGAGGAGGACGAGGAGAAGAAGGAGAGGATGATAAGAATTAAGAAAGAAAAAAATGTCAACAAAAATGGAAGATAAACTAAACGAGATAAAACCACAGCAAAAGTAAGGACAGAAAAACCGAATAGAGAAGAAAAATGATGAGGAGGAGGAGGAGAAAGAAGAGGAAGAGGAGGAGGAGCAAGAAGAAAAAGAAGAAAAAAGAAGGGAAAACAAGGAAGGCGAGAAAGTTGAAGACAGGAAGAGAGTGAGGAGAAAGAGAAAGATGTAAAAGTGAGAATCAGAAGAAAGAGAAGAACGAAAATGAAAAATAAGAAAAAGTAGAAGAATGAAGTCGGAAAATAAGGGTAAAGGAAACGGAAGAAGAGGGAGGGGATGAATGAAGAAAAAACGAATACGAAAGAAAGAAAGCGAAAAAAAAAATGCATGAAAAGGAGGAGGAGGAGCAAAAAAAAAGAAAAGAAAAAGAAAAAGATGAAGATGAAGAACACGAAGAAGAAGACGAAGACGAAGACGAAGAAGAAGAAGACGAAGAAGAAGACAAAGACGAAGACGAAGACGAAAACGAAGAAGAATAAGAAAAAATAAAGAAGAAGACGAAGAAGACGAAGACGAAGAAGACAAAGACGAAGAAGACGAAGAAGAAGAAGAAGAAGAAGAAGAAGAAGAAGAAGAAGAAGAAGAAGAAGAAGAAGAAGAAGAAGAAGAAGAAGAAGAAGAAGAAGAAGAAGAAGAAGAAGAAGAAGAAGAAGAAGAAGAAGAAGAAGAAGAAGAAGAAGAAGAAGAAGAATACAGCTCACCAGGCTAAACAATGGATTATTCAGACCCCTCACAGCTCTTTACCATGCCAGGAAAGGTGAGAGAAGAGAGTGGTATGCAACCTTCACTAAAAAAAAGAAAAAAAAAGAAAAGAAAGTCATCACATCCTTCTTACCTTCCTATTTCTTTTACACTCCTTCCTCCTCCTCCTCCTCCTCCTCCTCCTCCTCCTCCTCCTCCTCCTCCTCCTCCTCCTCTTTCTTTATTCCTTCTTCTCGTGGTTCTCATCAAGTAAGTCTTCTCTTCTGATATTCTGACTCCTCCTTCACCCTTTTCTTCAAATAGACTCGATTTCCTTTATCCTCTCTCTCTCTCTCTCTCTCTCTCTCTCTCTCTCTCTCTCTCTCTCTCTCTCTCTCTCTCTCTCATTCTGACCATCTGCTCCATATTTCCCTTCCCTCCTTCCTTCCTTTTCTTGTGGGGAGAACACGGATGCGAAGGAATGAAGGCAAGAAGGGAGAGGGAGGGGAGTGGGCCGCAAGTTAAGAGCAAGGACGGGAAAGTGATGGAAGAGGAACGAGGTGCACGAAAAGAAGATCGGAAGTTGAGTTACCTGCTTTTTCTTTTTTTTTTTTCTTCCCCCTTTTTTTCCCTCTCTTGATCGATGAGGCAGTCGAAGTTACGTCCGGCAAGAATGACAAGATGACTGACTATGCTCTGTTCTCCATTTTGGCTGATTTTTAAATGAGAGAGAGAGAGAGAGAGAGAGAGAGAGAGAGAGAGAGAGAGAGAGAGAGAGAGAGAGAGAGAGAGAGGTAAGTAGGTCCGGTCCCTATATGGTGTTTCATTTAGGCCGGTAATTCTGGAAATGACTCTAAGGCAATGAATAGCAATAGGGTAAACCTTCTCAGTATTCAAGTTTCATTAAAAAATACTCAAAAAAAAGCTTAAAGTAAAAATAAAACTAGCAGTGTAGAAAAGGCATGAAGGTAGCTTAGAGAGCGCTGGGGGCGGAGGGTGACCTGAGGCTTAAGGCGTAGATTAGGGAACGAAGGAGAGGGAAGTTTAGGAGAAGCATCTTGTGAGGAAAGGGGAAAGAAGAGAGCATTAAGAAAGGAGCAATAGTCTGTCTTCTTTATGCAAAGGCTGACAATCCTGGGTAAACAAAGGGTGCTGGATCTCTGGGTCATGGTCTGGGTCGGTGGGTGGGTGGGTCGGTGGGTGGATCTCTCTCTCTCTCTCTCTCTCTCTCTCTCTCTCTCTCTCTCTCTCTCTTCGGATGAGGAGTCGCGTGAATCATTTTTATCATCATATTTTATCGAAACGTACGTCGGGCAAGGGAGAAGAAAACAAGTTCAAACATAGGGGAGAGAGAGAGAGAGAGAGAGAGAGAGAGAGAGAGAGAGAGAGAGAGAGAGAGAGAGAGAGAGAGAGAGAGAGAGAGAGAGAGAGAGAGAGAGAGAGAGAGAGAGAGAGAGAGAGAGAGAGAGAGAGAGAGAGAGAGAGAGAGAGAATCTTCCATGATAAACTTAATACCAATTTAGCAAAAAAAAAAAAAAAAAAAAAAAAAAACGAATTAGACTATATTAAAAAAAAATAATAAACTTGACAATGCTTCACCGAAAAAAAAAAAAGAATTTGTTTACCCAGACAACGCTTGTTTGTGAGGAAGGTGCCCCGAGGGAGGGAGGGAGGGAGGGAGGCCGAAAGGGAAGGAGGGAGAGAGGCAGGAAGGGAGGGAAACACGGGGGAGGGTGCAGGTGGTGGGTGGATGCAGGGAGAGAGGCAGGGAGGGTCATGGAAGACAAATGACCGCAGTTCAATAGGGATTCAACGCTTCTTTTTCTTTCTTTTTCCTTCTCTTTTTAGTTTTTTCGCGATCGGTCCGCCATGATTTTCACAAGACGGATCGGTTCGCTTAATCCTAAATTAAGTATCAGGATCGCAGGCTTCCCTTTTACAATGTTCGCCTTTGCACTATTTAGGACGACAAGGAACGGCGACCAACAAGGACAAGGAAGAGGACTGCAAAGAAGGAGGTGCAAGGATGGGGAAGAGGAGGACGAAGAAAGACAGGAGGTGCAAGGAAGACGAGGAGGAGGACGAAGAGGAGGACGAGGAAAGACAAAAGACAAGAATAACGGAAGCAGAGAGATTACAAACTCAGAAGGAAACTGAAGGAGAAAAGACAAGGAGTAAATGAGGGAAGCAAGATGGGAAAGGAAAATAATCCTTAGAAAATACATATTGCGAAGGAGAAGACAGGAACTAATAATAAGGAAATGAAGATAAGCCCAAAAACAAAGGAAAGGGAAAAGTGCAAGGGAAAGGAGGAGGAAGGGGAATAAGGAAAGCAAAGATTAAACACAGAGAAGGAAGCAGCGAGGGAACGAGGAGGGAGAGAAGGCAGAAAGAGGAAACGGAATGAGAAAGCAAGATAAACACTTAAAAGAAAACGGAAAGAGGTGGAGGAAAAAGATAAGGAGAAAATGGACGATGAAAAACGAATGAGATAAAAAAAAACTGAAGGACAAAAAAAGAAGGAAGGAAGAAAAGAAATAATTGAGGGAGGGAGGGAGGGAGGGAGGAAGGAAGGAGGTCGATAAACACTTAAACTGGAAGAGTTGGAGCAAAAAGATAAGGAGGAAATGGATGATGAGAAAAAGAACAAGATAAAAAAAACTAAGAAGAAAAATTAAGAGGCCAAAACAAGGAAGGAAAGAAGGAAGGAAGGAAGGAAGGAAGGCGGTGAAAGAGAAAGGGAATGTGGAATGCAAGAAAGTTAAAGAAAACTGAGAGGAGGAAACAAAAATCATCTTAACGTCATTCAGGTGCCAGTGCCAGCCCAGTGCCGCTGCCTCCAGATACCTCGCCACCCGCTCCCGCCATTACCATTCTCTTGATCACCAGCTCTGGCATCTCCATAATCTTCTTAAAGCTAACCTAAAAAACACATCAACATTAACTCCTTTTTTACCTCTCTCTCTCTCTCTCTCTCTCTCTCTCTCTCTCTCTCTCTCTCTCTCTCTCTCTCTCTCTCTCTCTCTCTCTCTTTGGGGCATATTTTCCAACTGTTCTTAATGGAAGGTAGAGCAGAGTCTCCGATATTGCCATTTCAACACAAATTGATAAGTCCCTGCTGGCAAAAATATTGGTCCTCTCTGGCGCTAAAGGGAATATTTGAATACCTGGAATATCTAAGCCTGCCTGTATTTCCTCTGGCGGCGGCTGCTGGCGGGTTAGTAATTAATATTCCGGCGTATTTCTGGCCTTAGCTTTAGCAATATTGCCGTGATGCGCGCCTCAAAACATCAACACTCAAAACATTTCGCGTGGGGTGTTTCTTACTTTTCCCCGCCGTTGCCTCCTATGAAGCCGATAAAAGGGAATGGATTTATAAACAAGGGAAGGGATTATAAGGGGTGGTGGTGGTGGTGGTGGTGGGCGGGGGAAGTGTTCTCGTCGTTGTTTTCTGATAGGTGGTGATTAACATACGTAGTGGTGGATGAGTCTGCAGGCGTCGAGTTGTTTGTTTGGTGTTCATTTTCCATTCATTCGTTGCAGTTTTAGTCAGGGAAATTTAAAATGACATAGCTAACAAAAATAGATACGTAAATTCACTCATACACACACACACACACACACAAAGTCTCTCTCTCTCTCTCTCTCTCTCTCTCTCTCTCTCTCTCTCTCTCTCTCAAGGCAGCTGTCCAGGATACGCGAGGAAATGACACATTGGATAAGGAAATAACCTAAGTATTATTTCCCTCTTTTCCCTCTTTTTCCCTCCGTTTTTTCGTCCTCTTAACTGGCCGTCGTTAAGAGGAGGAGATATTTCTTTTTCTCTCTTTCTTTTCCTCTCTATTTCTCTCCTAATATAGACTTTCATCTCTCCGTAGGCCAGTATCAGAGATGGGACTAAAAAAAATATATATAAAAAAAAAGGAGTATCAAAAAGAAAGGTCACAAAAATAGGTATATAACATTCCTTTTCTGGGTCTCTTGTTGACGCCAATGTGCCCAGTGCGCGATGCTTTCCCAGTTTGATATAAAAATTGCGCGACAGTTTTCAGCCGCCTTGGGAATGTGTATGTGGCTGAGGGATCGTTTGTTTACGGGCGGTGGTGTGGGTTAGAAACGTAGCGGTGGTGGTGGTGGTGGTGGTGGTGGTGGTTGACAAGGCGTGGCTGTGGTATTGAGCTGAAATATGTGTTACCCTAATGGAAGTCGAGAGAGAGAGAGAGAGAGAGAGAGAGAGAGAGAGAGAGAGAGAGAGAGAGAGAGAGAGAGAGAGAGAGAGAGAGAGAGAGAGAGAGAGAGAGAGCGTGTATGTGTGACTAGTTTACCGGAGAGGCTCAGATTAATATAGAATTTGCTTAATGGATTTGAACCTCTTACGTATGACTCCTCTCGTCTCGTTTCTTCCTCCTCCTCCTCCTCCTCCTCCTCCTCCTCCTCCTCCTCTTTCTCCTGTTCTTCCTCCTCTTTTTTCTCTCTCTCTCTCCTCATTCATCGTGCGTTACTT
This sequence comes from Portunus trituberculatus, assembly GCF_017591435.1. Lineage (NCBI taxonomy): Eukaryota > Metazoa > Arthropoda > Malacostraca > Decapoda > Portunidae > Portunus > Portunus trituberculatus. The sequence continues at coordinate 29,844,715 of NC_059271.1, read as the reverse complement.
CATCACCCACTGAGCGTCGCAGCGTTCATCCTTAAACAAACAAAAAAAAATGTAAATCGATGGTCCGGAAAAAATAACATTTGGTATAATATTGCTTTCCGCATCACATAGTTGTAAAGGGCATAACGCTGCCAATAATTTCTCTCTCTCTCTCTCTCTCTCTCTCTCTCTCTCTTAGAAGATATATGGAACTAAGTACACAAATATATCATAGTGCACATCGGGGGGGAATGTGTGTGTGTGTGTGTGTGTGTGTGTGTGTGTGTGTGTGTGTGTGTGTGTGTGTGTGTGTGTGTGTGTTTTGGCACGAGGCCAGAAGGACATGTAGTAGTTTAAGCAAACAAAAAGCTAAGCATCATAAAAACTATACACACACACACACACACACACACACACACACACACACACACACACACACACTATCAGAAACAAGCCTAAACAATCTATTCTCAGTCATGTCACGGTCGTAATGATCATAACCATCATCAATATTGTCACCACCAAACCACCACCAAGCCATCAGTCACCATCCGTGGCCTAAAACATCTCAATCACCACCATTACCAAAATTACACACGTACTCCACATCATACCACATCACTATCAACACCGTCACTATCGCAACTCCATCACTGCTCTTTTTACCGCTGCTCACCATCATTATTAGCGTATCTGGTTTAACTTTTTTTTTTTTTTTGTGTGTTTTGTAATGAGTAGACCAGCTCTGATTCCAGCACAGTAACCAACATTGTTCTGACTGCCTACCACCATCGAAACTTGTTTTTGTCTATTACACGTGTTTTATATCATACACCATCACCATCAGTTCAGTCAGGCTCATCACCATTACTTCCCTGGCTATGCGCAATAACATTGGCGTGTTTGCAACTATCAGTATCACCGTGGCGCTGGACAACTTTTGTATATCATGACCACAGGCGATGACGAACATGATATCCACCACCACCACCATCATCATCATCATCATCATCATCATCATCATCATCATCATCACCACCACCACCACCACTACCACCACCATCACCACCACCACCATAGTAACATACTCCACTACCATCACCTCCTCCGCTTGCTACCTCGTTCGCCACCTCCACTTCCCCTCCACGTCACGTCCCATGAAGCCCCGCTCCTGTCCCGAAGTAGGATTCGCGCGGCCCCATTCGACTCAAGCGGAAGTGTTAAGCGAGCTGCCTGATTTTTGGAATGCAGTCGAGGTCAAGGCCTCTACCAGTGAACACCCCCGCCTCTTGGAATACCGTGGGATATACATCACTCAGCACTTCACCACTGCGACACCTCATAAGTATCACTTCCCTCGTCCGTTTTTCCACATTGCCTCCATATAGGATTAGTATTATTGTTAGGTATTGTTAAGTTGGGTTCTTTAGGGTTATATTTATTAATGTGTTATATATATCTGTGTATGTCAGTTTCATGTGTTTTGTTATTGGGTTATTAAATAGTTTCTTGAACCTGCAGTTTTTTTTTTTTTTTTATTGTTCACCGGCTCCCCGATGTCAATCTTACCCATTTAACCGGTGAACGTAACAATTGGCGATCGTGACATGACCCTTATAACCCATGTTCAGTGTTCAATTTTTCCAGTGACTTTTTTTGTGATTACATTACGTTTTTTGTTTGGTGTTGTGACTGATGGGTTTTTTTTTTTTTTGTGACTTACTCTGCGTGTGGTTTAAATTTACCTTTGTGCGATCAAGTGGCTCCCTTTGGGTTAAGTGCTTCGTGACTTTCATTGGTATCACATAGCAGTGGTAGAGCAGGAAACCAGGTAGGAAGGCGTGTTCACCGATAGCACTTATCTGCATTTTTTGCACATAGGCAGGTGTGTAGTATTATCCTAGTGTTGGGATCATATGTTCATGTGAACTCTTAATCCCCTCACTTCGCGGGTCATTTTTCTCGTTATAATTGGCCCTTTTAACTAGTCCCTCAGACTAATCCGCCTCCTTATCAATAACAAGTCCCAGTACAATTCACTCCTCATCCTCTCTAGTAACTAAAGTAATCCGGATCCCTTTGAATGTCGTAATTCTCTAGTTTACCCCCATTAGTGATTGTACTCTTAAGTGTTTACTTAAGTATAATCTAGGTAATTTCCAAGGTTGCCTTTATCCCTGTCAAGTTCCTCGCTTAAGTAATTCACTTAACACTTTTTTTGTTGTTTGCTTAACACTCTATATCACCTATTTAATATGGCTTCCGCTCAGTTTAACGTTGAAGATTTTTGTGCTGACCCTTCTCTGGAACAACTTTTAACGTAAACTATCAATGGAAAGCCATCGCTAAACATTTTGATGTTCCCATCTCGTCTCAGATGGCTAAAGAGGTCGTTAAGAATGTAGTTGTTGAACATCTAGGGCAAGAGGGTCAGTTGCTAGGAAATGCCATAGAAGATTTAACTCCCATGTCAGCAGCCTCTACGAGGACTATAATAGTCCCCAGGGACAGGATAAGAGTAGGATAAGTCAGTGGGAAATTGTCTAGAATACCAGATGCAAAAAGGCAAATGCAACTACAGGCAGAAAAAGAAACATCCCCTTACTTTCCAGTGTGTGCAGTCACCAGGTCTCAAGTCCCCTGCCCATTCACCACCTCCACCAATGATTGCCTCTACTGACAACTTGTACAATAACTTCATTTCAAAGGAGAATTTGATTAATGCTCAGGAACAGGATCTCACTTTAGCTAAGATCAGACATGTTGCCATGACGAAGGATATGTCTAAATTGCCTTGTTTTTATTATCAGGAAGGATTCCTGATGCATGCCTACAGACCTCCTGAACTGAAACAACTAGACACCTGGTCAGAAACGGATCAAGTTGTCATCCCCTTGTCTGTAAGACCAGCCATTATAGAACTAGCTCCTGATAGATTGTCAGGTCATCTAGGCATCCGAAAAACCTACAAGAAGGCTCTTCATTTTTTTGGCCAGGAATGAAAAAGCATGTCACACTATGTAAAAACATGTCATGTATGTCAAATTGTGAGTACGCCTAACGGATGCCTTGTGCCAGCTCCTCTGACGCCTATTCCAGTTCAGACAGAGCCCTTCGAAAAGATCGTTCTGGACTGCGTAGGGCCCTTACCCAAAACCAAACGAGGGAATCAGTATTTGTTAACCCTCATGGATCCCACTACCAGGTACCCTGAAGCATTCCTCTTAAGAACATCACATCAAAGACCATTGTAAAACATCTAATACATTTTTCACCTCGGTAGGAATTCCAAAACAAATTCAGTCTGACAAGGGTAGCAATTTCACTAGCAATTTTTTCCAACAGATAGTGAATGAGCTAAACATCGACCATGTAACCTCCTCGGCTTACCACCCCAATCCCAAGGCTGTCTGGAGCGGTTTCACCAAACATTAAAATCCATGAAGTATTGCTTGGAGCATCAAGGAGACTAGAATGGAAGTATCTCTTTTCTTTTCGCATTAAGAGAATCTCCAAGATTCTTTAGGTTACTCCCCTTTTGAATTACTCTATGGTAGACAGATCAGGGGGCCTCTCAAAATATTAAAGGATCAATGGTTTACTCAAAACTCCTTCAAGCCCCAGTGTGTCTGACTACATCAGTAACCTTAAGAATGACATCGGTGAAGTCATATCTTTTGCTAAATCACTTTCACAAAATTCTCCCAAAATCTGTCATGAAACTTTTCAAATCAGGAAACAAGGTTTTACTTTTTCTCCCCACTCCAGGCAATGCTCTTCACAGTAAGTTCATGAGGCCTTATGTTGTGGCTCAAAAAGTCCATTAAACTATGTGGTCCACACTCCTGACCGTCGTAAGGATTCCCAACTGGTTCATATTAACCTAATGAAACCTTACCACTCCAGAGGACGACTTGTCTCGCACTGTACCTGTATGTCTGGTACGGAAGGAGTCTGGTCCTGTGCCCCCCGAGGAAGAGTCCGACATCGAATTATTCTTATCACCTAAAGGACCCCCCTCGAACAACCAAGTGGAAACTTACCATTCCAGAGGACGACTTGCCCTTCATAGAGGACCTTATAGATAGCATAGGAGTAGCCAAATTTGTAACCACCATACATCTACTAAAGGGTTACTACCAGATTCCCCTCTCGGACGAGGCCCAAAAATATACGCTTTGTCACTCCCTTCGGTCTATACCAATACAAAGTGATGCCCTTCGGCTTGTCTAATGCTCCCGCCACCTTCCAGAGGGCTAAAAATCGCATCACCCAGGACTTGGAGGGAACTCCATCTGCCTATCTGAACGACCTGGTGGTGACTTCGGACGACTGGGTGACATATCTGCCTCGTCTCCGAAGGCTGATGGGTCGGTTGCAGGAAGCCGACATTCGGGACATATCTGCCCCGTCTCCGAAGGCTGATGGGTCGGTTGCAGGAAGCCGGTCTTACGATCAACCTGGCCAAGTCCACCTTCGGGAAGTCCACGGTGGTCTACCTGGGACATGTGATGGGGAACGGCAAGGTTCGCCCCAAGAGAGCAAACGTGGAGGCCATCCTTGGCTTCCCTGTCCCTACCACCAGGACAGCTCTCATGAGGTTCTTGGGGATGGCCGGTTTCTACAGACGGTTCTGTAGGAACTTCTCCACCCTGGCCGCCCCCCTGACGGACCTTATCAGCACTTCCGTCCCCTTCCACTGGACCCGACCTGCGACCAAGCCTTCCAACATCTTAAGGCGTTCCTCTCCTCGGAACCAGTGGTCTGGACGCCAAATCACTCCTGCCCCTTCTATCTACAAGTGGACGCGAGTGGAGTTGGAGTGGGTGCTGTCCTCCTACAAGCGGACCTCACAAGCAGCATCCTCCATCCCATCGCCTATCACTCCGCCAAGCTGAAAAAAAACCCAACTCGACTACTCCACCATCGAGAAGGAGGCTCTGGCACTCGTCCTGGCGCTCCAACGTTTTGAGTGCTACCTTCATCCTGGCCATCCAACTACGAAGGTCTTCACCGATAACAACCCTTTGGCCTTCCTTCACGCCATGAAGAACCGAAACCCACGCATACTTAGGTGGGCTTTGTTAACTCAACTCTTCAACTTTGAAGTCCGTACACCATATCAAGGGGGTGGACATCATCATCGCCGACGCCTGGTCAAGATCTCCCGTCTCACCTCCTTCATGAGCACATTACGGAGGTCTTAGGGGGGAGGAAATGTTACGGCCCGCCCGTAACATACTCCACTTCCTCCGCTTGCTACCTCGTTCGCCACCTCTCCACCTCCCCTCCACGTCACCGTCTCATGAAGCCCCGCTCCTGTCCCGAAGTAGGATTCGCGCGGCCCCATTCGACTCAAGCGGAAGTGTTAAGCGAGTGAACACTTGGAATACCGTGGGATCCACATCACCCAGCACTTCACCACTGCGACATAAGTATCACTTCCCCTCGTCCCGTTTTTTCCACATTGCCTCCATATAGGATTAGTATTATTGTTAGGTATTGTTAAGTTGGGTTTTTTAGGGTTATATATCTATTTGTTTATGTCAGTTTCATGTGTTTTGTTATTGGGTTATTAAATAGTTTCTTAAGTGCCCCTTTGCATATCCTCACCAGTTGAACTTTTTTTTTTTTTTTTTTTGTTCACCGGCTCCCCGATGCCAGGAGCCGATGCCAATCTTACCCGTCTTACCCGTTTAACCGGTGAACGTAACACCATCACCACTACTAGTGCCACTAACACCATCAGTACTGTTATCTGCGAGACACCATCACCACTGACTGACACTATCCCAATATTATTACCATTGTCACAGCAGAATCACCACAATCAATTCCAACCCACAAAGGCGCACACATAGTTACAAATATTTTCATTACCAAACCACCACCACCACCACCACCACCACCACCACCACCATCCCTAAAAAAATTCTGCCTTACCACCCAAACCATCATTACATCAACCACTATCAGTAACAACTACTAATGTACCACCAGTAGCATCACCACGACCACCACCACCACCACCAACACCTCTTTCCCAGCTCCAGCAAGACCCTACCTAAACACTTACTGCCAAGAACATCCCACCACCACCACTGCCACTGTAATCAAAACTATCACCTAAGCAACTTTCACTACCATTAATACCATCACCATTACCACAACTACGAAAACCACCACCGCTGCTACCACTTCCACCACTACCAACGGAGCGAAAGTTACACGCCACCAATCGTCTGCTCTTCCGTAATTTGTGTGGATTAAAGTTTAAAACTGGCCAGATTAAGCACTTGAGAACTTGCCGCGAGACGCCGCCGGGAATCTTGCACCTAATGGCGCGCCCGACCGCACAGAAAAGGGGACGAGTTGAAGTGAGCGGAGGAGGAGCAAATTGGTGTGGTGCTCTGGGGTGAGGTGTGGTGTGGTGTGGTGGGGTGTGGTGTGGTGTGGTGTGGTGTGGTGTAGTGCAATAGGGTGAGGTGTAGCGAGGCGTGGTGTGGTGTAGTGCAATAGAGGTGTGAGAGTGGTGTGGAGAGAGAGAGAGAGAGAGAGAGAGAGAGAGAGAGAGAGAGAGAGAGATTCTGTTACGAGACGATTCTACTTAGGTCAAAGTCGATAGTAGGGACGGATTTCTGATGAAAGGTTAGTTTGGTGATTTGCTAATAGATTGGCTGATTACATTAATTAAGATGCCCTAAGAGTGGGGGATCATATGGCGCCGTGCATCTGGCTGGTGATGTGAAGGCGTTGAAATTAATATATTGTGGTGATCTGGAAATGGATAAGATAACACATAGATAACTCTTTTTCTTTCTAAGGGGAACGAATCCAGCTGAAAGTACAAGGTATCATGCAAAACTGGAATAGATGTCTCTTGAAATCTGAAATCGTAAAAGTGTGTAGCAGTCCTTGTGATGTGACAGCTCGTGATACCAATAAAGAACACTACTTTTCGACCATGGAGAGTAATGCCACTTCCTCGAAAAGATCAGAGAGAGAGAGAGAGAGAGAGAGAGAGAGAGAGAGAGAGAGAGAGAGAGAGAGAGAGAGAGAGAGAGAGAGAGAGAGAGAGAGAGAGAGAGAGAGAGAGAGAGAGAGAGAGAGAGAGAGAGAGAGAGAATCTGTTATGTACCTCGTAGTAGATTGTTCACAGGAAAAAAAAGTATTACAGCATAGCGAACAAAGGAAACGCGTCTTACCAATACC
>NC_059271.1:29825024-29832524 GCF_017591435.1 Portunus trituberculatus | reverse complement strand
AAGATGGTGGAGAGAGAGAGAGAGAGAGAGAGAGAGAGAGAGAGAGAGAGAGAGAGAGAGAGAGAGAGAGAGAGAGAGAGAGAGAGAGAGAGAGAGAGAGAGAGAGAGAGAGAGAGAGAGAGAGAGAGAGAGAGAGAGAATATGGAGAGAGATAAGCAGGAAGGGAAGCAAGGAAGCAATGCAATCCGGGAGAAAAGATGAAAGGGATTTATAAAGAATCAAGCGACGTTCAAGGGTTATAGACCAGTGTCAAGAGACATGACAACAAAAAGGACTTCAGATGCAAGGATGAATAGGAACAAAGAAATGAAAAGATGGTGCGAGGGAAAATGGAGAAAAAAGGAGGAAAAGAAGAAAATGTGTGAAATAGGACAGCGGACAGGTGGAAGAAAATTGTCCTGGTAATGAGTAAGCGTCTCTCTCTCTCTCTCTCTCTCTCTCTCTCTCTCTCTCTCTCTCTCTCTCTCTCGTTAGCGTCAACGTGGTATTCTTTTCCGCCATCTTACTGAGAGTATTAACTTTCTTCTTCTTTTTCTTCTTCATTTCCTCTTCTCCCCACCCCATTCGCATCCTTACCCTCTTTGTTCTTTCTCCACCACCTTCACTAACTTCTCCTCTCTTCCTCGTTCTTCTTACAACCACCAACTCCTCCTACAAGTATCCAATCTCTTCTTTTCCTCCTACTCCTCCTCCTCCTCTTCCTTCCTGCTTTTTTTTTTTTTATTCCACTTTCGCGCCATGCCAAGTAGTTTCTTCTCCGCCACCACCTGCCTTCCTTCCACCTCCTTCCACGTTCCTTCACCATTTAACTCTATCCAGTCTCCATTCCAACTCCCACCCACCTCCCCGATCCCGCCTGCTACCTGAAATGAGACCCTGATGCACGCGACAATAATTATTTCACGTTATTTTTACCTTAACAGCTTTCTCTCTCTCTCTCTCTCTCTCTCTCTCTCTCTCTCTCTCTCTCTCTCTCTCTCTCTCTGTGTGTGTGTGTGTGTGTGTGTGTGTGTGTGTGTGTGTGTGTGTGTGTGTGTGTGTGTGTGTGTGTGTGTGTGTGTGTGTGTGTGTGTGTGTGTGTGTGAGTCCAGGTCGCCGACAGAAAAATTTTAAACCGTAAACTCAAATTAGCAACTTGTTTTCGACTTTTTAAATGTAAGTTAGATTAGTTTTGTGTTGAGATGCCAGAGGATTTGTTACAACCCAAGCCTTTAGATAGGACAGTAGTAGTAGTAGTAGTAGTAGTAGTAGTAGTAGTAGTAGTAGTAGTAGTAGTAGTAGTAGTAGTAGTAGTAGTAGTAGTAGTAGTAGTAGTAGCTTTACATCTTTCTGTTTCATAAAGGAAGGCATTTAGAAGCACAACACTAAGCTTTGCCAGTGGGGTTTCACAACATTTTGTATTTCACGTCAATTTTACGTCAAGAGACACGAAAGCAGACTCTTACAAATAACAATACCAACTGAGGATTTGTTCGTCTAATGGGAAGGAAATTTAACGAGAATATTCAAATGGCTAATACAGACAGACATACACGAGACTACATTTTACTATCACATAGAAAACTGATCAAAGAATAACAACGATGACATGATGGCTCGCTCTCAACTAGGCAATCTTCGCAGTGGAAAACCGTGATGTGACAACCCCGGTGATGTGATGAGGATTGAAGGAGTTTAATCCCACACGCCTCCTGAGCTCACGTAAACACATTGTTGGTTAATTCATCATCCAAATGGCGGGCAAGGAAACTCGTATTATATGGATGTAACGCGAACCTGCCTACTTAGTACCAATTAATTTTCTATGAAGCCGGCGTTTATATGCACGTATATTACCAGCGCCACGCGAGTGAAGCGAGGCCGTGTTGAAATATGTATATATAGCATATTGTTCATCGGCGACCAAGTGTTTCACTGTTTGATCTGCTGCAGTCTCTGACGAGATAGCCAGACGTTACCCTACGGAACGAGCTCAGAGCTCATTATTTCCGATCTTCGGATAGGCCTGAGACCAGGCACACACCACACACCGGGACAACAAGGTCACAACTCCTCGATTTACATCCCGTACCTACTCACTGCTAGGTGAACAGGGGCTACACGTGAAAGGAGACACATCCAAATATCTCCACCCTGCCAGGGAATCGAACCTCGGTCCTCTGGCTTGTGAAGCCAGCGCTCTAACCACTGAGCTACCGGGCGTGTAGTAGTGTGTGTGTGTGTGTGTGTGTGTGTGTGTGTGTGTGTGTGTGTGTGTGTGTGTGTGTGTGTGTGTGTGTGTGTGTGTGTGTAATTCACTGTTTGATCTGCTGCAGTCTCTGACGAGACAGCCAGACGTTACCCTACGAAACGAGCTCAGAGCTCATTGTTTCCGATCTTCGGATAGGCCTGAGACCAGGCACACATCACACACCGGGACAACAAGGTCACAACTCCTCGATTTACATCCCGTACCTACTCACTGCTAGGTGAACAGGGGCTACACGTGAAAGGTGACACACCCAAATATCTCCACCCGGCCGGGGAATCGAACCCCGGTCATCTGGATTGTGAAGCCAGCGCTCTAACCACTGAGCTACCGGGCCGTGTGTGTGTGTGTGTGTGTGTGTGTGTGTGTGTGTGTGTGTGTGTGTGTGTGTGTGTGTGTGTGTGTGTGTGTGTGCGGAGGAGTTTCTGAATAATATATGTGCGTGCGCAAGAATGGAGGGGATGTTGAAGGGAAGCTTAGGCCGGAAAGGGAGGGGGGAGGGAGGTGGATGGCTGTGTGAGTGTGACCAACGCAAATTATATTGAGAATCTGAAACCAACTGCACAATCGAACACTATAAAGTAGATAGTACAACTTATTACATTAATAATAATAATAACAACAACAACAACAACAACAACAACAACAACAACAACAACAACAACAACAACAACAGCAGCAGCAGCAGCAGCAACTATAAAACATTAGCGAAAACAAGAAAACTACAAGAATAACAACAAAAGACCATTCAACATTAAGATATGACTGACACTAAAATAAAAGCCAAATTCTGAAATTTTCTGAACCGGATTTGCTAGACGGAGAATGATGTGAGAGAGAGAGAGAGAGAGAGAGAGAGAGAGAGAGAGAGAGAGAGAGAGAGAGAGAGAGAGAGAGAGAGAGAGAGAGAGAGAGAGAGAGAGAGAGAGAGAGAGAGAGAACAGGTAGGTAACAACATAGATAAATGAAGCGAGGAAGGGACTGAGTGGAGGCAGGTAGGAAGGGAGAGAATTGAGGGAGAGAAGGAAGGACATTGGAAATGGTCTTAAATTCTCTAGAATCCCTCAGAGGTGTCCTGGATACGCTATAAATTCCTTCGAACCGTCAGGAATACCGATCTCCTATTCCTTCTATTCTTCTTCCCTTCTTTCCTTCCTTTCTTCCTTCCTTCATATTTTTTCTACTTTCCCAGTACTAAAGCCAATCCTCTCCTTTCCTTCTTTCATTCCATCGCTAATTTCCTGATTAATTCTTTATTGTCTTCACACGTATACATGCTCTTCCTATTCTTCTATCCTCTTCTCATTCGCTTCTTCCCTTCCTTTTCCTTCATCCCAGTCTTATTCCAGTTCTCTCTCCACTCCTCTGTCTCCCTCCTTCATTTTCTCCTTAATTCGTTCATTTATTCTTTCTCTCCTTCATATCCTCCTCCTCTCCTTCCATCCTCCTCTCATTTCCCTCCTCTCTCCTTCCATGCTGTCAAAACGAGAGGTACCAGGTGCCCGAGAAGAACTGAGAGAAAAAAAAAATGAGAAAGGAAATCGAGAATAAGGAGAAAGATAAGGAGAGAGAGAGAGAGAGAGAGAGAGAGAGAGAGAGAGAGAGAGAGAGAGAGAGAGAGAGAGAGAGAGAGAGAGAGAGAGAGAGAGAGAGAGAGAGAGAGAGAGAGAGAGAGAGAGAGAGAGAATCTATACAGAAGACTCATGAATACAAGGAAGATGAAAAAATAAGTTAAATTCATACATAAAAAGGATACGGACGAAGGAAAGAGAGGAGTAGGAAGAAGAAGAAGAAGAAGAAGAAGAAGAAGAAGAAGAAGAAGAAGAAGAAGAAGAAGAAGAAGAGGAGGAGGAGGAGGAGGAGGAGGAGGAGGAGGAGGAGGAGGAGGAGGAGGAGGAGGAGGAGGAGGAAGCATAGGTGGGTCAACAAGTACGTAATATTGCCAGACCAGCTGTCAAGAGTCCAGGCAGAAGAGTGAAAAATCGACATATCTCTCTCTCTCTCTCTCTCATATCATTTAAACATTTTCTTCACATGTTTTTCACCTTTCCCTACACACACACACACACACACACACACACACACACACACACACACACACACACACACACTCTTCTACCTCACGTAATTTGAGGGAAGGAAAAAAAAAAGTGATGAGCATGAATATTCTTCCTTATAACATTCCCTTTAGTCTTATTTTCCCAGTCCTTCCACTCAACGCTTCTCTCTCTCTCTCTCTCTCTCTCTCTCTCTCTCTCTGAACCTTTCGATCTCTAACTTCGACCCTCTCACGTCTATACTTCACACATCTCGGGGACGATTCACTCCAATTTACACCTTTTCCAGTAACTTTTCTCTCCCTCAAAGAACCCAGTACGAAAAGCATCCCATTCCTTCCTGTGACACTGCCTTCCTCCTCCTCCTCCTCCTCCTCCTCCTCCTCCTTACTCTTTCTTCTTCCTATCGGGAATGAATACCGCTCGCCTCCTCCTCCTCCTTTTCCTTCTCATCTTTACCTTCTTTAACTTCATTTCTTCCTGTGTCATCTCTCTCTCTCTCTCTCTCTCTCTCTCTCTCTCTCTCTCTCTCTCTCTCTCTCTCTCTCTCTCTCTCTACCCCTCGTATCTCATCAGCTTCTTGCTCTACTCGACTAACGACGCATTGTACGCCGCTTTTATGATGTAATCACGTCAGGGCGCATTGTGGAGCAGCCGGCGTGCGTGTGGCTTGTGGCGTAGCGTGTGGCGTGAGGCGTGTGGCGTGGAAAGGCTGCCGCTTAGACGTGTGGTGACTGATGGTGTCTTATGAATGTGGTGTGTGTGGTGCAGGGGAACGAATTGGAAGCGAGGAACTGTGGTTAACTGTGGTAGGTACTCAAGGGTGGCAATTAAGGTGGTGGCCGGTGGTTGGGATGGTTATGGTGTTGGTGACACGTGCAGCTGAGTGTTATTGGTACGCCACGTGCTGGAGGGAACAGTGGAGCTGCTGTGGTGTGGTGGAGCAGGGTGTGTGTGTGTGTGTGTGTGTGTGTGTGTGTGTGTGTGTGTGTGTGTGTGTGTGTGTGTGTGTGTGTGTGTGTGTGTGTGTGTGTGTGTGTGTGTGTGCGAGGTTGACTGCAGCAGTAACAGTGAGGGGGTTATTGTCGTGGTGTCTTGACTTTAAATATGTTCTGGTAAATAATTGGAAAGTTTGTGTCACGTGATGGCAAGTGATGCTCTGAAGCTAATACTGTGTGACGCGGGAAGCGAATTTGCTGCTTAAAACTCTCTCTCTCTCTCTCTCTCTCTCTCTCTCTCTCTCTCTCTCTCTCTCTCTCTCTCTAGATAAAAAAAAAAGTTTTTTAAACATTACTTTTACACAACACAGTAAATTACGCCCTGCCTCAATAAATAAATAAATACACACACACACACACACACACACACACACACACACACACACACACACACACACACACACACACACACACACATCTTGACATGATTAACGAATATATGGAAACAAGTTGTCAGGGGCTAAGGAAAACAAAGTGCGTGGCAGCGGACGCCGGGTTGTCCCTGGAGTGAAATGTTTTGCTTTTTGCGGCGCGGGAGACGCATAAACGACAACAAATGAGGACGATTTTTACAGAAATTATATAAATTCTTTTTCTGGGAAAAGCTGAAGAGGAATTGGTAGCGAACTATTTCAGCTACAGACGAGAGAGAGAGAGAGAGAGAGAGAGAGAGAGAGAGAGAGAGAGAGAGAGAGAGAGAGAGAGAGAGAGAGAGAGAGAGAGAGAGAGAGAAGAGGAAGGAGGAGGAATAGAAACAGCAGATGCAACTCACACAACTAAGCCACAACTCTGATATTACGGTGAGATATAATTGAAACTCCACCAGTCTTGTAGGTGTCGCAGACGACTTACATGTACACACACACACACACACACACACACACACACACACACACACACACACACACACACACACACACACACACACACACACACACACACACATAGACAGATACAAATAAAAAAATAAATATAAGTATTATTGAAGGGAGAGAGAGAGAGAGAGAGAGAGAGAGAGAGAGAGAGAGAGAGAGAGAGAGAGAGAGAGAGAGAGAGAGAGAGAGAGAAATATAAAAAAAAAAAGCTTGCAGGAATGAAACAGTTAACACGGGGAAACTATAAAACACCTAATTTATGAGCTTTCACTTCCTATCAGAAAATCGAAACATGTATTGTTGAGTTTCCTCTTAAATCAATTATATAGTTCATCTATCCACTTCACAGGAGCCTTTGGACAAATATTCCCTCTTCTTTACTGACAATCTTCTTTAGTGACAATCCACCATCTCTTTTCTCTATATTAAATTTACTTGTATCAGAACTGTCCTTTTTTTATGCAAGAGGGAAAGCTCCAAGGGCAACATAAAACGTCCTACACTAAAGATCCCAACTGAAAATTCATGTCCCCTCTATTAACCACTTCAGTACTGGGACATATTTCTGCTATTTATGTATAACGGAGGTCACAATTTTAACCCCTTCAGTACCATGACGCATTTCCATATTCATTCTGGTTACTATGTGGTAGTTGTCCTTAAACAGGGGTAGCATGGATACACCTGAGTCCATTATGAACGTGTATTTAATAGTATCACAAGACACAACAGGTATAGCCGAGCAAACGAGAGGCATAGGCGTACGTGTCACCTGAGGCGGCGGCGAGCGCGAACTGAGGGGAAGACGTGACGTCACCTCAAGCCAGCCAAACTGATTCTATAAATAGAATGTTTTACAGAAAACGGAGCACGGGCAGTACATAAAGGACATACTAACATATGGCTCGGGCAAGCACAACAGTGCGACCCCGCACTGAAGGTAATGATAATGAAAGAAAAAAAATAAACACTATAAAATAAGAGTTCATCTCAAAAAAAAAAAAAAAAAAAAAAAAAAAATGTGAGGTCAACACTGGAATGTTCATTATTCACAAAAACATGAGGTCATATTAGTAATTGTCATCTGATCACTTTCAAAAATATTATTTTTTTCACTAATTTTTATTACATCACTCATAAGAATATTAATTTTTTTCATTAATTTTCAAATTTTCATATCATCAATCACAAAAATATTAATTATTATCACTAATTTTCAAGTTTTCACTTCACTAATTTTCATTACATGACTCACATAAATATGAGTTCTTTTTATAAGGTTTGTAATCACTGATAACTAAATAGAATTTGTAAGAACATAC
>NC_059271.1:29795024-29817524 GCF_017591435.1 Portunus trituberculatus | reverse complement strand
ACACCGGGAAAGCGAGGCCACAACCCCTCGAGTTACATCCCGTACCTATTTACTGCTAGGTGAACAGGGGCCACACATTAAGAGGCTTGCCCATTTGCCTCGCCGTGCCGGGACTCGAACCCGGGCCTCTCGATTGTGAGTCGAGCGTGCTAACCAGTACACCACGCTGTGTGTGTGTTTCACTGTTTGATCTGCTGCAGTCTCTGACGAGACAGCCAGACGTTACCCTACGGAACGAGCTCAGACCTCATTATTTCCGATCTTCGGATAGGCCAGAGACCAGGCACACACCACATACCGGGACAACAAGGTCACAACTCCTCGATTTACATCCGGTACCTACTCACTGCTAGGTGAACAGGGGCTACACCTGAAAGGAGACACACCCAAATATCTCCACCCGGCCGGGAATCGAACCCCGGTCCTCTGGCTTGTGTGTGTGTGTGTGTGTGTGTGTGTGTGTGTGTGTGTGTGTGTGTGTGTGTGTGTGTGTGTGTGTGTGTGTGTGTGTGTGTGTGTGAGAGTGTGTGTGAGAGAGAGAGAGAGAGAGAGAGAGAGAGAGAGAGAGAGAGAGAGAGAGAGAGAGAGAGAGAGAGAGAGAGAGAGAGAGAGAGAGAGAGAGATGGGCTGGAGGCTGGCTGGTCTGGTCGAAAATAAAATCGTAACTCAGAATTCTTTTTTCCCCCTCTCTTCCTCCTGCAGAGACGCATCGACACCACTTGTCACACCACCCTCCTGTCTTGACCCTTTTCCTGCCCTCCTTACAGGCCTCATCCCTCACAACTCGTTCCTCCATTCCTCTTACCAGCCCCATTTCAGCCCCTCGCCTTCCCTCACACTTTCCATCAGCCCCTCCAGTATCCTCCCCGCACCACCTCCTTCACAACTCTACTCTCCCCTATCTTACAACCTACTGTCTTTTCTGTCTATTTCACCACTTTTTCCTCCTCTCTCTACTAGTCTCCTCCCATCCCTGCCCCACTATCTCAGTCACCCAACAGATCCTACCGCTCCTGCCTCCCTTTCCCTAGAGTTTTCTTCTGACTACAAGGTCTTTATCGAACGCTCTGGCCCTTACCTCAGCCTTTTGTCCTCCTCATTCATAGAGACGAATTGATTATCTCAGACACGAGGAACAAGGAGACAGAAAAGAGAAGGAGGAAGGAGTACAGGGAAAATGGAAGGAAAGAAAAGAGAAAGAGGAGAAGGAGAAGCCGAACAGTGATGCAAACAGCGGAGTGGTTGATGGGCAAACAAGAGAGACCGTGTGAGGCGGGCTGAGAGAGGACGGCCAGGTGACTCTCAGAAGCGGTCTGACCACCACTTGGCAACGGAGACGAGACACCGACCAGCTTATTGCACGAGAGAGAGAGAGAGAGAGAGAGAGAGAGAGAGAGAGAGAGAGAGAGAGAGAGAGAGAGAGAGAGAGAGAGAGAGAGAGAGAGAGAGAGAGAGAGAGAGAGAGAGAGAGAGAGAGAGAGAGAGAGAGAGAGAATTCTATTACATCCCTTGCCAGATTAAAAAGAGAAGACTAGAACGTGACTGGCAGATACACGGCTATATAGGGAGAGAAAAGTGGGTAGAGAGTTAGCACGCTCAGCTCATACAGCAAGGCAGAGGAGTAACCTGCTGCCAGTCTCAGCTACCGACAGGATCTAACACGGCAGCGCCCGAGTTCCCTTCGCCGAGTGGTTTTAATGGCCCTGAGCACTGCTGGCCACATGGTGAAATTGACTGCGGCCTCGCGACAAGAAAAGACCCATAAAGAGTTGAGGACCCTTAAAGTTTATTGCATTGTGTGTAAAACCTTGACATCATTGCCTTTTTCAAGCGTCTGAAAGAACATACTGCCTGCACAATAAAAGTTCGAGGAGTATATTATAATGATCTGAGTCAAGGCAATGTACATTAAAACACTGAACCATAAAGAAAATATAAATGAAAATAAGGAGTTTGAGGGAAGCACAACAACACGAGTACTTTATGAATCAAAGCGATAAAACAAATATAATGATTCGAAAAGGGAAGGTAAGTTACGCACATTAAGTAAAGAACATCACATATGATAAAGATAAAAGAGGGGGATACAAGAGAATGAAAACCAAATAAAGAGAGACAAAGAGACAGATACTGAGACACAGATGGATGAATACAAAGAGAGCTTTGGAAATTAACTAATATGTTAACAAGAGAGAGAGAGAGAGAGAGAGAGAGAGAGAGAGAGAGAGAGAGAGAGAGAGAGAGAGAGAGAGAGAGAGAGAGAGAGAGAGAGAATACACGTGTTCTTACAAGAGTTTCTAAAGCTCTTTCGTCATCACTATAACATTGACGTCAGTATCTGCGTCATTAAGTTTTAGAAAACCCTTAACAGAGGAAGAATAACATCCCACCTCTCTCTCTCTCTCTCTCTCTCTCTCTCTCTCTCTCTCTCTCTCTATATATATATATATATATATATATATATATATATATATATATATATATATATATATATATATATATATATATATATATATATATATATATATATATATCACACACACACACACACACACACACACACACACACACACACACACACACACACACACACACACACACACACACACGCCATTAGAGGTGGTCTGGTTGTCCCCTACTCGAGTAATAACATCTTTGAGTCAAGGTGCACAAGTTACCTGCCGTCTTGTCACCCTTCTTCCCATTTTCTCCTCTTAACACGACACCACTGGCTGTGAAACTAACGAACAAATTTATATAATGACTAGCGAATTTTGGGATGAGAAAATTTTTGACTCTGAAGATTAAAAATGCCAGGTTTTTTCAGACTCTCTTCTAGTTCCCCTCTCGTAATTTGCACCTGCTTTGCATACTCATTTGCTGCCTGAAGAAAACGTTCACCTGCTTGATGGGAGGACGGCGGGCCAGGGCTTGGCGATCAGCGCTTTAAGGGCATCTGACACACAAAAGAGGATGCGCGGGTCCTTCTTGAACCTATTTGTGATCCCTCAGCTTGAGTCTAATCTTCAGTATGAAAATGTACAAGGTAAGGTAAGTAATGAGATCACTGAAAAAGCAAAGTTGCATTTACTACGTTATGGAAGAAGGGGACACAAAGGACGTAAAAGACAAAGAGATATCTAATAGCAACGTACGCACTTTTCGGTCCCTGCAAGGCTGTCAGTGGCAAGTCACACTATCTATAAGTAATGCAGACTCAGCGACATGGACGTCCTTCAGTACTGGGACGCAATTTTTACCTGAGTTTGAATTTGATTAGACGATTCTATTGACATTAGGTAGGGTCTATGGAAGTCACAATGTTAATGGTCACACTCTTCAATATCTTAATCCTCACACGAGTTTCTGAAGCTGTATAAAATCACCAAACAGTAACCAGAATCAATATGAAAACGTGTCATGGTACTGAAAGGGTTAAAGAAGAATCGCAGCAACTTCATAGAGCACTATCATCACCATTATCACCATCATCAAAAGACCATCTATTCATCCCCACACCCTCTCTACTCCTAACTCCTTCTTTGGCACATCCTATTGAACTGAGCTGACCTGTGCAGGATTATTAAGTCCCCCACAAGTCGTTCACCCCTATATTACGATTTATGACAACTTGGAAGGTTTTATGACTGATTTACGACGCTCCATCCTCAGTCTCCGCCAAGTTCACCGCCCCCCGCCGTCTCCTCGTCATCGCTAAGGTCATCACAGGTCAGTCAAACAGGTAATGATTTTTTCTTGTAGTCATAATAATCTCCATTTCTACCAGCATTTCGATGTGTGACAATTAGGTGATATATTCATGTGCGGCTTTCGGTCTGAAATGTGAGGCAAAAGACACGAGGTCGGGAGATGAAAGATTCCCGCGAACCAGAGGAAACGGTTGTGTATGACGCTTTTCGTTTTTTTCCCTCTAGCGAGTTCTTGCTTTTCTGAAATGAAATCAGGGGAAGTTTTGTTCGCTCCCAACCCTCCTCTTTCCGAATATGTAAGTGTTCTCTTGCATAATCTCTACGCACGCCGCTGTTACCGTGAAGCGTTTGGTGGGATTCGGAAAAGAAAACTCCAAAGCGATAAAATCACACGGGCCAAACTTTAAAAATTTCACAACGAATCTTCCGAATAACAGTATGTGAGTTAAGAGTTTGTGTTTGATACTGTAGAAGCGTTTGGGTTTCTCTCTATATATATCTCTAATTCTATCCTCAACGACAACGACAAAGGCAATAACAACAGCAGCAGAAACAACTGCAACCATAACCATTAAAACTACTACCCTTATTACGATTACTATTTACCAACACCATTAATGTCATAGCCAACACTACCACCATCACCACCACTACTATTTCTACTGATTTACATGAATTATTTATGTAGTTCATCACTCTGCTCCGTGAACTCGAAGGATGCTTCTTCGGTGTGTGTGTGTGTGTGTGTGTGTGTGTGTGTGTGTGTGTGTGTGTGTGTGTGTGTGTGTGTGTGTGTGTGTGCGTGCGTGCGTGCGTGCGTGCGTGCGTGCGTGCGTGCGTGCGTGTAGGAGTCCTCGAGCACATTCAATTTGTAGTGCCAAAATTGGATTAATAAATTTTGTCTCGTCGAGGCCGTGCGAATGAAGTCTGCCTGAGTGGAAACCTGACCTGGATAATTAGAGAGGGACATTCGGACATTCATCAACGCCCCTGCGATCCTTTAACACACGCGGCCTTCCACACCGCCACACTTACACCCACACCGCCACCACCAGGCCATTACCACACCTCCTGCTGCACCAAAACCACCACCACCTTCACGTCCAGACACCTTCACACCATCCAATCAATCATCATTATTCCTCCAGGCTGCTAATTTCGTTTTTCATTTTCACTTCGTAATTACACAGATTAAGAACATCATTTGTGTCCACCTTGGATGACGCGATCTGAGGCGGGACATATTTGAGTGAATATTCTATCTCTCTTTTTCTTTCCTGTGGTCACTCTGGATGAGGTAAATTGAAGGGAGGCACGTAGGAGAACATTTCCACAACTTCTATCTCAATATCCTCCCTACAGGAAGTGATGGGCTAGTCGGGGAAGATCTACACATATATTTTTACAAAGGAGCGGGGATATTTTCACAAGGGCGCGGGGAATATTAACTTTCATGCCAAAGGGAGCGTCGCGCGATGCCTCTACGAGTCTCGACATGCGTGTGATATGCAAGGAGCGATCTGTGCACAACTTTGAAGAAATTGGTGTGCCGAGCCATCCATGGTGATATTTATGGAAACGAGATTAGTGAAATTGCGACAAGAGTTTCTTTATGTGCACAAATTACTGTCCCGGATTCACATCATTACCTGTGCAGCTGTTGTCAGTAATATGAAGCAATGGGACGCGACACGACACTCACTCCTGCTTTGAAGTACGCTAGTGAGTTCCTGAATCACTCATCCATCAAGGTGTCCTTAAAGAGGCGTCAGTACACCCTGCTTGAGGATCTGACTGAACGGAGGCGAAGGACCGGGACAAATAGGTAAACAAAGTAAAAATACATAACAGTACATTTTATTTATTTTCTATTTAAATGAATCGATGAAATCATCACAGACTTGCTTCGAATTATTTACAACGTGTCTGTAAAAACCAATATGTAAAGAGGAAAAACCTCTTCAAGACAAAGTGCGTCCTATCATGATACCAACATTAAATACGAGGCTCGCCTGGACAGCCTTGCCAATTAGCAAGCAGGAGGCGTTTTGCCGTTTATCACACAACACAAAACATTTTCAGATTAATACATATCAGCTGGGGGAACTAAAGAACAAATATTTACATGCTTTATTCCACACCACTTCTGACAATCTATACATTATGCTATTATGTATACCTTTCTTCTGTTCTCGTATCAGGAATACACACCGATAAAGCTTTCTATTAAAAAAGAATTCTAAACTAATCCAACTTACATGACCTTACCGGCAACAAATACAGAAACAAGAAAGCTTAAAAGAAATACTCATATACAGCTTAATATATATGTTAGCATACACTTTACCTTATAACCTTCACAAGAGTGCTCAATCTATCAAATGATTATGTACATCAACCCAGAGAAAAGTCCACAATTGATTAAGGTAAATCTACGATAATACTGTCATACAAAGATGTACGACACTGGTTATTCCCCTTCACCGTGACAGCGTTAACAAGACCGGACAGATGGATGAAGACAAAGAGCCACCCACGGTCTGCTTCACCTAATGTAATCAAGTATCCAATCTAATTGCATTAAGAGAAAACCGGAATGGGGACTTTCTAGGGGAGCCGATCCTTATTTATTATTTTGTCCTGTCTTGGAAGAGAGAGGCAAAACGAAACAGAAATATTGCCGTTATATCGTACGAACGAAAGAAACACGGGCAAAAAGTGTGTCAGTGCTAAGATAAGAGCTACGAGCCTCTCAACAGGTAACACAATGGAATATAATGTAATGGGAACACGGACACGAATTTCATCCCCTCGCCAGCAGGAAAGAGAGGTAACTTATGGTGGAGCTCAACTTACGAGGACCCTCCACGCTGCTCCATTAATGCTGAGTACGCCCGTGGCATCCACCAGCACTGCTTCCCTTTAGTGCTTTGTTTTTACGTCTTTGGCGAGCTAATTACCTACTGTACAGGTGTCAAACTACCACGCATATTATCCGAGTAAAGCGGACGGCGAGCTGTTAGGATATTATAGTGAATGCCTTTGGGAAAATTCTCTCTCTCTCTCTCTCTCTCTCTCTGTGTGTGTGTGTGTGTGTGTGTGTGTGTGTGTGTGTGTGTGTGTGTGTGTGTGTGTGTGTGTGTGTGTGTGTGTGTGTGTGTGTGTGTGTGTGTGTGTGTGCGCGCGCGCGCGCGCCTATAAACTCGTCTATATTTCAAGCGTAATCGGAAACAGAATCACATCAATAATTCTATAAATAATTCCCTCTGTCTACTGTCCTGTCCCAGAGTCATAAAAATGTCTTTTATTCATTGCGTGACGTTAATGCCAACACAACGGCCCATCCACAGTCC
Source organism: Portunus trituberculatus (assembly GCF_017591435.1). Classification (NCBI taxonomy): domain Eukaryota; kingdom Metazoa; phylum Arthropoda; class Malacostraca; order Decapoda; family Portunidae; genus Portunus; species Portunus trituberculatus. The sequence goes on along the minus strand of NC_059271.1, from coordinate 29,810,461 downwards.
TCTCTCTCTCCCTCCTTCCTTTCCTTTCCTTCCTTCCTCCCTTTCCCAGAATCCATTATGCCACTCTACTCTCTACACCCTCTACACCAACTTTGTTCACCTGTTTTTTTCCTTCCGCATTCCCTATTCTTCCCTACTGTTAAAATATTCACTAATTCCTTTGTTCGCATTTTCAAAAGTAAGGACATACAAATGGTAGTGAGGTAAGTGATAAAATCCACCGGAGCTCACCGAAAAACACAGCAAGAGATATGGTGCCCAAGAGTTAGGTTCAATTTAGTTAATAAGATGGCCTGGTACTCGTACTGAAAGACCAGAAGAGAGTATGAGTACGTCTCTCCTTTCTGTGGACATCAAAAAATTGAGTTAAAATATCCATGACAAGGAACATCGCCTTTTCTAACGCTGGCACTTAGAACACAAGATCCGGACCTGTACCTTTAGAAAGAGCGAGGGAATTGTGAGGAAGTGAAGCGAGAAAAAATTATGACAAGAGAAAAAGAAATAAAAACTGTGTAAGTGACAAACGAGACAGTCAAGAGAGCACCACAGGAGTTGAACACGGGTAAGGCTCCGTTTAATAAAACACGATGTGAGCGATGCCGCACATAGGTAAATGTAATGTTATATATTTCATGCAAGAGCCACATACGTTCTTGTTAAGCTTAAATCTACAAGAATGAAAAAAAAAACATAACACCAAACTAAAGAAAAAAAAGTAAGGTTTAATCTGGGATGAGGTTAATGGACTTCTCGGTCTAAGTAAGAAGGACTGGGTGTAAATAGTGTACAGGAGTCTAAGTGGCATTAAAGAGGACGGCTCAGATACACGGGAGGCTTTGTCTTGTTGACGGCTCTCTGTGTGACTCGAGCGTTACACAGACAGAGGTGGGAGAAGTACTGAACTGACTACAATATATTCGCCCAACTTTTGGTGAGGAAGCGAAATTCATACATGTTCACGAGAGTCAGGTACTTAAATCAATATTGTTCTTATTAATAAGCATCATGAACAAAAGCAACTAATGAGTAACCCTTCGAGGCATGACAAGTAAAAGGTATCAGCGAGGAAGGTTCCTGAATTGTTTGTCATGTTGCCTGTGTTCACAAGTTATTTTTGTGTCATAAAGAAATAACGTAAAGCTTTCTTACAGATCTTTCAACAGCCCAAATATAGCATTCAAAGATTTACTGACGTAATGTAATAACCTTGTAAGATCATTAATTAAAGTGTGTTAATTGTTTTGAAACTCCTGTGTTGGTTCAATCAGTGTTGCTTTTCTGAGATCAGTTACCAACCTTAATGAAGACATAGTCTGTGCCTCATTTACATTGCAAGGACTTTGGTTATAGAATCATGTTCAGCCAATGTACTTCTAATTGCTTTTTTTTTTTCTTTGCCTAACCTTATTGTTGAGTGATGTTTCCACCTCTGGCCGTAGAACAAAACCGTGTTAGCAGTATGTTTCTGGCTGGTTTTGGAACACTATTTTTTACATTTTTTTCCCAATTTAATTTATCCTGGTGTTCACAGCTTTCTGGTTTGACTTGAAGTAAACGCATCCCGCACCAGCAACTTGGAATGTAACAGTATTTCAGTACCTCAATGTGGCATTACCAGCATCATTACCAGCACTATTAGCGGCCTCTTTCTCATTACTCTGGCCACCATCACTTATTGTTCCCACCATTACACCATTATTACCAATTATCCCCCGGCAATTTAAACTTTATCTTAAATATTATTGCTGTTACTATCACTGGCGCTAATTTCGTTGTTATAATTAGCTACTGGTGTCAATATTAACTCGACCATTTTCATTCACGGCTTCACCAGAGTTATTTTCCTCGTTACCGTAATTATTATTATCATTACCATCACTGGTGTTAATGTTATTAGCATTTAAGTTCCAATTCAGTGACAAACGAAGTACATATTATTGTTCGGTCCCAGTAATTATCTTCAATATTTTTTTTTTAATGATATGAGTATGATTATTGGCATTTAACGATTAATACATCTGTGAGCAGGAGGCCAGGCAAATAGACACGTTCGAAAGCACTCATGCATGTACACAGACAGACAGACACACATATACATACACACACACACACACACACACACACACACACACACACACACACACACACACACACACACACACAGATAGCGGGTGGCAAATGGGCATGCGTTCAGAAAAAAGCGTGAAGGTGGGTGGATAGCGGGTGGCAAGTGGGCAAGCGTTCAGAAAAAGAGTGAATGTGTATTGATAGCGGGCGGCAGGTGGGCATGCGTTCAGAAGAAGCGTGAAGCTGTGTGGATAGTAGGCGGCAGGTGGGCATGCGTTTAGAAAAAGCGTGAAGGTGAGTGGATAGCGAGCGGCAGGTGAGCATGCGTTCCGGCAGCGTGAGGCAACACTTGGTAATGAGTCAGGTGTGCGGAGCGTGTCATAACTCGCCCTGAAAGTTATAATCAGGGGACGACAGCGCTGAGCTGAGTGTTGCTCACTGCCTGACAAAGAAGGGAACTTTCTTGTATATAGTTTTATCTTTTTATTCTGACGTGGTCAAGTATCATGAATGCATTTTTATTGTATATTTATTTCATTTTGTTTTCGTTAGGTGGAGAATGGGAAGAGGGGGGGGGGGAAGTGCCAGTGCTGTAATTTTTTTTCTACGAGGCAAAAAATAAGACTATCATACATTTTTCTTTTAATTAGCAGAACGTAACCGACTATCATAACTTAAATAGATTTGCATTTATTTATACTATCATACATTTTTTTCATTAGTTGAGCGTGACCGAGTACGTATCATGACTTAAGGATCAAATTTACATATATTCATTGTCAACGCAGCATCCCGTGAGCCTCATTTCTTCGTCTGATGACAATGTGCATCACCTGGTACGTATACAGGCGTTGATGAATTATAAATGAATAAAAACCTGTTCATTTTCCCCTTTCTCTCTACTCTACTCATACCACGGTAAAAGTTATGATATTATCTCGTTAATTTCTTAGCTCATTATCTGCACTCGTTCAGCGTACATTCACCTTTCCTCCAGTTCATTACCAGCAGTGGATTAGGAAGGAAGTCACGTATCTTGCTAGGGAGCCACACGGCCAAGCCAAGTTCAACCGACCCATAGTGTCTGAGTTAAATGAAGAGAAAAGAAAATGTGTGTGTGTGTGTGTGTGTGTGTGTGTGTGTGTGTGTGTGTGTGTGTGTGTGTGTGTGTGTGTGTGTGTGTCTGTCTGTCTGTCTGTCTGTCTGTCTGTCTGTCTGTCTGTCTGTCTGTCTGTCTGTCTGTCTGTCTGTCTGTCTGTCTGTCTGTGTGTGTGTGTGTGTGTGTGTGTGTGTGTGTGTGTGTGTGTGTGTGTGTGTGTGTGTGTGTGTGTGTGTGTGTGTGTGTGTGTGTGTGTCTCAGTGCACCGGTGGTAATTATCAACATTCAAATATAATCATTGGTCATAACTATCCTCCCTTGCCCCACGATCGGTACATTATTGGGGCATTGTTGGTGCGGGTGAGTGGTGAGTGGCTGTGTTCATACCACCCTCTACTTGTCACGCGAGCAGCTTATCTGTGCGGTCATTATTGGAGGAAATGAAATGTCATAGAAGGGTGAACGGGTTAATATCGCAGCTGTGATTAAATGTCAAAATGATAACTGATTTACACTTCTTCCATTTTTCAAGTAATATATTTTTTTCTTTTTATTAACAATTAATATACACGGCGCTTCACCACCTTTATACCTGCTCTCCCTTTCCACTAGTCATACACATCCGTTGCTCTTGGTTACGCTAATAATGTATCATACAATATGTAGAAACGCTTATATACACCTCATCATCAAAGCACAGTGTAAAATAATGGTCCTGAGTCTTGCTGACGTACTAGTATATCATTTTTATTTCTCTCGATTCTGTTTGACGTACTACCCCAGGGCCATTATCCGCTGCGTCTCTTCAAGAAACACTTTTGATGTATTTGTATTTATTCCCACATCACAATATGATTCAGGAAATAATTCTTTACTGGTTTATAACATCCATTCTTTTGTAAAAGTCAGTACAACACAAATTATAAAAGATATTTTTTCCCCCTGTTGAAATAACGTGCAGTCATATCCTACTATCTATTGGTGTAAGTATCAAGGCTTTCCATAAGACTCAACTTTTATTAACCCCTTCAATACTGGGACATATTTTTACCTTGAAATATTTTGTAGCTACGATTAGACCATTTTATTGACATTAGAAAGGGTCTATGGAGATCACAATAATAATGGTCAGTCTTCATTATTATTTTTGAAGCCGTATAGTCACCAAACAGTAAGCAAGAAGAATATGGAAATGCGTCATGGTACTCAACTGGTTAAGTACACGTATGCTTTTGCGGCAGCTTGACTACACAAAATATTTTCCTCGACTTCCTCTGTCCCTCACAAGTCACCAGAAAACTCGCACCTCTTGCTTAACTCTTGACACCTCCTTGCCCCACAGCGCCTCCCTCGGGGCCACTCACGGCATGTTACTCATCCTTTGCCGATCCGCCCACTTTTCCATCAGCACACTTCTTTTTCCTTTTTTTTTTGCCGATACCCTGGTACTACCACCACCATTTCCTCCTTCTCCAACTTCACCTTTCAACTCTTCCGTCTCCTTCTCCTCCTCCTCCTTCTGCACCTCATCATCTCCTCCATCTCCTCCTGCACCTCACCTTCTCGTCCTCCTTCACCATTCATTCCTGTCCTTCCTTTCCTAGCCTCCTGTCTCCCCCTCCCTTCCCTCAACATTATGCAAACTAGCACCATTAGCACGCCCGCTGAGCCCAAATAGAAATACCAGGTAAGGTATACACCATTACCTCCTCTCCTCTCCCCCACTAACTCTCCCGCCAGTGCTCAACCCTCAAGATGACATTTTCAAAAGGCAGCTTCTCGCTCTCGCCCTCACTCTCCTTCTTTCTCTTTTACCTTATTTTCCTTCTCGCATTTTCTTCCACGAACTTTATTATTTTTGGCGTCCCTGATTTTATATTTCGGTTTATTGTTTTTTTTTATCACACACACACACACACACACACACACACACACACACACACACACACCGCGTAGTGTAGTGGTTAGCACGATCGGCTCACAACCGAAAAGTCCCGGGTTCGAATCCCGGGTGCGGCGAGGCAAATAGGCAAGCCCCTTAAACATATGTAGCCCCTGTTCACCTAGCAGTAAATAGGTACGGGATGTAACTCGAGGGGTTGTGGCCTCGCTTTCCCGGTGTGTGGAGTGTGTTGTGGTCTCAGTCCTACCCGAAGATCGGTCTATGAGCTCTGAGCTCGCTCCGTAATGGGGAAGACTGGCTGGGTGACCAGCAAACGACCGAGGTGAATTACACACACACACACACACACACACACACACACACACACACACACACACACACACACACACACACACGTGTGTGTAGTCCCTGTTCACCTAGCAGTGAGTAGGTACGGGATGTAAATCGAGGAGTTGTGACCTTGTTGTCCCGGTGTGTGGTGTGTGCCTGGTCTCAGGCCTATCCGAAGATCGGAAATAATGAGCTCTGAGCTCGTTCCGTAGGGTAACGTCTGGCTGTCTCGTCAGAGACTGCAGCAGATCAAACAGTGAAACACACACACACACACACACACACACACACACACACACACACACACACACACACACACACACGGTAGCTCAGTGGTTAGAGCGCTGGCTTCACAAGCCAGAGGACCGGGGTTCGATTCCCCGGCCGGGTGGAGATATTTGGGTGTGTCTCCTTTCACGTGTAGCCCCTGTTCACCTAGCAGTGAGTAGGTACGGGATGTAAATCGAGGAGTTGTGACCTTGTTGTCCTGGTGTGTGGTGTGTGCCTGGTCTCAGGCCTATCCGAAGATCGGAAATAATGAGCTCTAAGCTCGTTCCGTAGGGTAACGTCTGGCTGTCTCGTCAGAGACTGCAGCAGATCAAACAGTGAAACACACACACACAGCCTAAATACATAGAAACTTATGCGATAAAAATAACTAATAAATAATACAATATAAGCTCATTTATTTTCACAGGAACTGGATCCCTTCATAGCTTTGCATTTACAATCAAACTAAATTTACGCCAAGTAGCATAATTTCCAGGCGGTATCCTGTAATTAAGTCGTAGAGAGCGAACTGTGTCAGCGAGTGTGGTCCGGCCGCTTGAGTTCCTCGCCACGGACACTTGCGGCCATACAGTGAAGGTAACGGCCACGTAATGGGACGGAATTTAGTTATCTGAAACCACTCAGGAGGGGGCGATACCTTTAAACGGAACTTAATTTGGATCCAAAGATGACCACGCCGCCGCTTAGCCTTCCGCCGCGGCAGCCTTGTCACGGGAACATTTGTCGGAAGGAATTTTAGCACAAATTCATTCTCAGTATATCATAAAGGAATGATTATTGAAGAGTAAGATTTCTTCAGCAATACGGAATGAAATAACCCTATCAGTCACTATTGTATTGTGCAGGTTATGCATCTCTTACTACTAGAGAGACGAAACGGAAATAGTAGTGTTAAAAGTATTCCTGATTCATTAACCAAATATCACCTGCATCCTCCTCCATCCCTGAAATAAAACAATCCTTTACTTTTCCCCGTTAGATGATATTTCCGTCAAATCTTCACAACCTACACTAATCCAGTCAAGTCCTTACCATTCCCTTAATTCAATCTAACACATGTCAAAAAAGCAACTGATTTATAATAGGGACGTATGCACCATTGTTAACCTCTTCAGTATAGGACGTGTTTTCATATAATATTCTGGTTATTATTTGGCGATCATATACAGCTTCAGAAAAACGTGCTGGGTTTGGATAGTAAAGATTCTGCCCATTTTTCATTTGACCTTCATGGATCCTTCTTAATGCAAATAAAATCATCTAATCATATTCAAAAATCAAGGTAAAAAATGCATCTCAGTATTGAAGGGATTAAAGTTTCGGTCCGCCGTGGTACAGTGGAACCATGCGTGCTTTGGGGTCCGAGAGGTCTCCAAGTGCACGGGTTCGAATCCTATCCACGGTCCGAATGTAGGTTGGGCTTCCTCACTCAGGTCAACGGTTTCCTACCGGGTGGGCTTTGAGATAGGAGGTACCCCAAAAAGTATTCCATTTAGCCCATAAATTCCTGTGAAAAGCCCACATGGTATAAATAAAAAAAAAAGAGGATGACAGGAAAAAACAATCTGTATTTCCCCCCACCAATTCCTTCAACAAGATGATATCAGTGTATCTGGATTCCGACGCTTTCAAACCACAGAACAGCGACGGCTTTCGTGAATAAACCAGCGGACCTTCACCTGGAAGCGAGGTGTCCCATCACACACCTTTCCTATTCATGTTCCTGCCACACCTCGGCTCGATTCCAGTGACCCGTAATTTCTTTCCTCCTCGCCCACCTTCCTCCCTCTTATGTTAAACCAGTGTATTATCGTCCACACACACACACACACACACACACACACACACACACACACACACACACAGAGAGAGAGAGAGAGAGAGAGAGAGAGAGAGAGAGAGAGAGAGAGAGAGAGAGAGAGAGAGAGAGAGAGAGAGAGAGAGAGAGAGAGAGAGAGAGAGAGAGAGAGAGACTACGCTACCAGTCGTCATATATATAACGAAATCTTACGTAACTGGTTAAAACGAAAAAAAGCAACATATGTGAAAGTAAAACCATATCTGATGCAACGTTTAATTCTCTATACTTTACAGCAGACTATTACGTAAGACTGCACGCGCCGGTAGTGATACTCGGCCGGCAAACACAGAACTGTAGAGTCCACGGTAATAACACAGTCTCTCCAACACTCCATAGAGACTCGTTCCTAAATCCTGACTACCTGAGGCTTAGCGAACGAGATGACCACTCCCGCTGCCTGCCTGCCGGACCTCCCGTGGGCTGGCTGGGCAGGCCACCTCGGGGAGACTAACGCTTCTCAATGCCTGACCCGAGAGGTATCCGCGGCGTGACCAGACAGCCAAGCCAAGCCAAGCCAAGCCAAGCCTTTCACCAGTACTCGGGAAGGAATGTCGGGCTGGTGGCATACGATCGATAGGAAGCTGAATACCACAGTAAGGAGTGAATGTCGCTCCTCATTACTCTTGATTCTGGTTTCGTTACATTCAATGAAGTTGACAATTATTTTCTACCTCAAATAGATGACATATCATCAGTGTTTATGAAAGCATGAACTACTTTATGCAAGACGATAACACAGAAAGACACCATTTTCAAAAGAGTGATCATCTGTTGAACATGGAGCCGTGCAATGCGAGGCGCGGTCATAGCTGTGCCAAATACTTCAGTTGTGCAAGAACTCTATGGGTTACCACTATTTTTTTCATGTTCTACTATGTTATATCATTCGTGCAAAAAAATCTACTAGACTTCTCGGGACAGGTCACGTCTCAAATAGATGAATACGAATTACTTAGCATAAACCAATGAAAGAAAAATACTACAACTATTTAGTAACGAGTGGTCTTATTTTTCCAGTCACTTGTGTAAATTAACCAGTAATTCTAAGCACATTCTGCTCCACACATTATAGTCTTGGTGGGGTCGTTTATTTTCCCGCGTCAACAGACAGCATTGCGAGTCATCAAGGGTTAATTCGAGGCATCTGACGCAACAACGACCGAGGCTTACACCGTGCCGTGGAACATTCAACATTTCCTACCAACGAAATTAAGGCAATCAAGGGAATATATTAAAACAGTTTGTAAAACATTAATATCCCATTCCGGTGCTAAAAGCCTTCCATATATTCGTGCCATTATCCACCGCCCCCTCCGCCCCTGGGCCAACTTTGACAGATTACGTCCAGACCAAAAGCTCCAAAACAGCATAGCCAGAACAAAGAGTTTAATCCACTTTACTATAATGGGAATAAACACCCTCGATCGTTCACAGATACTCGCCAAATACTCGCATATACCGATGAGAGACTGTAAGGTTCAGCGATGGTGATGATGATGGTGGTGGTGATGGTGATGGTGATGGTGATGGTGATGGTGGTGGTGATGGTGGTGGTAGTAGTGGGTGACGGAAATGTTCTAGTAGTGGTGGTGGTGATTGATAGTGACATTAATTGTGATATTCCTTTTTTCCCTTTCCTTGTTATAGGTTAAGTGTGCTGAATTGTAAGAGAGGAATAAAGCGAACAGGAAAACCAATCACGTCTTCCTCGATGCGAGATATATATTCAAAAATTAGTACTCAGTAATGTTGAACAAATAAAGTGAATATGACAATGGCAATAATGACTGACAGATATAATTCATGTCTGCTTTTAGCGATCCAAACAACACCAGCTATTCCGACTTAACTACAATGCAGCGTATAAATCACCTGCTTCATGTGTATATTTAAAGCGCTATTTGTTATTCTAGTGAAGGTAATGAACAAGTCCACTGACAGCAACATAAATTCAGGGACAGAGTAAATGGAACGCTACAGCTGGGAATCGAGGGAGCGGCGTCAATGAAGTGAGTCGCGAATGTTCCGCGGGTCGGCCTCCCGCCTTGAAGAAGTGACGCCTCAACATGACTCTGTGTTAGAAGTGAATGCAGAAATGTTTCACGTCTCACAAGAGCAGCCGTAACCACAACTAGTATTCCATCTCATTACTTCTCTCTCTCTCTCTCTCTCTCTCTCTCTCTCTCTCTCTCTCTCTCTCTCTCTCTCTCTCTCTCTCCCACCCCATGAATACCTCTCACCTAACAGAAGACAGGAATCCAGAAATCATTTCAAAGCCAACGAAGAAACAATAGTACAAGAGTAGTGACTACTGCAAGCCCTGCCGACAACACGAACTCATGCCAGGGCCATTCTGCAACAGGTGGAGTTTAATGACTGGTTAGACAGCCGTAATTCAATGTCACCCAACCAGCGAAAACAACTATTACACCCGCTGTCGCCTTAAACGAGCGCCGCCCCATCCTGGTACAGCAGTGTTTAGTCCGCGGCTCCTACCCCAGGGATGCCGTCCCTCACCACTCGTCTTTAAGGTTACAAAATATTCTGTTTATAAAAAGAAAGATGTTCGTAAAAACCCACTGAACTTTATAAAGCGTCCTGGAAAATTTCTGCAATCTATAATTATCTATCTTTTCACCACCAACCAATATTTCTTCCTTTTTCCAACAAGAAAGCAAACGGTCCCCAAGATATGTTTAGTAACAATAAGTTAAAAATAGAATAAAACACAAGTTTCTTCAATAAAGGCTTGACGTCAAAACACGGACAAGAACAGACAGACTCAGCTTCGCTGTTCCTAAGGGAAAAGACAGACCGAGAGAAAGCGTTAAATGATTAACGAAGTAAATTATTCTGACCTCAATCTGACACAGACGTCCCAGCATTTAAAAGTATATGAAAAACAAAAGACAGGAGTCCAACTTTGGTCTGCCAACTTTTTTTTCTTTACTTCTCTTTCTAGATAATTGTGTTCGTCCAAAAGAAATAGCACCAGCTCGAAAAATGTTGCAGCAAGAATTTTTGTATTAGTCCAGAATGTCGAAAATATGTTCAGTCATGAAACACTCGTGAAAATAAATTGCTGATGTAAAAATGTGCAGGTGTAGAAAATCTTTAGGGAAAAATGTCGAGCGGAAACTAAGAGCGAAGTAAATAGTGTTGAAAAGGATATTCAGAATGTATACTAAATGAAGGACAAAAAAGTGCCTTTCAAAAAAGAAAAAGTTGTATTAAAACCTTGGACTTAAAATCATGGACCCCTGAGGAGGAAAATGAGGTTGCAACCATTTTACAAGCACATTCGAGCTTCCTCACTCCAATCCGCACGGAGGGACTTCAAAAGACTCGTGAGAGATACCTTCTAACATCTCCTAGTCGCCAGAAGGTGACAGACAGACACATAAGTTGGCAGGCAGGAACGTAGACAGGTAATGAAAGGATGGCTACAGGCAGTCGACAAGTAAACGCCAGCTATGAAGAAAAAATAATAAAATATGAAAAATACTCGTTATAAATGTTCTGGGATGAGAATAGAAGCACAACACGTCAATAAATCAAGCATCTCATCAACATATTAGAAGTAAGGTTTTTCTTTCCTTGCAGTTGACTCCATAACAACCTCTCGAAAAGAAACAAACAACACCAGAATTACCACATTATACATACCATTACCACACCATCACGCCCATCACCACCACAACCACCATCCCTCCACCCAGCAGCACCACAACGACCACCATCACCATCATTAGTAATAGCTCCATCATCATCATCGCCTGCAACACCTCTGCCATCTACACCACCAAACAGTCATTAGAGCCCGGAGCCCCATCATCATCACCACCACCATCACCACCAGTATTCGTAACATCACCACACATTAACAACACCAGCCATGCAGCCTCCATCACATCGCGGCTCTAAACCAACGCGGCACATTGCACTAATTTGCATACATTGTTCAACTCAGCCCATTTATTTCACTTAATTGAGTCGCTGCATACATTTAAGTTTTTTTTTATATATATTTTACTTTGAACTGCACAAGGAAACTGTAAATATGCATGTTAACGTATATTCTCTCTCTCTCTCTCTCTCTCTCTCTCTCTCTCTCTCTCTCTCTCTCTCTCTCTCTCTCTCTCTCTCCAAGCCGCCTCCCTCCCTCTTCAGCTCTAAATCTTACTACTGACAGCTCTATAATGAGCCTTCCAATGATGCTAATGGGTAATATGATCCTATATTACTGTGCCTCATTTAAAAGGTCACTTTGGATATCGGATGGCAACTAATACAGAGAGAGAGAGAGAGAGAGAGAGAGAGAGAGAGAGAGAGAGAGAGAGAGAGAGAGAGAGAGAGAGAGAGAGAGAGAGAGAGAGGTGTTTTGCCCGAAGCTACAGAAGCACACTTAGAGAAATGACGATTGTGATGAGAAAAACAAGTATTTATGTAACACAGAGTATTTATTACCTCTCATTTTTCTGCTGTATTTGGCCGGTGGCGGAGCTTTGTCGCAGACCGGCGATAAAAAAGTTCTACATAGTTCAACATTCCGTTTTCTTTGTTGATGTTTCTGATACTGTCGCCATCCACACTCCCTGACCGAAGGAGTAAACTGAAGTGTGACAGTAAAGACAACGAACGGTCAAGTGGAAGGTGGAAGAAAAAAGTGAGTGGAACGGAAGGTCAGGGAAAAGGAAGACAGAAAGACGAGGAATGACGAGTAAGAACCACATCAACATCAATAACAACGATGACGATGAGAACAACAAAGGCAGCGGCAGCAGCAGCAGCAGCACCACCACCACCACCACCACCACCACCACCACCAATAGCAAGAGTACGATAAAAACAGTCAGTGGACAAAGAAAAGGAGAAGGAAGAGGAAGTGAAGAAAAAGAAAACGAAGGAGGAGGAGGAGGAGGAGGAGGAGGAGGAGGAGGAGGAGGAGGAGGAGGAGGAGGAGGAGGAGGAGGAGGAGGAGGAGGAGGAGGAGGAGGAGAAGGAGAAGGAGAAGGAGAAGGAGAAGGAGAAGGAGAAGAAGGAGAGAGAGGAGAAGGAGGAGAAGGAGAAGGAGGAGAAGGAGGAGAAGGAGAAAAAGAAGGAAAAGGAAAAGGAAAAGGAAAAGGAAAAGGAAAAGGAAAAGGAAAAGGAGGAGAAGAAGGAGAAGGAGGAGGAGGCCGTGGTCAGTCTCCTGTGAAGATGATCATAATGTTGCTGAGGTAATGATTATAACTGTGATTGAGAAGGAAAATATTCACAAAACCTACAAGACATATACTTTTATTCTTAGGCCATCACCACCACCACCACCACCACCACCACCACCACCACCACCAGTACAGTGCACTTCCCAGAACAATCAGCCTCGCAAGCATAATGTCAGTAACAGTCCTGAAGAACCACTTGTACAGAAACAGATACTGAAATGTAACTAAGAAGCATGTACAGACTCCATGCCAAATACGGAACGTAGAGAAAGGAACACTGACAAGAAATTTACGCAGTTTTTTTCATATATACTTTCTCTCTCTCTCTCTCTCTCTCTCTCTCTCTCTCTCTCTCTCTCTCTCTCTCTCTCTCTGAAGAACACACATGGCCGCTATCATATTAGAAGGATTTCCATGCAAGCTGGTGTCCCTTTGTATGTCGATTGGCACTCGGAGACAATTCCTCTCTCTCTCTCTCTCTCTCTCTCTCTCTCTCTCTCTCTCTCTCTCTCTCTCTCTCTCCCTTAACTATCCATCACGCCCCCTCTTCAGTGTGCCCAAGGACGCTTCTCTCGCCTCCTAAACCCATAAAGTCGCCCTTATGACTAATTGTAATGTAGGAAGATCATAAATTCTTTCCTCTCCAAACCCTTTCTCTCCTCCCCTTTAATCTTGATCCTCACCCCTCCCCCCACCCCTTCAATCTCTCCCTCTCTCTCTTTCTCTTTCTCTTTCCCTTTCAGTCTTCAAGTCAGTCAGTCAGTCATTCAGTCTCTCTCTCTCTCTCTCTCTCTCTCTCTCTCTCTCTCTCTCTCTCTCTCTCTCTCTGCTTCTCACAGTTTTGATCCAACACCATTAACCCCTTCAGTACTGGGACACATTTTTACCTTGAGTTTTGGGTGTGATTAGACCATTTTATTGACATTAGGAAGGGTCTATGGAGGTCAGAAGATTAATGGCCACAGTCTTCACTATTTTAATCCCCGACATAAGTTTCTGAATCAGTAGAATATCACGAAATAGTAACCAGAATGAATAGGAAAATGCGTCATAGTACTAAAGTTATATCCTACTCTCTCTCTCTCTCTCTCTCTCTCTCTCTCTCTCTCTCTCTCTCTCTCTCTCTCTCTCTCTCTCTTTTATGTTTATCTGCCTCTCTTGTATGGACATTATCTCATCCATTACGCGAGGCGGACTTAATGGGAGTGAGAGCGGGAGTCCCGAAATCCCGGAGGCCATAACCTATCCTGAGTGTAATTACTGTTTGATTAAATGGGCGAGGTGACCCGATCCTGTCCTCGTCTCGCCTGTCCCTCTTCCATTTGTGAGAGAGAGAGAGAGAGAGAGAGAGAGAGAGAGAGAGAGAGAGAGAGAGAGAGAGAGAGAGAGAGAGAGAGAGAGAGAGAGAGAGAGAGAGAGAGAGAGAGAGAAACAAGGACACGAAATTGAATGAAAAGTAAATTAGAAAGAGGAAAGTAAAGACAGATGGAGACACAAGAGAGCAAGAGAGAAAGTTACGATAAAAGAGAAATACACAGACAGGCAGACTTGAAAGTAATGAGACAGGAGAGAGAGAGAGAGAGAGAGAGAGAGAGAGAGAGAGAGAGAGAGAGAGAGAGAGAGAGAGAGAGAGAGAGAGAGAGAGAGAGAGAGAGAGAGAGAGAGACGGAGAGAGAGAGAGAGACCTAAAAGCGCAACACGAAAAATTCAGGGAAACGAAAGGGAGCGCAAAAAGAGGACAAGAGAAAAAGGAAGTGAAGAATTAGGCAGTCGCTGAAACTCAAAGGAAGAAATATTACTTGAGTTAATGTCCTTTCTCTCTCTCTCTCTCTCTCTCTCTCTCTCTCTCTCTCTCTCTCTCTCTCTCTTGTTAGGCGCAGGGCCATTCATCCTAATAAAAGAGTGACATTACATAAAAACGCAACGCCCTACCTCCTCGCGATCTGTTCTGCTTCATGGATATGTATGATAAAAGTTGTAATGGAGTGTGAAGGGCACAGGAGGAAAGGCAGGCAGGCAGGCAGGTATGGGTGACAGTATCGCTAAGTCCATAACTATTGCTAACAATCATTAACCCCTTCAGTACCATGGCGCGTTTCCATATTCGTTCTGGCGATTATTTGGTGATTTTCTACAGCTTCAGAAACTTATGTGGGGTATTAAAATAGTGAAGACTGTGGCCATTAATCTTCTGTCCTCCATATACCCTTACTAATGTCAATGAAATGCTCTAATCGTACACAAAACTCAAGGTAAAAAATTGTCCCAGTACTGAAGTGGTTAAGGTTTCAAATGTCGTTCTTAGTCTCGTCATATCCTCGTGTACAATCTCGTATCGGTACATAATTACTCACAGGGAATAAGTGATGAGGTAAACATATGAGCAACTCAGTAAATAAGCCTAACTTTAAAAGGAAACGATTTTTTTTTTACTTACGGACTTTTTTATCCCCTCCCCTTCTTCTCCCCGCCCGCTACTCGTATTTTTAAAGTGAAAATCGATTATTCTGTCTGTCTTTTAATCTTTTTAGTACCGACAAGGCTTATTGCGTTCCTTAGAATGATCAACTCAAACACACACACACACACACACACACACACACACACACACACACACACACACACACGTAAAAGATGGATGCACGTGTACACCCAAGCACAAAGAGTGTAATGGGT
>NC_059271.1:29755024-29787524 GCF_017591435.1 Portunus trituberculatus | reverse complement strand
ACATACCCACACTATCTAATTATTTCCACATTATCTAATTATTTGTTTTTAAGCCTAACGTGATAATCTATATGAAATGAAGTCCGCTGTATTCACATTGTCCACCATCTACAAAGTGTAGGTTACTACAAATACTATAGATAAGGAATCCCATCAAGGAAGCGGCGTTATGCACTCCAGTTCATTATGACCTACTAATTACATAGCTTTCAACAATGATGAGGGTAGAATGTTCCATATTGTTGTGTAAAATCTAAATATCACCAACTGTTGTCCTAATGTGTAGTAGATTTAAATTACTGCTTTACAAGAAAGATTTCATTGGAAAAACTTAAAGCTCAAAATTGAAAATAACTAGCACAGCACAAGTACATACAAGCCACACCTGAACACTGACCGCCAACCAACAGACTAATGTGAGGAAAATGGAGCCGCAAGAGTTGTATTTAAAAAGTATCCTTGTTAAGCGACAATTTTACCTTTACTACCCACTAGACCACCACAGGTAGTCTAGTGGGTCACTGTGTTTCGCTCGAGTATGATGGGAAATAACATACTCAACAATTCTGCTCTCAGTGCCGAACAATACCTAAAACGAGGAGAGAGAGAGAGAGAGAGAGAGAGAGAGAGAGAGAGAGAGAGAGAGAGAGAGAGAGAGAGAGAGAGAGAGAGAGAGAGAGAGAGAGAGAGAGAGAGAGAGAGAGAGACTAGAAGTAAAATGAAGTGTAAATATTAAAATCAATCCGTAACAAAGGATGCATAATTTAACAATAAAAAATGAACATTGACATCCTATGATAAAAAGATGAATACTTGTTTCTCACTGGGCGTCAGCCGGTCTTGTCAGTACATCCATCATAGGACAATGTTACACAATAGTTCACCGTCTGGAAAGTAACAGTAGTTCGCACTTTTGTTTCATGTGTGAGAACTGAGCGGTGGATGCATCGTCTCTATAGCGAAGACACGATAATCACACTGCAATAGTAACATTGATCACCAACAGGTGTGCTGGTGGCGAGTAGGTAAACAACGCACGGATACAATGCACGTAACAGCCTGTAATTATGCAGTCTATGCCTAGGAAGACATGGACGTTCGTCATAACTATCGTTTGAGGCGCGTGTACCTTAGGGAATACAATACATTTGAGGAAATAATAATATACGTATGTGTACTTGAAATGATTATATGATATCAGTATTTAATTACTTACCTATTATTACCATTATTATTTTTTTTCTTTATAAAAATGCAACAGCGAATACCTTCAGTGTAATACTGTTATGAATGCTGCTTCCCAGGAAGCATCTTCTGCAACAGCACTGATGACAAAGTTGAAAGTAACTTAATTCACTTTTAAATTCATACATACAATCAAACTAGATTAATATCACTAAGAAAACTCTAAATGAAATTCCTTAAAAATTTAATTACTTCCAGAAAGAATCCTCATCAAAATTTCCTGGAGCAAGAATTATCTTAAAACGGGAAAAATTCCTTAACAACGGGAAGTTCACTTAGACAAACCCGACTACTCGCAGTGCGCCGCGGCGTTCCGAGTCTCCATCATATAAACACATTCATGTTAGAAGTAAACTCGGTGGAATTACTGTATAACAGCTATCAACACCGATTTATCAGAAACGATCCGAAAAAAAACTAATTATATCAAAATAAAAAAAGAAATATAGGTACTTCAAGAAATTAAACAGACAACCAAAATAGAAAGAAATATTAACGTAATGAAATTCAACCAAACATTAATCTTTGTTTATCTATTTTATTTATTTTTGTTTCTTATTATTTATGTATTAAGTCTTGTCTATTTCTACCTCATTAATTCTGCTAGGTATCCTCGATCACCCGAACGGACTCTACGCAGCAGGCGAAAGTTGCAGCGAGCACAAAGTAAGTAATTCCATGTCTGGTTTAGGCTAAAGTATTTCAAGGAAGCTATTTACATAATAATATTTTCGTCACCTTATTATCTTTACCTTCAGGATCGGAAACATTACAGTGGATTACGTTCATCAATATTAATGTACGTCAACCTCAAGGATACGTTACACAAGTCTCTCTCTCTCTCTCTCTCTCTCTGACGCAGAACCCGGTGACTACATCTAACTAGCTTCAATTTGCAATTCTGTTTTAACATTTTTATCTTCATATTTTTACTCTACATTTGACTTGGAACGCCATCTTCTCAACGTTCTGAAATGCTTTAAAAATGAGTGACGCTGTACCACTAACCCGGTATCATCACCGCCATAACCATCCCTTCACCAGTACTGTTCAATTTCCTACCACCTCCACCATAACCTCACCATCGCTCTCCTACAGCACCACAATTATTACCTCCCATCACCTGCAGCAACGTAACAACCTCCACTGCTGCATCCGATGTAACCACCACCACCACCATCAGTAGCACCAATACTACTGGCTGCACCACAATAAATACAACAGCACCTATCACCAAAACCACAAATTACCCTACTAGTACCATAACAAAACACACACACACACACACACACACACACACACACACACACACACTGCTGCAATTGTCACCATCACGATCATAACAAAACTATCCCAACTACCAGCTCTCTATCGACCACCATTGTCATCACCACCACCAGCGGCCATTTTAAAGAAGTCTTGTCGATATGTTATGGAGAAGAGGAGCAGGTGGTGGTGGTGGTGGTGGTGGTGGTGGTGGTGGTGGTGGTGGTGGTGGTGGTGATGTATAGCTAGAAAACACAAAGACGAGGGAGTTGTGAGATATAGATGATGTCTTGAATGTTGCGGTGATGATGATAATGAGCCCCCGTGGCGGTGGTGGTGGTGGTGGTGGTGGTGGTGGTGGTGGTGGTGGTGGTGGTGGTGGTGGGAAGAGTGGTGTTGAAATTAATTGGGATAAAAAATAAAACGGTAGACTGCGCTAGTGATGATGGTTACGACACGGGGAGGATTGATGGAGGTGGTGATTACTGTCGAGCTTGGTAGATACGTAATAATGCAGACGAGAAGTGGCAATAATACCAAAACTGCGAATGTGGTGGTGGTGGTGGTGGTGGTGGTGGTGGTGGTGGTGGTGGATTTGACTGGTGTAACGTAATATACCAGTGACTTCAGAGTGAGTGGTGTTGGCGATGATGTAACGAGTAATTAATGAGGAATGACGTGAGGGATGAAAAATACGTACACTAACAGGGGTTAAGGGGTTTGTGTATGGGCAGAGTGACAGTGATGGTAGTGATGCGGGAGTATGTGGGTAAGCAGAGACGAGATACATTGAAGAGTGGGATGACGGGGAGTGGACAAGAGGGATTATTGGTGGTGGTGGTGGTGGTGGTGGTACACGTGGGTAGGTAACTATGAGGTAAGGCGAAGAGGGAAGGAAGAGACTGGAGATGGGGGCTAAATGGCCTTGGAAGTAGACTGACGTGGGTGGAGATAAGATTTTTTTTTTTTTTACGGTAAGGCCTATAGCGCCTGTAGGCACACTTGAAGAGTGTATGGGAAGCGCTGTTCAGCTTCCGCCCATTAGTGGCGCCGGCAATTTTATTTATAGTGGTACCCATATTATGGCCCATATCACCACCCAAGCTCATCTTGAGTGTAACCACCAAGAACCTGGGTATCATGGTGATATGTAAGTAACTTTAAACCACTCGACGAATGGCAAAGTGTTTTAAGGCTGTACGTGGTGGGATTCGAACCTACGCGTGGACGTCTGTCCGATCCCACGCTCACCACATTATCCACTACGCCACCGCCTAGGTACATCTTTAATCATATTCGTTATGGCAGGGGCTTCAGGCAAAATTAAATAGATTTTGGCAGCCTGCAAAACATGACCATATTCAAGATGGAAAGGGAAATATTCGAATGCTGGATTGTCGCATGTGGATAGGGACACACATGCTATCCCTTTGTAATGTCATTCGCTTAAGGCCTAAAAGTATTCAAAGTCTGCTCTCAGCCTGAGGTCGAGGTAATGTCATATAAAGGTTTGAATGTAGTGCACGTAGGTTTTCTGGCAATACAGAATGGAGTGAATACAACCAGAAGAAATGGCTTCTGAAATATATCAATCTGGTAACTGTCAGGAAGGTGCGTATCCTAGGTAAGATTTTCGCGGGGCAAGACATATATCTTCTTTTTAAGGCTGTCTTGTGAGAGCGAATAGTGATTTGTTATACATTCAAAGCAGGACTGCATTATCTGCGATATTTTCTATGATACTTTACTACAAAAAGAATTTAATTTGTATAATAGATTATTTTTCTCGAAGCCTGTCATAAACTTCTGTGGTTTTGGTTCAAAGCTAAGCAGTTAACATTTCAACCTAGATTTTGTTTGTTTTACAGCGAACATAGAAGTTCCAAATAACTAAGACTAACCATCTCTGCAACCATTACTGAAAACCACTAGTCCAAGGGTAAAATTGGTCTTTAATACAGCAGTTTCAGTGTCCCGCACAGAGTTTAAATATCAGCTGGAGCGTCATGTTGCCGTGTTTTATTTTTTTTTACGGTGTGTGTGTGTGTGTGTGTGTGTGTGTGTGTGTGTGTGTGTGTGTGTGTGTGTGTGTGTGTGTGTGTGTGTGTAGGGAGTGGTAGAAGACTAAACTGTTGGTTGGATGGATGATTACTCATAAAAAACGTAACATTGATGACGTCAGGAAAGGAGTGGGCGGAGCATCCATTAAATAGGCACCTAGCCTCGGTATATATTTTAGCAAAGTTTACCTTAACTTCCCTCCATTATCCATATATAACACCAAAGCATCTTCTTACAAATTATGTTTGGTCTCAAACATCTACTGCCAAAATAGCTTCCTTGACTCTTGTTAGCATTTTACTGAAAATAAAAAAAAGATAAGACACGGTCCTAGTAGTCAGAAACGCCTTAAAGCTTCTGGAAAAATGCTGTTGTGCAGCATTGATATTCTTCGGGATCGTCGCGGGAGCTATCCTTGCCATCAAAACATTTCAAAACAGTTTGAGGTGCTCCTACGGCATCACGTTTACTGTACTTCAAAGATTGAATTATAGTCTTACCCAGTGTCCCTTTTCACACCACATAAAAACGAAGAAAATATTTATAGAAGCTTTAGATTAGTAATACGCAGTAACTTTTTGTTTTGTCTTTTAGTATTTTAAATCAAATAAATGCTGCATATAGCAAACGTTTATGATTGGCGGCTCCCATCACATCTTATGACATACACCTCATTATAGACGTTCTACAGTTATGATACGCATCTGCCATAGCTGTGACACGTGTCAGGTTTATGAAGAAGGAGGTTTATGAAGAAGGGCGGTATTCTTCATTAAGGGCCACTTTGTAAACACGGCCTCTGAACTAACGAATTACCTACACCCATGGCTGTCCACGGGAGAAAAAAAAATAAAGATAATTTTTACAAAACAAAGACGTAACTTCAAAACCAAGAGCAATGGTTGAGAAAATAATAGTATAATGGCTGGAAATGGGAAGTTTGAACCTATGTCAAGAAAAATTTGATATACTGAGCCAGTTTGCAGGCGAGTTTTGTATGTAAATAAAGATCAACTGCCAGCGGCTCTAAATTACTTAACGTAGGAAAATTGGTGTGTGTGTGTGTGTGTGTGTGTGTGTGTGTGTGTGTGTGTGTGTGTGTGTGTGTGTGTGTGTGTGTGTGTGTGTGTGTGTGTGTGTGTCCTACATTGCGTTTACCTAAATTCTCCATGCATATCCCACGCTAGTTCTGCACTACCACCACCACCACCACCACCACCACCACCACCACCACCACATCCGCAACACCCATAACTTGAGCCATCACCACCACCATCACCACCACCACCACGCCGCGACGCCTCCACACGCAGTCCACGACCATCAGCATCCGTGCCTGCCTTCCTCCTTACCGCTTGCGCCACCACCACGACCGCCGCCACACCACTCACGCTCACACCCCGACGCCTCAGGTAGGAGTTATGGCATCATACCCGTCCCAAGATATGCTAATGCGGGATAGTCAGCTGCGCAGTGATGATATGCTAAGTGATATACCGGGGAGAAGGGAGAGGGAAGCAGGACGGGAGGGGAGAGGAGATAACGGACCAACGCCCTTCATTATGGTTGGTGTTGTGTGTCCATTCTCTCTCTCTCTCTCTCTCTCTCTCTCTCTCTCTCTCTCTCTCTCTCTCTCTCTACACGTGTTAAGATGTCACCAAAAAAAAGGGGGTCCATTCTCTCTCTCTCTCTCTCTCTCTCTCTCTCTCTCTCTCTCTCTTTTACACGTGTTAAGAGGTTACAAAAAAAATTTTGGACGGTTACCTTTTTTTTTTTTTTTTACGATACACAAAGAATATGTTTAGGGAAGTGGTGGCGTGGTGGATAAGGTGATGAGCGTGGGATCGGGCAGACGTCCACCTGTAAGTTCGAATCCCACCACGTACCGCCTTCAAACTATGCCATTTGTCGAGTGGTTTAAAGTAACCTACATGTCACCATGATACCCAGGTTCTAGGTGGTTACACCAAAGATGCATTTGGATGGTGATATGGGCCCTAATATGGGTACGACTATAAATAAAATGCCTGCGTCACACACACACACACACACACACACACACACACACACACACACACACACACACACACAGTCAACAAAGGCTACAGACTCTCTTCGTCTGCAAGGGCACTACATAACCTATGCATTTTTTTTTTTTTTTTTTTTTTTTTACATTACAAGGGCACTGGCCAAGGGAAAACAAAGTGTTGGAAAAAAAAAATCCCGCTGGTTGCCAGGCCCTGTTAAGAGGAAAGTAGGAGAAAGAGAAAAAAAAAAAATCTAAAAGGAGGGTCCAGTTAACGTAAGAGGTGTCTTGACACTCCTCTTTTGAAAGAGTTTAAGTCATAGGCAGGTGGAAATACAGACACAGGTAGAGAGTTCCAGAGTTTACCAGTGTAGGGAATGAAGGAGTGAAGATACTGGTTAACTCTTGCATTAGGAAGATGGACAGAATAGGGATGAGAAGAAGTAGAGAGTCTTGTGCAGCGAGGCCGCAGGAGGGGGGAAGGCATGCAGTTAGCAAGTTCAGAAGAGCAGACAGCATGAAAACAGCGGTAGAAGACAGATAAAGATGCAACATTGCGGCGGTGACTTAAAGAATCAAGACAGTCAGTTAGAGGAGAAGAGTTGATAAGACGAAAAGCTTTAGATTCCACCTTGTTTAGTAAAGCTGTGTGTGGATCCCCAGACATGAGAGCCATACTCCATACACGGGCGGATAAGGCCCTTGTACAGAGCAAGCAGCTGGGAGGAGAGAAAATGGACGAAGACGCCATAGGACACCTAACTTCTTGGAAGCTGATTTAGCAAGAGTAGAGATGTGAAATTTCCAGTTTAGATTTTTAGTGAAGGATAGACCGAGTGTGTTTAATGTAGAGGAGAGGGGAAGTTGAGTGTTATTGAAGAAGAGAGGATAGTTGTCTGGAAGGTTATGTCGAGTAGATAGTTGTAGAAATTGAGTTTTTGAGACATTGAACAAAACCAGGCATTGCTCCTGATACCAGTTAATCCCTGAACCTATTGTTGCCAGTGGTAACTGGTGATGGTGTAACTGGTGATGGTGCTGATGAGGTAGTGATGGGTGATGATAGGGATGACTGGTGATGGTTATGGAAGTGACTGGTTAGTGGTGTGTGGTGATGGGTTGTGAGTAGTATTGGTGATGGGGTGGATGTTGGTGATAGGAGTGACAGAGCTAGGATGTATGGTGATGTGTGATGGAAGGAATGGTTATGAGTGACGATATGGCTCATGGAAAATATTACATGACGGGGAGTGATGGGAGGTGAAAGGGACGACAGGATGATAAAAAGATTATTAAAAGTGATGGAGAATGGTAGGAGTGATGGGAGTGATATGCAGTAACTAACATATTATATATATATATTTTTTTTTTTCAAAAGACAAAAATGGGTCGAATGTGCAATGTAAACCTTAGGAAGCATAATATTCCTGACACATGCACCAACAATAATAACATAGAAATGAAATTAACATGTATCATTGTACCCTGTTCCTAATTCTACATAAAATTCCCCAACAGTTACACAGGAAAGGGAGAGCAGAGGGGAGAGAAATATATGGCGAGAGGGAACAGAGGAGGGGATGGAGAGGGTAAACAAACGTATGAGAAAAGCAATGAGAGAGAGAGAGAGAGAGAGAGAGAGAGAGAGAGAGAGAGAGAGAGAGAGAGAGAGAGAGAGAGAGACGGGGGAAGGGAATGGAATAAATTTAATATCACAAGACAATCCAATGCAGGTCTAATATCAGACAATGAATGGCCTGCGCAGCCCTCCCCTGCCAGCACCGCCACCTGAGAGGCCAGCGACAAGCCACCATTCTTGACGCCAGCTGAGAATTGCCACTACAGCTGCCACCCGGGAAATGTCAAGGCCAATGGTTATATCCTCCTAATGAACAACATATACGTTACCAAGCAGCAATGGAAGCGTTTAAGGAGAACAGGAAGAGTACAATTTTTCTAACGACTTGGCAGGAGGAAATGACAAGGAAATGCAGTACCGGCAGGAGTAGGTCAAGTGCACTGTTCCGTGGCAGTAAAGCTTCCCTGGTAATAGTATCGCCAGGAACTAATCAGGCAAGTTTCTCTGGTAAGAATATTGAAACTAACGACTGAAGTTTAATAATCCGTAAGTGATCAGTGGCCAGACCAAACCCAACTATACCAATCCAGCCCACGCCGATACCTGAACCTCGAGCACGCGGAGGCCATGTTAAGGAGTGAACCAGGCAATACTTCTTATCAGCTAACATCATGGCAATCAACCAACCACGTCACTTTCTGCTGATACACAACAATGTGGCACACTTACCAGTCACCAAGGACGCACTGCACGACAGCCGAGATGGACGGGAAAACGCTAATCACCACATACAATAATTCAACATCCACTATGACATCGCGCTTTCTTCCTCGTGGTCTATGTGTCTCTAGCAGTTGGAAGTGACGTGCATATTTTTTCTTCCATCTAATCAAGTCAGGCCTAAAACAAAATCACCACTACAATGTCGCGAAATATATATTTTTTATACTGATATTCATTTATGAACACCTTTTGTATAGTGATAGACTTACACTATTAACGATGATAATATTAGTAATAATAGACACTACTGAAAAGCGGTAGTTCAGAGTCCAGCAAGGCATTTCATTAGTCACGTCGGCCAGCCAATACCCAGTTCGTTCACAGGGTATGTAGCAAAGTCCCGAAGCACTGAACGAGACGAGGCTTAAGGATTAGTCTGTGGAAATCCATTATAAACCCAGCGTGTGGACTGCTGGTGTTGGCTGGTATACACACACACACACCCACTGGACCAGAACAAACACGTCTGCATCATAGGAAGCATACATTCAGACACATACACAGCCGCACTGGCCGTATTCAATGTAAATACCCGAGCCACCTGACTGTCAAACGCATCATACACAAGCGCTCCTATTGACAATACATTTATAACTAACACTCAATGGTTCAAATAAATAGAAAAAAAATAACGGTGTAGAGAAATCGGGTGTGATGCAAAGGGAATACAAAGAAGTTCGACACAATGAAGCACTTCGGTGTGACGCAGGGCCGCCATCAGTGCACGGCAACACAATAGTCACGTCAGATATAAACCTGCTCCGTGACGTCACGAGGCGGTGAGTAGTGAGCGGTGGATTCAAGAGGCTATGTCTTGCTGGGCGCCGCTAAGGCTCGGATACAGGAAAGCACACAAGCCAAGAAATACATTGTAGGTTAATGACTTTGTTTCCTTCAACAAATACCGTGAGAACTCCATAAAAGTGATTAGGAACACACAAACAATGGATAATGCTGTACATAAATATACTTGCGATCATAGTCCTCAAATGCACGACTTGCACTGATAAATCATATGCCGCTATTATTAGGCTGTTGGTGCTGGAGTGAAGAATAAACACTGGTACTTCAAAGGCATCCACTGACAGCTAGAGAATGCATGTACCATAACTCGACCATAATTCCAGATAGAAACACAATCTGCCACATAAGTAACGTTCTGTCAGACAACGTGCGAGAGCTTGGCGGCGGCACACACAATGCACTGCTGTATCACGCTCACGCAATCAGTGAACGAGTCGGTGCTTCCGTACAATAATCAAACTAGACCTCTTATCTTTATTTTTTTTACTGATATTTCCGAACGCGTTTTGTATATATTCTTTTTACTGGGGCACAAATTTCAGACACGTCTCTGCTGGCGTGCTGTTCCAGACCCCTCCATTCCATGACTTGAGGCAGACTTCAACCACAAGGACCGAGTAACAGATAGGCCAACCCTGACCGATCTTGTCTGGCTCCCTACCCATGTAAGTTTTCTCTCCGTCCTAATTTGGGATAACTGTAATGACTGGCTTCTGCCGCATGCAGGATATAACGTAGGTAAGTGTGACTCGAGCACCCCTGAC
The DNA here is from genome assembly GCF_017591435.1 of Portunus trituberculatus. Classification (NCBI taxonomy): domain Eukaryota; kingdom Metazoa; phylum Arthropoda; class Malacostraca; order Decapoda; family Portunidae; genus Portunus; species Portunus trituberculatus. The sequence continues at coordinate 29,776,996 of NC_059271.1, read as the reverse complement.
CGACTGATCAACTGAATGCCTCTACCTAGCCCGCGACACGCCTGATCTTTCTCTTTCCGTGACCTTAGCACTCGTGGCGTTTGTGTATGTAGAGTGGTCGGGTGATTACTATGAATTAGCTGCCTGCTGCCCCCAATCCTCGCGGTGACCAGAGTCAAGACGTAAGAAAGAGCATCTCCAGCACGTCTAAGGTGTTCAGGGAAAGCACGCGTCAAATTACGAAAGTAGGAAAATGTAATAATGCTAAAAACAAGTATCTCTAACTCGAGGTGGGAACATCACAAACACTTATATTAATTTAAACACACACACACACACACACACACACACACACACACACACACTCTCTCTCTCTCTCTCTCTCTCTCTCTCTCTCTCTCTCTCTCTCTCTCTCTCTCTCTCTCTCTCTCTCTCTCTCTCTCTCTCTCTCTCTCTCTCTCTCTCTCTCGTGTGTTCCTGTTTGGTCGAAAAGTTAAAGAAGGTAGCCGAGAAAACGCGGATCAACGAAAGGCTGAGAAGAGAAGGAAAGTCTCATGGAAAGTTTTGTGCGGTAGAACTGTCAAAATGGAAGTGATCCCTGAAAACCACAACGTAACGCTTCTCTCGAATATCAGTAATCTGAATACATTGAATTCTAAGTTCGGGAGACACTCTTCAGTAACGCTGCGATCAACCATTAATCCCCTTCAATACTGGGACCATTTTTATCGGTTTGTGTACGATCAGACGATTTTATTGACATTAGGAAGGGTAAATGGAGGTTAGAAAATTAGTGGCCACAGCCTTCACTACTGTAATCCCCACACATGAGTTTTTGGAGCTGTATAAAATTACCAAATAGTAACCAGAATGAATATGAATACGTGTCATAGTACTGAAATAGTTAATCCCCAAACAGTTTACAGAAAGCTACACTTACCTGTAATTACTTTGGCTCATCCGTCTGTCTCTTTAATCAAACGATATGCGAAAAATTAATAACCTAGTTCTCTCTCGTTGGATCTGTCATATTTACTTTTAACTCACGGGACACTGGAACCACTACGCAGCCGTTGAGGACGGTTAGGCTTATCTGATTCAAGACCATGTGGGGCATTACTCAACCCTTTTACGCCTCCACGAATAAGGAAAGGTTGTACACAAAATATTCCATCAACATGCCCCCACATAGCCTCCTTACATTTAGTCACATGCTCACTCATTGCCGCCTGTTCTTCCCCCACGACCTGCATCCTCATCCCGTCATTCTGCATATCCATCTCTCTATTCACTAAATTGGGCTGCAGAAAGACTACCTCGAGAGTGTGGGTAATTGCGCACGTTCGCGACCAGCAGTACATATAAACAAGTAAACATTTATAAATCTAGGACATACTTTTAACTGAGAAAAGGAAAGTAGCGCTCGAACAACGCGAATAATGAATTGCATAATCCAGGCAGAGAACTTCCAAACCAAGAGGAATGTGTGTTTTCTCTGCCACTAATGAGCTCTCGTAAAAATGCCAATAACAACAACATTTTGATGTGTACATTAGCCACTTAATTCCCTCCCTCAACCACCCATGAGGATTTTGCTGTTCAAAGTAAATTGAAATATTAGTAAAGAATAGTGAAATGACAGACAGAGGAAAAAAATCCTACCAAAGCCATTTATATTTTCTAATCCATTTATTGGAATTCGTTTTAGCGTTGGTTGTTGGAGCTCCGAATTCGATTAAAACAGCGGCTTTTCCTCTCGACAAGTTATCACATTCTCTGCGTGTAGCTCCTCGCCGCGCCGGATCCATCCTGGCCATGAGAACTTCATACACCGAATGATGCTGATACAGGCCTGTTTTAAACGCCGCATTCTCATCGTCCAACCTGGATTATCGCCGAAATCTCTTGCCCTGAATACTGATGCCGTGCCCGTGTTCCGGCGGAATTAAAACACCTTTTTATTGGCAGCCAACAGAAAAGTTAATTAGATTTGTGGGGCTGGTTCATTTTCTACCCAAATATGATTTTTTCCCTCTCTATGACGTGAACAACACCAGGCCTGGGAGATGATGCAGCCGTGTGTGTGTGTGTGTGTGTGTGTGTGTGTGCGGCAAGGTAAACAAACGGCTCTCGAACAGCTGGTATTTTTTCGTGTCTGTGCGCTGCCAATCTAGTTCCACATCTGTCAAAAGAGAGCTAGACACTTGTGAATACCCAAGGGTTGCAGTCACTACATCTGTAGCACAGTACAGCGAGGTATGACTGATAAGGCTATATAGTCAGCAGCTGTCATGGAGGTCTGGAAGAGTTGCTAACCTACGGAAACTGATTCTTGGAGTTCAGTCAGCCCTGTATGTACAGACTAGTAAGTGGCGTTAGACGTCTGTGCTTTTTCTGTGGCTGTGCTTATGTGCATACTGTGCAGAATTCGAAATAGTATCAAGCCGTTTGTCTCTGCCGCCATTTTCTGCGCATGCGCACTGAGTCGTAACCATGGCAACCAAACAACTGTCAGACCTGCGGAAACTACAACGCAGCCAACTAGCCAAGATTGATAAAGATGAGCTGATCGACGTCATTCTGGCATCAAATACAGACAACGAAGAGTTCCAGCAACTAAACCAAAGGCTAGAAGTGATGAAGGAGATGCAAGCCCTCAAGACTGCAGTTATATCTCCTGACAGTCTCATCAACAAGAACTACGCTGAGCTCAAGTCTCGTATCGACAAACAAGATGAAGTACTGGATAAACAACAGCAATTCTTAGAAACTTTAGATCGCAAGGAGCGTGAAGCAAACATTGTTGTTCTGGGCGTGCCTGACGAGAATGAAGCGTTGGATGGTGCTACAACGGACCAGGAGAAGCTTAATAAGATATGGACCAAAGTAGGCATCAGTGACGTCGAGTGTACCTATCGGAGGCTAGGACGAGAACTACCCGCTGGTGAGGGGCCTACACACCGTAGGAGTCGCCCCATCTTGGTTACGCTTCGGAACAAGGATCTGCGCGCAAGCATCCTCAACAGCGCCAGCCAAATGAAGTCTGCGGGTGACAACTTCAGCCGCATTTACGTCAAGCGGGATGTTCACCCAAGCATCAGGAAGGAGTGGAGGCGTTTGAGAGATACAGAAGCTGCCGAAAAGTCCCGCCCTGAAAATATGGGCTGCGTCATCAGGCTGGATACCAAGGAGCGTAAGTTATATAAAGGCGTACGACTCAGTCCCGAGGAAAAAGTTGTTTGCTGTGTTACGGCGTTATGGGTGTGGTACAGTGATGGTGGCGGCGCTAATGGCCATGTACCGTGTTACAGAAAGTTTGATAGGCGGGGCTGTGTTGACAGCTACACGTGGAGTCAGACAGGGTTCGCCTACATCTTGTTTTTTGTTTATTGTATTTGTTAATGAATTATTCACCTCATGAAAGAAAATTGTCAACCTGAGCAACTCATCAGATGGATACATATACTGGTTCTCATGGATGATACAGTATTATTGTCAACTAGTAGACAGAATTTGTTAAAAAAGTTAGAAATACTGAAAAAGTTTTGTGAAGAGTTTGGTATGGTAATCAACTGCACTAAGACAAAATATTTTGTAATTAATGGAGAAGAGAGAGATACGGAGCCGATACAGATGAACGACTTGGTGATAGAACATTGCACGAATTATGTGTACTTGGGGTCACCGTTCACCTGTGACGGCTCAGTGTCCTCGGCTGTCCGGGCGCATGCTAAAAGAAAACTGTCCCACGTATTAAAGTATGTGTCCTTTCTCAAGAAAAACAATGATATTCCATTTGTTGTAAAGCGACGAGTCCTCGATGCTGCCATGATGTCATCCCTGCTGTATGGATGTGAGTCCTGGGTAGGGGCTGATATCAAGCCTGCTATTAAGCTGTATAATTGGGGTATTAAACAACTACTTGGGGTCAGGAAAACAACATCAAACTTGGTCTGTTATGCTGAAGCTGGCTACCCTCTGCTCCCAGATTTGATTAAGTTCAAACAACATAAGTTTTTTAGTAGTATGTGGTCTCAGAGGTCAAGTATGTCAGATGACCCATTAGCACTTTCCATCCGAATGGTGACCAGCACAAACACGCACATGGGCAAATTAATTCAAAATTTCATTGATAATGATCCTCCCGACCCGACCTCTTTAACGAGTAATGTACATAATGTAATAGAGAATTCTAATTCATCAAGGTGTACTATATATAGAGATCAATCCAAGCTTATCGGTACACGATATATATACAAATAAACATCTGATAAACGAGTCCGACCGCATAGCGTTTACTCGTTTCCGAGTAAGTGGCCACAATGTTATTGTAGAAACCGGCCGTTGGAATAGACTAGGTCGTGGCCGCCTTCCTTTTGAAGCGTGTGTGTGTATGTGGCAGAGGAGTTCAGACAGAGAGGCACGTGGTTGAGGACTGTTCTATAACAGGAAACATCAGAGTGAGGTATAATGTTACCACCCTTGAAGAACTATTTTCACCTGATATCCCCCATGACACATGTTGTAAAATCATTCATGATATCTTAGGAATGTGAAATTAAAACGTAAATTTTATGTGTAGATTATATTTGTGGACTACATTGTTGTGATTCCAAATGTTAGTTAAATGTTTATTGTTAATTTAGTTTAGGAAGTTAGTTGTATATGTATATTATAATTTGTATTGATGTGGTCAATAAACTATCTACCTATCTATCTGTGTGTGTGTGTGTGTGTGTGTGTGTGTGTGTATGTGTGTGTGTGTGTTTCACTGTTTGATCTGCTGCAGTCTCTGACGAGACAGCCAGACGTTACCCTACGGAGCGAGCTCAGAGCTCATTATTTCCGATCTTCGGATAGGCCTGAGACCAGGCACACACCACACACCGGGACAACAAGGTCACAACTCCTCGATTTACATCCTACTCACTGCTAAGTGAACAGGGGCTACACGTGAAAGGAGACACACCCAAATATCTCCACCCGGCCAGGGAATCGAACCCCGGTCCTCTGGCTTGTGAAGCCAACGCTCTAACCACTGAGCTACCGGTGTGTGTGTGTGTGTGTGTGTGTGTGTGTGTGTGTGTGTGTGTGTGTGTGTGTAGTATTATCGTGATATAGAGTACACGCACGGTTCTCTATTACTAACGCCGATATATTTGGGAGGACGATAATAGTGGAATAAATGGTATATATATTATATGCTCTCTCTCTCTCTCTCTCTCTCTCTCTCTCTCTCTCTCTCTCTCTCTCTCTCTCTCTCTCTCTCTCTCTCTCTCTCTCTCTCTCTCTCTCTCTCAGTCTATAGTCGCATCACGCGCCAACCACAGCGCTACGATTATAAAAATAAAGGAAAAAAAAACTATGTCCCGCACAGATGATTTACGAGGCGAGTGACAGTGACGGGATGCAGCGGAGGGATCGGCCTCAGAGAAAATGTCCTCGAAATTAATAATAAAATGTATGTCATTCAGGGGATTGAGATGAAAAAACTTTTTTTTCGACAGGTCATCTCAGAAGTTGTAAAAATGATCCACTTTTTTCACACGACGCTTTTCAGAGCTGCATGGAGTTTTCTTTTTTATTTTCATTTTTATCAGATATTGGCCGACATCACCTCTGGTAATACATCAACTCCAGAATGTGTGTGTGTGTGTGTGTTCCACCAGCACCACCATGGTCGTCTGTTGGTCACCCAGCCAGCAGGAAAGAACCCAGATTTCTACTGACCGAATCTTTGGGTGAGACAGAGATCACACCACACACCACACACCGGGACAGCGAGGCCACAACCCCTCGAGTTACATCCCGTACTTACTTGTTGCTAGGTGAACAAGGGCTACACACATTAAGAGGTTCGCCCATTTGCCTTGCCGCGCCCGGTGTGTGTGTGTGTGTGTGTGTGTGTGTGTGTGTGTGTGCACGCTCGCGCGCGACCTTTTAAAGTCTTTATACTCAAAACAAAGCTGCCTCAAATATGTACCTACCTTGCTGCGACCATCCTCTCGTTTGCACCTGCCTCATTGACCTGGGAACAGGAATCAAGACTACCTTCCATAAATTAATACAAAGAATTATTCGGTAAATGAACAGAGACAAATTTAATATTATTCTCCATAGTCTTGACTGTTTGATTACACAATTCTGCCACAGTGAAGTAATTATTGTTTAATCTTCTTCAGAGCAGCGGTGATAAGTTAGATGGTACTAGAATCTTGTTAAGTGTTTTAAGAGAAAACAATATCTAAGTACTCTAGAGAGTCTTTTCATGAAGATAATTGACATTTTAAGCATTTGTGGAATAGCGAACGTGTACCACAAGTAGCTTTCTCTTTATCTTCTTGCGTAACCCAACGTTTGAATATCATGGCCAATCGCGTATCCTTCAATGTGTATCCGGAAACATTCTGTGAATGCAAGAAAGCTAACAAGTTTATAATAACTGTAGAGTGGTTCACAAACTATCTTACTTGACGACCCCTTTTAGCTTCCCGTAGATGCACACGCCCCCATCCACTTTTCTTTTTGATTTACATGAAATTATATTTTCTTGTATTTATATCTTAGCACTGTTTCGAGAGACAGCTTTATGCTTATATTACAACGATTGAAACCAATAATACAGATACTAGTCATTTCACCAAATAACTAAACATTTGATTCAAAGGGAGCTAATTAAGAAAAAAAAATGTTCTTGGAGTGATTTCATTATTCTTAATAAGCAATGATATTTAAGCAGATGGCTTCACAACTCCCTTGTATCCTCCTCACGCCCTAGTTTTGGAACCACTGTGAGTGTAGAGAATCTTTATTTAGGACTCACTAACTGAGCTAAAGGGGCTGTAACAATGGGCTCGTATGAACCAAGTTTTGTACTGGAAAATCAAATCTGATTAGCTAAAGAAAAAAATGTCCTTATTTACTCACACACTATCTATGACTATTAATGACAAACCGTATGTAAGATTCCTGCCGATATGAGTCAAGGGGCAGGGTTCCGATTGCTACGTCATGAGGCAGACGGCTGGTCTCGGTGATGTGGACACATCACAAGAGAGACTGCTCTTGCCTTCTAGGAACGAAGACAGGAGAGTCACCTGTATGAGATAGAAAAAAAAAGTAAACAAGCCATTGATTTTAACATTTTCTTACGTGAACAAGTTACCTTAAGTTTTATCATCCATTTTTTCTCTAAGTATACTGTTTCGTTAGATCCTTTGACTGCTTTTACATCTGAATTATCAGAAATTCATTTCAGCCCACGTGAAGTACGAAAAATTGACAGCGCGTGACACAATATCAACGGATCACCACCGCCCTGGATAGCTCTTGAGCACCATGCGTCTGAGGAACTTATTGATCAAAGAGCCTGAAAAGCGGCCGTTGAAGGGAGAAGAAAATGGAATTGCAGCCGAAACTACAGGGAATGGAAGGAATAAAAAAAAATTACAACATTGAGAAACAACGGGAGAAGACTCATACGCGCAGCCACCCAACACCTCCCCTAGGGAGACAGCAGAGAATACCTGGTGGACACGAGGGAATATAACACATCATGCAAGCAATACGCTAAAAAATACTGTAATTTCTTAACCTAAAACATTTCTTACCAGCTTGAAAATATAATTCCACTAAAGAATAATCATTTGACACATGAGACAAAGGAAAATAAAACTCATTGTGACGCACTAATTGCTGCGAGATTCAGGAACAAACGCCCTTCAGGTGGAGTGGTAAGCGAAAAGTGAATGAAAATGGGAAACAATAGCGTGTAAAAATGCTCTGTTTTCTACAAATCTCTAAGTGTAAACTTGAAAAGAAGCAGTGAATATATTGCAGTCATGCTTCTGGTTCTCTAAACAAGCAGACAAATGTTCTAATGTTTTTTTTTTATTTACACCTGTTTTTCTATTTCATCATTGAATTACTTCCTGGATTATTTACGCTGGCGACAACTGATTCATATACAGCGCAAGCCACCGTCACAATATTTTCCATCTCACTGTCGAGTTTCCATTGACAAAATATCCTTGTTTTTTTTCTCATATTTTGGTCACTTGAGAGAAACAAATCTCGTTAGAATCTTAATAACCATAGTGTAGAGTAATTCTTTAAAACTAAATCAATCTGATTGGAATATTTTTAAGTAAAGGGCCAACTACAAACAGTCCTCTAAGCCGCAAAGTTCACGTGTTCTCCAGCTGCAGAGACAGCACGAGAAAGGAAAGTAAGTCCTTATGTCTATGTTGATGAGAGAAAGAGGAAACTAAAGGACGTTGCAGTGGGATGGAAGACAAAAACCATTAAAATTTACTTTGTTTATCTGCATGCAGTAATCACCCTATGCATGAGAGGTGTGTTTCAATCAAACTAAGCTCATGAGTGTTGGTAAAGTGGTGGGAAAAGTCCAGAACGCCTCGCTTCAATGACGCTGCCTCCCGGAATAAACAGACAAAAACTCTCAAAGTAAAATAGTATAAAGTTTTTTTATTCTTGATATGTATAAACAGCTATGTTTGATGCACTGATACACGGAAACTGCGTCTGAGCGAGAAGTAGGACAGTAATGTCTCCTTTCACTCTCCTAAGTGAAGGGATCTACTTTGGGGAACAAAAAAAGTTTAGTGATTATTGATTTATACATTTGAGAAGTAAGGTTGTCCAAAAGTAATGACATAATTAGGATATATATAAATGGCTAAATACATCCAAAGCATGAAAATAAGTGTATATAACATGTACATAACATAATATAAGCATTCAGTATTCTTCTGTGACCGCGATGGAGCTGCAGCGGTGGTGTGTGTAACCTCAGCTGATGAGGAAGTAGATGACCAAGATGAGAAAATGGCAACATAAGAAAGAGAACTAAAGATTTTTCTTTTACTTTTTTCCAAAACCTGCTCCAGGAAATTAGTTAGAAATATGATCAAACTCTGGCTTGGATTGATGTCTTTTAGGAATAGTATATATGACTAAAATAGACTTTGAGCCGTGACTGGGATAACTGTGTTTTCGTGCAGCCTTGCTTTAGGTCACATATTCTCCTAAACTGTGAATGAGAGCAACGACTCATTAACATTAGACTTAAAACCGCAAGGATCATGTACATCGTATACTGAGGTGAGAGTTGAATGGTTATTGTGAGGACAAGGACTTCAAGTGATTCAAGTTTAAGCGCTGCCGATCTTGCATTGTTGTCACATGATTCTGACTACTTTGAGTCACATGCTGTCCCGTCAGTCATTGCAGCCAAAGCATACATGTCTTGAAAAGCAAATATCATCTTAGTTCACAGACTTTCATCACTATACCTAATGTTCCGTGTCTTAGGTTTCACATCTTCAATAAAAAAAAAAAAAAAAAAAATGGACCAGAATAACATGACCATTGCTGAGATATTAACATGACCATTCCCAACCTACCATAGTAATCTAAAGAGGCCACATTGAACTCTCTTATCGATTTTAATTCCGATTCCCTTCCACGCCATCTTGAAGAAATAGAAGAGGAGAAAGGAATGTGTATGTTAAAGCGTTTCATCCGGGAATATGTAAAACCAGACAAAACAAATGTAAGGCTGTTGCTTCAGAAAAAATACGGAAGTCATAACGCAAAGGAAAAGATAAATGCATGGACATGTATTACGTATTACCGCTGGTATTAAAAAGAAGAATTATGATGATTCAATTATCTTCCCAATGGTGTTACGTTCCATTCTTGTCAAAAGCGATGATCAGTATTGAGTTATGGATCCTGTGTAGATTACTTTTATACGTAGATCTCTCTCTCTCTCTCTCTCTCTCTCTCTCTCTCTCTCTCTCTCTCTCACACACACACACACACACACACACACACACACACACACACACACACACACACACACACACACATTCTTCTTACAGTGATCTTCGCACCATCAACATGCTCATTTATCAAAGCCCGCAATAAGCAGCGATGGGATTAATGAGCCGAGATGAAAGACTGGATGAAATTGCCTCGGAAAAGACACGCTTCTAATTTAGTTTTCTCCCACAGCTGCCATTAATTACTGGACGCTCTCTCTCTCTCTCTCTCTCTCTCTCTCTCTCTCTCTCTCTCTGTGTGTGTGTGTGTGTGTGTGTGTGTGTGTGTGTGTGTGTGTGTGTGTGTGTGTGTTCATGTACAAGGGCAGGACGGGTGAGCTGTAGGGAGCAGCAGGATCCAACTTGCTATAGTCCTCAAATATCGAAAAGCTAATGAAACCATACATATATGATTGCACACACCGGTAAACAATAACACAAGTAAATTAGTTCATTAATAAAACTGGAGTGGAGGCAACGAACATCAGTGCACGCCATCATTACTATTAGACGATGCGGAAATTAAATACACGAACGCAGGGGAAGGAGGGATGTGTATGTGGGGAGGAGGAGGAAGGGCGTCGGTGGCAACAGCAACGCGACGCCCAGCATGTGGCTAATCCAGAAGGTAAACATGGGAAGGCCAATCTTGCCATCGGGACGGTATTGAGTGAGGAGGAAGGGAGGCAGAGAGCAACGGAAGGGAGAAGTAACCGAGAGGAGAGGAGAGCAGAGGAGAGGGAAGAGGTGGGGATGGGACCTGCCTTGTTCTACTCACCACCAAAACAAAAAACAAACAAACAAACAAAAAAGCAGGAAAAAGAAAGGGAGGGAGAAATGTTTCAGTGACGTTTCCATCCCGCAACAATGGGCCGCCGCCGAGCCTGGCTTGGCAACAATGCCGCCTGAGAGCCAGATACATAGATTTATTGATGAATATTTCAGAAAAAAAAGGATGTGCACCATTTTTACACATAGTCACGGATAAAGGAATATACCAGGGTACAATAAAATTCTACACAATTGTCCCTTAAATTTTACACTGTCGCTGACCTCCCGACGGCACGGGAAGGGTTTGCGCGCACACACACACACACACACACACACACACACACACACACACACACACACACATTTTCCTCCGTGATAATTGTCTAAGGACAAGACACTTACGCTTAAACAGCTATACCACACACACACACACACACACATTTTTCTTTCCGTGTATGTGTGTGTGTGTGTGTGTGTGTGTATAGCTGTTTAAGCGTAAGTGTCTTGTCCTTAGACAATTATCACGGAGGGGAAAATGTGTGTGTGTGTGTGTGTGTGTGTGTGTGTGTGGCGCGCAAACCCTTCCCTTTAATCATAAGTGTCTCGTCCTTACACCATTATCATTACTGTTCACCATCTTTAAGCTGGTGGAACACAATTACAATGAAGGAGGAAGAGGAAGTGGAGCCTGATTACCATCTTTACCTTTATTCTAAATCAGTGAAGTATAAATTAAAGGCGCGGAAAAAACAGGCTAAGTTTTAAATTCATCAGGAATATACAATAAATTAGTATATTCCCTTTAAACGCTGGAATCCTGTGCTCTTAGTGAATGATATGTGCTGATATACACCTGTACTTCCTGAGCTTCCCATTACCGGCAAGACATGGACACATTATCCCTGTCTGTGAGTAATTACATGTAACGAGACACGTTGATTTAGACACATGGACGTGCGTCTTGGTGTGTGTGTGTGTGTGTGTGTGTGTGTGTGTGTGTGTGTGTGTGTGTGTGTGTGTGTGTGTGTGTGTGTGTGTGTGTAATTCACATCGGTCGTCTGCTGGTCACCCAGCCAGTCTTCCCAATTAAGAGCGAGCTCAGAGCTCATAGACCGATCTTCGGGTAGGGCTGAGACCACATCAACACACAACACGCACCGGGACAGCGAGGCCACAACCCCCTTGGTGTGTGTGTGTGTGTGTGTGTGTGTGTGTGTGTGTGTGTGTGTGTGTGTGTGTGTGTGTGTGTGTGTGTGTGTGTGTGTGTGTGTGAGAGAGAGAGAGAGAGAGAGAGAGAGAGAGAGAGAGAGAGAGAGAGAGAGAGAGAGAGAGAGAGAGAGAGAGAGAGAGAGAGAGAGAGAGAGAGAGAGAGAGAAATAACTTTTTCACTCATAAAAAGTATACCAGATGTTACTTTTACAGCCTGCGTCGCCCCCTCTCTAGGCTCTTCGTTTACTTTATATATACTATATATATATATATATATATATATATATATATATATATATATATATATATATATATATATATATATATATATATATATATATATATATCTGAGTGTGTGTGTGTGTGTGTGTGTGTGTGTGTGTGTGTGTGTGTGTGTGTGTGTGTGTGTGTGTGTGTGTGTGTGTGTGTGTGTGTGAAACAAAAGCTACACTGCATAACACGTGAGTAAAACAAACATAAGGAGACACACCATATTTACCTCAGTGCAGCCATCCATCCGCCACGTTGTCCTTCCCCTCCAGGCGGGACCATCCCCATCGTGTTCTCGAAAGGCGGCGGCGGTGCTCCGAGGATAGATAACCATTCTGTTCAAGGACGAGGGGGCATTAATGAAGCAGGCAGAAGATAACAGGAAAAGACCACGAGTGAGGCATTCACTTCATCTCGTTTACTTTTTCCATCAGGTATATTTTCTTTGTGTGTGTATGTAATTCACTGTTTGATCTGCTGCATTCTCTGACGAGACAGCCAAACGTTACCCTACGGAACGAGCTCAGAGCTCATTATTTCCGATCTTGGGATAGGTTTGAGACCAGGCACACAGCACACACCGGGACAACAAGGTAAGGTCACAACTCCTCGATTTACATCCCGTACCTACTCATTGCTAGGTGAACAGGGGCTACACGTGAAAGGAGACAGACCCAAATATTTCCACCCGGCCGGGGAATCGAACCCCGGTCATCTGGCTTGTGAAGCCAGCACTCTAACCACTGAGCTACCGGGCCGTGTGTGTGTGTGTGTGTGTGTTTGACTGTATGTGTGTGTGTGTGTGTGTGTGTGTGTGTGTGTGTGTGTGTGTTTGACTGTATGTGTGTGTGTGTGTGTGTGTGTGTGTGTGTGTGTGTGTGTGTTATACTAAAACAAGCAATACTAGACATGTTTCGTAGTCCTCGAACTAAATGACACAAGTTTCACAAAGCAATGAAGTGTAAGGAAGTAAGTCCTTCAGAAGAAAATAAGAACTGCTACTCCCATACTGCCACATCAGTCTACTCTATCTTAGGATAGAGTAGACTTGTATTCCTTCTCATGAATAACAATATATGAAGTTCCTTTTTAGATCGCTGGTCTTACATATATGTTTGTGTTGCTATTCCATGTAACCGTAGACAATGAGACCAGAAAGTGAGCAGAGGATGCCGAGATGAAATCCGACACTGATTGGACCAGAAAAGGTCTTGTCAGTTGCAAAGCTGCGCTGTTTCTAGCGTGGCAAGACAATAGGGTCACCAATAATAAGCTAAAGTTTTTTTATTTATGTTGTGTAACAAGTACTCAAGAATTGTAACTCAAAATACACAGAAAACACAAGCCTTGACATGCCAGCTCGCGTGATGGATGATATTAATTTACATTTCTTCAAGAATGATAAGTGGCGATTTGAACTCAACTAAGAATTTTTGACGAAGCTTTGATGGGTGTTCAACTTATAAGGAATCAGTTCAGTTACGTCTGTAAAATACTGAAACATTCTTCACAAGCCTTACTAATGAATTTTGTTGATTACCTGTTGTTTACTACCTCGCGTCCTCTTCCCTTTGTCTGCCATGACTAAGGACACATAAATAAGTATTACCTATCTTTGTTGAAACGCAGCATTGCGTTTCATGAATGATGACACACATTGAAATGGAGATTAAATTTTCGTACCCAATATAAACCCGTCAAGGTATTGCAATACGACTCAATGTTTTACAGAAATCTCTATATTCATAATAAAGAACGCAGAATTAGAGTTACCGCGCGTGCCTGTGTGTGTGTGTGTGTGTGTGTGTGTGTGTGTGTGTGTGTGTGTGTGTGTGTGTGTGTGTGTGTGTGTGTGTGTGTGTGTGTGTGTGTGTGTAATAATAATAATAATAATAATAATAATATACGGTTTATTAATTTGGCAGTGCAACAAAAAAATTACACAGAAAATGTAGAGGGGGGTGACATTAAAACAATGAAATGCTTAACCTAACTATGGATCTAACTTAGCCAACAATTTACTTATTGATTTATTTATTTATGGCTCGCACCATAGTGGGCACCGCGCTAAGGTGGTACCGGTAAGTGCGCGGTGCTCTTAAGAGGCTTGGCCATTTGCCTCGCCGCTTACCGGGACTCGAACCCGGGCCTCTCGATTGTGAGTCGAGCGTGCTAAACACTACATTACGCGGTGTGTGTGTGTGTATTTCACTGTTTGATCTGCTGCAGTCTCTGACGAGACAGCCAGACGTTACCCTACGGAACGAGCTCAAAGCTCATTATTTCTGACCTTCGGATAGGCCTGAGACCAGGCACACACCACACACCGGGACAACAAGGTCACAACTCCTCGATTTACATCCAATACCTACTCACTGCTAGGTGAACAGGGGCTACACGTGAAAGGTGACACACCCAAATATCTCCACCCGGTGTGTGTGTGTGTGTGTGTGTGTGTGTGTGTGTGTGTGTGTGTGTGTGTGTCGGTGATAAGTTATGAGTGGCCTTGGGGTGCAGTTGCTGGGTATAGAGCTACAAGTCAAAATTCATAAATATTATAGCCATCTCAGCATTTATTCCATGAATCTGCAAATCCCTTCCCTTTTTCCTTCCCCTTCCATGTGCGCCTTCTGTATCCCTCTAATCTTCTTTTCTTCTCTACTCAAACGTTTCCTTTCTTTTTCCCAAACTCTTTTTCATCTTTCTGCACTTTTCTTTTCACCATCAACCACAACCACCAAAAACACCACCACCCCCACCACCATCACCACCTCATCCTCCTCCTCTGCCTCCTCTTCTTCCTTAGAGGACCTGGAGCCGTGCCAAGGGTTCCTCACTTTCCCTTCCGCTCCCTGATTCGAATCGATTAGGATTCAACCCAACAAAACACTCCTGCAAGGTACATTATTGTTTCAATGCTTTATTAAATCAGTGGAGTGTTTGTGGCGATCTGCTGACGGGTATTGTGATGGTGATGCTGATGGTGATGCTGATGGTGATGATTATGATGATGATGATGATGATGATGATGATGATGGTGGTAGTGGTGGTGGTGATTGTGATGGTGACAATGATAAAGATAATAATAATAATGACAACACCAACAACTACAAAAATAACAATAACAAAAACATCAACAGCAGCAGCAACAACAACAACAACAACAACAACAACAACAACAACAACAACAACAACAACAACAACAACAACAACAACAAAGGAAAACAATGGCGTTCCTCATACAAACACTAAATAAAATGCACTCATTGTTTGCTAACACAAACACACACACACACACACACACACACACACACACACACACACACACACACACACACACACACACACACACACAGCAAATTGGTAAAGGGTCTAAATAACTCATGGTTGTGGTGATCGTTGTGTTACGATGATAGTGGTTTCAATGGTGTGGTGGTGGTGGTGGTGGTGGTGGTGGTGGTGATTGCAACAGTGGATGCAGTAGCTTTTTGTATACCAAGTCAGACACAGTACCGAGCGCCACGCACGTATTGTGAGCACACATGAATAAATTGATCAAATAATGAATACGATACACAAATAGAGTACACAAATAATGATAACTGTTGTTCGAGCTTCGGTACACACACACACACACACACACACACACACTCTCTCTCTCTCTCTCTCTCTCTCTCTCTCTCTCTCTCTCTCTCTCTCTCTCCTTCCACTAATTATTCACCATACGCCTATCACAAACACGAACGCCCACACTATCGACTCGAGTCTTAACATGCAAATCACATAATATATATCAAAATTCCCCTGGATGACCTGCATGCACTGATACCGTTAATTAGCCGCCGAGAGAAGGGAAAAAATACGCAGGGATGTAAAATAAATATGATTAAAAAAGTCGCCCGTCAAAAAATCCTGCTAATGAGTGTCGGGGGGGCCTGGGAGGAAGGTAAGCCAGGTACATTAGCTCGCCGGCAGCCACTCGGTCACTCGGCCAAGACTCGATTGGGGCCAAATTGTGCGTATCAGCGCCGCGGTTCGGGTGGATTACATTACAACAATACATTGGGCATATGCTGCTGATAACCGTGTGTGTGTGTGTGTGTGTGTGTGGAGAGAGAGAGAGAGAGAGAGAGAGAGAGAGAGAGAGAGAGAGAGAGAGAGAGAGAGAGAGAGAGAGAGAGAGAGAGAGAGAGAGAGAGAGAGAGAATTTCCTCTATCTAAGTTGCTAATGAGGCAGTAAGCTACAGAGGAAGAGAAAAGACAGACATTCAAGGAGAATGACTGACTGACTAACTGACTGACGAAAAGAAAGAAAAAAAGAAAGAAGAGAAAAAAAAAATAGCCTAACAGACAAACATAAATGTGAATAGAGACGGATAAATAACAACCATGCAGAGAAACACAGACAAACACAGACGTAGGCAGACAATTAGGCAGAGAGACGGTGAAAGGAAAAAGAAAATCGAGAAGTAAGCAGTCGTTAAGCCAACACCTACCGAGGATCAGGATGCCATTCAACTTCCGAACTCTCAAAGGAAAATATTAAAAGATACTCGTGCCTTGCCCCACATCCGTCCGTTCACTTGCCTTAATCACATAGTTAATCCCGTAATACAAAGGATGCCAGTCCCGCCGCCTCTATTCTATCAACCCTTTCACCACCAAATATCAACAAAACTATGCCGCTAATTGAATTGAAGCGTCACACAGGAGCTATTAGGCCCATAATAAAAAGAGGAAATTCTCATATAAATGTGCTTTTAATATCCCATTTTTCAAGCGACAGAAGCTTACGCCATTTGAAAACCCTGAAAAAACAATAACAAATGTCTCCGTCAGGTTCAGAAAAGTATGGCAGTTCGAGTGGAATTGTCTCCGATTATGTTATGAAATATTGCACGTAAATAGCGCTCTGGCTACTGAGAGTGGTGACAGAGGGCGTGATTTCTTAGATACAACGGTGTATTTTGCTGGAATTCGAGGCCTTGCTTTCAGTATCAAGACGCGTCGGGAGGAGTTCAGGTTGCAAATGAGACCATATTAGATTTGCCAGTAATTCAAGGAGAGACAGAGAAAGAAAGAAAAAGAGCAGGAAAGTAGGAAAGAAAGATAATGAAGTTCGAGGAGAGTTAGCGTGCCCTGGCGGAGGCAAGATAGAGGCGAGTCACACTACTCCTCCTGACTCCAGCTCCTGCTAACTTTCGGCCTCAGTAATTGATTACGCCAATAATCGTTGTTACCGCAATGCTCGCCCCATCAAAAACATTTTCCCACTAAATATCTTCCGATTTATTAGGCATCTGTAAGGTTTAAATAGATCCCGAGCAATTTCCTCTTCTTAATTAAGGAAGTAAACTTTAAACTTCTGGAGACGGTCCTTGTGCGCCGAGCTGGTAAAAGACGGAATAAATTTTGTCGCTCCCCTTTGAACTTTTGGTGTTTCCCATGTTTTTGTGTAATCTAGGGACTGTAGGAGAAGAGACTGACACACAGAAGTTCGCATATAAATAGGTGTTCAGCCGCCTTGGTTGTTTCAAGGTTAGTAGCAACGTTCGATTCTTCTTCGTTTCCAGCGAAGCGTTTGGTGAGCAGCATTCGTGCAGCATTGTGTCCAGTGTGATGCTTTTCTTTTGCACTGCAGAGGTAGCCCAGTGACGAAGGCGACTCAGTCATGCTCACATTCACAAACAACGACCGCGGTAGTTTGGCATCTTTGGCTTATCAAGAATTGACTACAGTATATACACGAACTCCAAACCTAATGGGCACTTCGATAAGGAACATTACTACGTGATAATTCGAACCTTATAAAGACTTCACATGCAGCAGAAATCAGTGTCTGTCAAGACCAGCACAGCCTCCACCGTCAGCGCAATATTTGATTTGTCTGGTACACACAAATGCAGCAGGAAATATATAAATAGTTGTATAAATAAATAAAGTTTTCTTGGCAAGTAAACTGTAACATATTTTTCTTTGCATACTTATTAATTTACCTTGAGCGGTGAGCCACTTACAGATTCCTAATCACCTCTCAAATAGAATATCATTCATCATATTTCTTTCTAAATTATGCAAGACGTGCAGATATGTATTTTTGGGAGAGTAAATATACTATTTCCCAACTTCAAAGACATGCTCATTTGCGACTTGTAAGAGGTCTTAACATGGAAGCAAGAGGTCTTTCCGACGAATGACGAACTCTACTTAATTAGACATACAACTATTTATTTCCCTATGAATCACATTTTTATTAATTTCCGTCTACTTTACCTCTACTTTCATCATCCATTCTTCGCCTAGCGTCACTTGTTTCACAGGACAGGAAAGCCTTTCGTGGTTGTTCAAACACACACACACACACACACACACACACACACACACACACACACACACACACACACACACACACACACACACACACACACACAACAAAAGAAAAGGTCTATTCATCTAGCATTTCTGTGCTGCGTTAAAACTCGTTATTTGTTAAGAAACACCTGACAATCTCATTTGAGATTTCACAAAACCTTATTCTCATAATCTGCAAATTTTCCTGGTACTCCTAACGATACTTGATGCAATTTCTGCGAACATTTTCCCAGCTGCTGCCCATGGAGATTCATCTTCTGGTAATTAAGTGGTAATATTCTTCTTCCCAGAACTTAGTGATTGCCTCTTGGAAGAAATGTGGAGGTGGTGGTAAGCCTTGATGATGGTGGTGATGGTGGTGGTGCTTCTGGTGGTCTTAAAAAGCAAAGATGGTGATGAAATGTTTCTAAAAAGACGGTAGCGGTCTGAGGTGATGAAACAAATAAAGAGTTGGAGAATGATGACACTGGGTGAAGATAAGAAACAATTCTGAATAAGCTGAACATTCTGAACATTCTGAACGTGCTCTGCAGGAAATTAAAGTTAGATAAGTAGAGAGATAGATAGATAGATAGATTGATATATCACTGTTATAGATTCATTCATGTCTCAGAAAACGAACATAATAAGATTACCTTGTGGAATCCTTATAGGAGAAAGGAGACAAGACACGAGGCCACAAGATATATAGTGTGGTCCCCGCAGTAACTTTAACTGGCTCTCATATCTTAACATCTGTCACTTACATAGCCTCACTGGTCCTTGTCCACACCTGTCTTGGCCGACCGTGGCAACGTGGACTCATTGTTCACTGTGCTGTCCGCGTGATCTTGCACTGTAAAGACTGTCACAACACAGCCTCTATAGTCTTGATTTTTTTTTTTTTTTTACAGAAAACGCTTTAGAGGAATGATTAATTTTCATGAAAGTGTCATGAACAGGTCTTTGGCTTTCAAGGCATGACTCTATGTGGGCATCCCCTTAGCAGGATTTTAGTTAGGAAAAAACTTTCGGACAGCGTTTTTCAAATTAAGAACAATTTTTTTATGTTATATATCCTCCGCGAATCTTTCTTTGAATATGTACACCAAAGACTCTTTCATGCATACCACATACATTCTAGAAGTTTGGATTTAAAACAAAAATGTTCTCCAAGAATGCCTGTTAAAATTATACTTTTATGTTGTAAAGGTATAAAAGTACCCACACTTTTTTTCTCCTCTTTTTAAGTAGTACAGATAATGCAGCAATGTAGGACAGTGCTGGTGACGGTGGTGGCGATAATGGCGGTGTTGGTGGTGGTGGTGGTAATGGTGGACAGAAATAGTGGTGAAAGATTAAACAATGATACTGGCCAACAACGATGATAGAGACGGAGAACAGCGATAGTGGATAGTGACGATGGTAATAAACTGAAAAAAAAAGTGATAAATAGATAAATAAAACAAATATATAAATCGTAACATTTTTTCAAATGTAAACATATCCACATTCATAAATATTTTAAATTGGGCACACACACACACACACACACACACACACACACACACACACACACACACACACACACACACACACACACACACACATACACACGAATCCCCGCACACTTTACGAATCTCCCAAATGCAATTAAAAATACTACCTAGGAATACAAAAATAAATTAAAAAATATATGGTGCATACACATATGATTTCACGAGTATTAAAATTATAATCCGTTGTGCAAGTGTATCAAATACGGCTTTGTATGTATGTGTGCATGTATGCACTCGGTAAGTTATCCCTACACAAATAATTTAATGAAGCACGGACGAAAAAAAAAAAAAAAACTACCACCAGCAGCCTCCGTTACTTTGGCAGTGGACAAAGGCAGGCCGATCCCACCCCCAGTTTATTCGGACTGCCAGTGTAACCCTGCACTCTCCCACCCCTGTAAATTTATAGGTCTCGTCCCTCTACCTGTTTCTCTGCCCACTGCGTCCTGTCGCTCCACCCTGGGCCGCCGCCGTCACTCCCGCTGTCTATCTATTGTTTGCCTGAGAAACATGTGTCCGACCCACGTCCGTTGCTTGCTCTTTCGAGTTGCTGCGCGGGACACTATCGCATATTTGTTTCGCCTTAAAATGTTCTTATCCGCAGTCAACAATAACGTCTCCAGCGGCGTTTTCTATTTGTTATTCTATGGAGCAAAAGACGTTTTCTTAGCTTAATTTCATAGTCATAACAAATAATATTGAGCCCAATCGTCAGTCAATTGTCTATGTCCATGCATCCATTATATTATACATTTATAGATATTTGTACCTCCATACGTATTACACGGAAATGCTTTCGTCACCCACAAGCGGATTATTAATTATAACCTGCAGGCACGAAGTGAGTGGCTCGGGCAGCGGAGTCAACACATTAATTATACTCAATATTTTAATGAGTCGTACGAACTGTAATCACGCATTGGAGAATTTAGCAATAAAGCCTCGGCACTGTTATAGCCTTGCGCAGCCAGGTATTCCAAGTTGAAAGTGTGTTTGTTAACGTATTGGGCACGGGAAAGGCAGGAGTCACCGATGTGCAGCGGGACACGGGGAGTCATGAAGCGGTGGCTGGTGATGGCTGATGTAAGTTGGTCACCAGCGGACGGAGAAACCACTACGACCTGCCTGACGAAGGGGACAAGTTGGTTCACACGTCACTCCACCCCTGTGAGGCTGCCACGACACCGCAGACTGAAATGCGTCGTCATGCAAGTAAATGAGTGTTTCTGCCGCCAAATGAACGTGTGTAGTACATGAACGTTTTCGAAGGTGAACGTATATAGCTTTGTGAATTCGCGCAGGTGATTGTATTCGTGTGGCTTTGTGTATTCTCGCGGCTAAATTTATTGGCATAGGTGAGTGTGTTCGTGAAACTACGCATGCCCTGCGCCTGAATTCATGGAAGCCAGTGAAGCAACAGTGGTTCCGGAGAAGATACAGCGGCAATATCCTCCGACAGCCGGACTAGAGGGCTTCTGGCGCTGCGTTACCAGCCAACAGCTGCACCGGAGGCCGAGGCTGGACCCTGAGCCCCACCAGCCCAGCACAGCTGCTGCACTGCGGCTCAGCACAGGCCAATACCACCACCACCACCGCCGCCGCCGCTACCACCTCCACCTCCCTCCGCCATCACGTCAGTCACCTTCGCGTAGGATTTAACCAAATCAGATTTCTGCTTTGGTATTTGATGGCAATTCACACACACACACACACACACACACACACACACACACACACACACACACACACACACACACACACACACACACACACACACACACACACACACACACACACACACACACACACACACACACACAGATATCCATATAATTCTCTCTCTCTCTCTCTCTCTCTCTCTCTCTCTCTCTCTCTCTCTCTCTCTCTCTTCTTTATCGACAATATTTTTCCCCCGGTTTTCAATTTTCTCTTCCTCTTCTGTCTCCATGTTTTGTGCTTGTCCTGTGTCCCTCTCCCATACGGCAGCA
>NC_059271.1:29745024-29752524 GCF_017591435.1 Portunus trituberculatus | reverse complement strand
ATCAGCGGCGTGGGTCACAAACAGTTCAAGACCGACAATTTGTGAGCCGATTTTTTCCATATTAGAATTCACTCACGGGTATGATTGATCTCCCGGCAGAGTTTGGTGATGAAGGCAAGTTTGTGTAATCTGGAGCCCCGGGATCACACGCACACACACGCACACACGCGCACACACACACACACACACACACACACACACACACACACACACACACACACACACACACACACACACACACACAGAGAGAGAGAGAGAGAGAGAGAGAGAGAGAGAGAGAGAGAGAGAGAGAGAGAGAGAGAGAGAGAGAGAGAGAGAGATTGCGGCAGCCTGTGTCTCCACAAGGTACGATAAAAAGTCATTCATTCTTTCATATTTTTGGAACATATCAATTCGCCTCCGTGCGGTGCCACCATGCATACTTATCTATTCATCTATTTATTTATTTATTTATTTATTTATTTATTCATTCATTCATTCATTCATGTTGAAGTGTATCTGAGTTATTTTTTTATCAACACGACTCTCTTAAATAATCTTTCTTGCCTTTCATTTGGTTATGTTTAATCTTTTCACTCGAAGCAACACTAGCTTACAACACAAGTTTATGTAATTTCCACTTCCAATCCTCTCTTTCCTCGCTTCGATAAGTGACGTCACGGGGCGCCATGGCGGGTCGGCTCATATTCCGTGCCTTGCCATTGTTGTTGTCTTGCCAACGAGCCTTTTTCACGTACCAAACCGCCGCTATGAATCAAGACTCGCTTTTGTCTGAACCTCCGCCAGTCTTCCTCCATATATATTCTCTTAGACAGCCCTCTCTCTCTCTCTCTCTCTCTCTCTCTCTCTCTCTCTCTCTCTCTACCAGCTTTTCCGTATTTATATGTCATGCAATCTTTGCGCTAAGACAACTGCTGGAGAAGTATGGGGAGAAACAAAGAGAGTTACACCTTATTTTCATTGATTTGGAAAAAGCTTATGATAGAGTACCACGCCAGGAAGTTTGGGCTAGTATGAGAAGAAAAGGAGCATCAGAGAAGTATGTGAGAGTGATCCAGGACATGTACGAAGGCTCAAGGACGAGGGTAAGGAGCAGTGTGGGAGCAACAGAGGAGTTCTGTGTGAGAGTGGGCCTGCACCAGGGATCTTCTCTGAGCCCATATCTGTTCAACCTACTCATGGATGACAGTATTCAAAATATAAAGGAGGAGGCACCGTGGACTATGTTGTTCGCGGATGACATCGTCTTGGTGGATGAAAGTAGAGATGGTGTGGAGAGAAAGTTGGAGAGATGGCGACGAGCATTGGAGGAGAGAGGTTTGAGAATTAGCAGGAGAAGACGGAGTATCTGAATTTTAATGGTCGACAGGAGAGTGAAGTATGGATGCAAGATATGAAGTTAAAGGGTGTGAAGGAGTTCAGATACTTGGGCTCTCATATATCAGCGGACGGCAACCTGGATGGAGAGATCATTCACCGTATCCAATCGGGCTGGAAGAATTGGAAAAGAACAACTGGAGTGCTCTGTGACCGAAAAATTAGTGCAAGAGTAAAGGGAAAAGTGTTCAAATCGGTGGTTAGACCTGCCATGTTATATGGTGCGGAGACGTGGCCAATAAAGAAAGCACAGGAGAATAAGTTGGAGGTTGCTGAGATGAGAATGTTAAGGTGGATGCTTGGGGTGACAAGGAGGGATAAAGTGAGAAACAATTTTATAAGAGGAACAGCCAAAGTAACGGAGGTGACAAAGAAAGTACAAGAAAGGAGAATGCGATGGTTCGGTCATATCAAAAGGCGAGAAGAAGGATATGTCGGCAGAAGGATATTGGATATGGAAGTGGAGGGAAGAAGACGACGTGGCAGGCCAAAGAAAAGATGGAAGGATCGTATTGGAGAGGACCTGAGGGAGAGAGGATTGAGTGGAGAGGAGTTTGGGGACAGAGCCTTGTGGAGAAGACTAGTGAGGAACAGCGACCCCATATGAACATGGGAGCAGCTGCAGAAGAAGAAAAGTTGTCTGTTATTGTTCTCATGTCTACCATAAATTCATCGTTCTTTTCTTCCATGCCCCTATCATCCAAGTTGTGTGTGTGTGTGTGTGTGTGTGTGTGTGTGTGTGTTCTATCAAATTTTACTTTATATGTAAGGCCGGCTTTGCGCGAAGTTATTACTGAAATTTGAACATGTCTGAAGATCCGTGTTTAACGTGAATCTACGTGGAAGCACAACCCGAAAACAGACTTAGATCAAATGTTGTAACAGACACAATAGATGTGTGAAAGGCAGCCAGCATGTGATTCCAGTGTGGGTAATAAAAACAAACAAAGCTAAGCAGATCACAGTTGTTCCTCTTAGCATCATGAATGAAATATACAACAATCAAAACGGTAAGGCTTACTGAAACTGCTTTTCTCTTTATACAACCTGAAACAAGAGGAGAGTTGCAGGGTTCCTAAAGCAGACAAAAGGTTCCAAAAACAAGAGCTACATAAAAAAAAAATTAATCAAGCGACGGATAAGAGCAAAAGTTACAGAGGGTGGAAAAAGTGTGTAAAGTCAACGTAACAGGGCCCACAAAGCACCCCCTCGACGGCCATATTTGGTGAGCCAGACACGCTCCAAAAACTCCACGATGACGTCACTCGTGTCAACAAGCCCTGGAGGCCGCCATGCATTGTGGGTCGGGCTAGAGGGAGGTTTAAAAATAAGGGTCGGACGGGTGCATTTGTGATTAAGTCCAAACGTCAACAGCGAGCCTTTCATCCCCCTGAATATTCAACGCTTTTTTATAGATTCCGTCGACAATTTGCTCCGAGTCCTGTTTGTGGGAGCAGCGGCGTGTCTCTCCAGGCTCGCGGTTTCGGCGTTGTTTGTTGATGGACTTTTTATGATGGAGGCATTGTGGGGCGACGACGGCGCGGCGGCAGAGGTTCGCGCGCCACATGCATGGAACGACAGCAATGGTGGCGGCGGAGGAGGCGGTGGCGGTAGTGATGAGGACACAAATGAGACTCAGAAAATAAACCACTTCCCATGTCACTTTATTCCGGTGCTTTAACTTCTCTTCCAGCTGTGTGAGGCTGGACGTGCCGCGATCACATTATGATTTTCACGTCTCCCTCTAGCGCAGACTAAGCAGTGATGTGCTCAGCCGTGCGAGGGTGACGAACGCCAAACATGGAATGATTGAGGGGAAAAGATATCTGCCAGCTGCTGTCTTTCCTATCTAAATGCAAAGCACGGGAGCTAATGATGCCTCCTGAGAGAGCGTGAAATGAACGTCTCAACTCCCATCGCGGAACTTTGAAATTTGACGTCACGCTAAATCGAATGATCCTTCCCGTAATCACCAACAAACGCTCTCCTCGGCGACACTAGCAGCCAGGAATTAAAGGGCCAAAGTAGCCATAAAGGTCATGGCTCTTCTACAGCGCCGGCAGGACCAGCAGGCTGAACACCCGTCTGGCAGTGGCGGGTGTTGACACTGGAACAATGCCGGCCACTGGGCGACACTTTGGGATTCATGGAGTTGCGATGAACTCTCCGTGAAGTGAAACTCAACTCAATGTAACATTTAGCGTCAAAGCGTGTAAGTGTTTTGGATGAAATGCAAAGCTACAAGACCAGACGAGTCATGAGCATGCATTGCTCGACATTTGCAAAAATATGAATATATATGCAGTATATATATATATATATATATATATATATATATATATATATATATATATATATATATATATATATATATATATATATATATATATATATATATATATATATATATATATATATATATATATATATATATATATATATATATATATATATATATATATATATATATATATATATATATATATATATATATATATATATATATATATATATATATATATATATATATATATATATATATATATATATATATATATATATATATATATATATATATATATATATATATATATATATATATATATATATATATATATATATATATATATATATATATATATATATATATATATATATATATATATATATATATATATATATATATATATATATATATATATAGGTATATGATACAAATTGCTAACACATTAACGATGTCTATAATCAAAAATAGAAAAAAAAAATCATACCGAAGGAAAATAAGACGAAAACAAGCACACAGTACTAACATGATCAGGCGTGTTCTGTCAACTGCACTTCTGAACAATTGACTTCCTGAAAAAAGAAAGTAAAATTATTGCAGAGTGAAACTAAAGGTAAAAAAAGTCAAAAGGAAGTGTTACCCGGCGCGTCGAGATTCTCACTGTCTGAATCTCAAGGGAAAAGAGCCGAGAAGTGACGCAACGCAGCAGTATGCTGGGCCAGCGTGAAGGCGGTGCAATGATTCCACGAAGCAGCGGACACATCAGGGTGTGGGATCATCAGCGCAGGTGAAGAGGAAGTTGGCGGAATTGGAGGGCAAGGGAGCGCAAGGGAGAACCAAGACAGTGAGGTGGGTAACGAAGGAAGAGATGACAGGAGTTTTGTATTGCAGACACTTGTGCGAAAAGGAGTATTAAGAGAAAGCAAAGAGTGTGAGATGCGAATCTGCAGCGAGGAGGTGTTGGGGTGTGAGACAGAGAAGTAGGGAGTTGGCAAGTGTGCATGTGTAGGCCTGCATGAGCGGTCGCTGAGGTGGCTGAAGCGATGTAATGGCGACCAATGGAGTGCAAGGGCGTGTGATGGGGTGTAGGTAAGATGCAGGGGGAGTGGGTGAGGGTATAGCAGAGGTCAAAATTCGGCTTGCAGACACAACAGTACATGAGGGGTGGCGTAAAGGACGTGGAGGGGCGGTGTAAGGGGGCATTGAAAGGAGTGAGGACAACAGCGATCTGCCAGGACACGCGGCACTTCATCCTGACAGTGAATCCATTCCAATTGGTAACAATGTTATCTTCGTCGACGCCAACAAAGTGAAAACATAACGCACCGACAAAGGGCTTCACCCTCTGTTTCTAGTTCCATTTCCTTTGTTCTCTCGTTCCCTATGTCTGTCTTTCTATCTCCCTTTCTCTCCCTCTCATTCTCTTTTATTCTCCAACACCCTCCTTCCGCCTCATAGCCAGTCACCGTTTAACTCTCTCTCTCTCTCTCTCTCTCTCTCTCTCTCTCTCTCTCTCTCTCTCTCTTATACAAAATACAAAACTCTACCAAACTATGCATATCTCCGTCAAGAGTTTCATAAATTTCCCTTTCTCCTTCCCTCCATGGACTTCCCTCTCTCCTTACCTCCTACTCTTCTTCCTACCCTCCCTCCCTCCAGCCCCTCCACGACGTAAACTCGGCCAATCTTCACGGGCAAACACAACGGCGGGAGGCTTATCAGAGGCCCACGTGTGCGAAGGGCCGCTACCTAAACACCTATTCAGGGTTGGTATCAACATATTTATATACATTACCTCGAGCCATGGCCAAGGAACCCAAAGGAGAGGGGAGAAGGAGGAGGAGGAGGAGGAGGAGGAGGAGGAGGAGGAGGAGGAGGAGGAGGAGGAGGAGGAGGAGGAGAAAGAGGATAAGAAGGAAAAGGAAGATGTGGAGGAGGTAGGAAATAAGAACTTGCTTTACAAACAACACAATGTAAACAATACGAATAACAGCATCAACAACAAACTGGGAGAACGAAGAACAGAAACGAAAGTGAAGTGAACAAGAATATAAGAAGAGAAGAGGATAAGACGAAAAGAGAGAGACGGAGACGACAATAAAAAAAAAAGGAAAGAGGAAACGAAAGAATAGAACTGAAAAGTGGAGACGAGAGGGGAAATAGAAAAACGGGGAAATCCACCCAAGAGGAAAGAATATAAAAGCAGACAAGAAGAGACAGTAAAGAAAATATACAATACAGGAGAGAAAGGCTAGAGAATAGCGACGCCGACGAAAAAGTAAAGAAAAGATGAAAAAAATTAAGAGAAAACAAAAAAGAAAAGATGAGGAAGAGAAAGAGAAAATAAAAGATGTAAAGGCTTTCTTTTTTATAGAGATAATGATGAAGACGATGACGATGATGAGAAGGAGGAGGAGCGGGAAAAGAAGAAGAAAAGGAAGGAAAACAGTGAAGATGATGAAGAGGATGATGATGATGATGATGATGATGACGATGATGATGATTGTAGCAGTGGTTACAACGTGGCAAATACATACAAAACACTACACCAACCCTCACCATCACCACTACCACAGCCATCACCACAACCACAAAGAACAATATGATAAAAAAAAACACCACAAAACACTACAAGAGAAAAGGAAAGGAAAAAAAGAATAAAAAAACGGAAAAAAGCACTGGATGTCTATCTGTATACATATTTTACACGAGGCAGTCTTCCCCCCTGGCGGTGAGAGCACGTATTGTTCTTTCATATCTTATTTTTTATTGCAAAGAAAAAAGTAAAAAATACATATATGCTAGATGCAAAATTCAGCCGAGGTAAAAGTTTGGGTTGGAGATAAATTTTGTGAACATTGAATATATACAATACCGGAACAGGTGGAAGAACAATAATAATGATAATAATGATAATAATAATAATAATAATAATAATAATAATATAATAATAATAATAACGTAGGATCCGAACCCATGAAATACAATACAATATTCTTTGAACGCAGAAAAAAAAAAAAAAAACACTACGCCTAAAAACAGTCATATATAAAGAGCACAACTATAATTAATGATACGCTAGCAACAAAAAAATGATACACAAAAATTAAGCAAAAGAATAAACTTGAAATATGCGAGAAACGTAAATTAATAAAACTCACTGCAGTATATCTTCCCCGTAACCTCCTCCCTCTTCCCTCCCTCTTTCCTTCCCTCCTTCCTCGTTCCTCCTTCCTCTTCCTCTTCCTCCTTCCTCGAGAGTAAAGTGGGTGTTAGACTCCACGCGTGACTCCGTGTTTGGGGGTTGTCGAAGGAGTGTTTCCTCTTTCCTCCCTCCTCTCCTTCCCCTTCCTCCCTCCCTTCTCTTCCGCTCCTCCACTCCCATTAGTGTTCGGAGTGGTGGTAACGTGAGGTGTGTGTGTGTGTGTGTGTGTGTGTGTGTGTGTGTGTGTGTGTGTGTGTGTGTGTGTGTGTGTGTGTTTTTTTTTTTTATATCAACGTTAAGTTCTTAAGTTTGTCTAGTTTTATTGTATGTGTTTCATTTTCAGGTAGCATTTGTAACCGAATTAATGTATATAATTGGATAATTTATTAATGTATTTATGCATCTTATGTATTCCATCAGGTTTGTGGTCAATAGAATATCAATCTATCTATCTATCTATCTGTGTGTGTGTGTGTGTGTGTGTGTGTGTGTGTGTGTGTGTGTGTGTGTGTGTGTGTGTGTGTGTGTGTGTGTGTGTGTGTGTGTGTGTGTGTGTGTGTGTGTGTGTGTGTGTGTGTGTGTGTGTGTGTGTGTGTGTGTGTGTGTGTGTGTGTGTGTGTGTGTGTGTGTGTGT
>NC_059271.1:29727524-29740024 GCF_017591435.1 Portunus trituberculatus | reverse complement strand
GGCGCTGGCGACATGTTTATAACCACCAACACAGTTACATGGGAGCGCTGGCCTGACTGAGCCCTGCACCTCGGCCTGGCCTCCGCGCGCATCAGGATTACCTTTGCCTACCAAACCAAGCAAGCCTGCAAGAGTGAAATGTTTTATGTCACTTTGACGTTAATATTGCATTCCAAACAAAGCGACCGCTATACCATGATCATAAATTGTTCAATGACCATCAATATTAGCAATAGTAGTGTGGTGTTATAACAACAAAACACAAAGATGGCAGCAAATGGTTTTCTTATCTATTTTTCGTGGTGTGATAGAGTGTCAGGGCGTGATTTCGTCGGAAAGAGAAAAGAGGTCGAGTGAAGTAAATTGAGTCACAATACAGTCACAAAGACCTGTCAGAGTCTCGCGTAGGTTGCGGACCCGCTGCTGACGTCAGAGCCCGTGTAGGAGTCCTACTGGCATAACAGACATCCCACACCTGTGCCATGACGTTATTCAAAGAATTCTGACCCAATTACATTCCGAAAAAAAAGCCATCAAATGTGCATTGTAGTCTTCCCAGTGACCAGCTGTCCCTTAACGGTCTGATTAGCAGCTTCCATCCCCGTTCCCTCTGATTGGCTACCTGTGCCTGTCCTTATCTCTGCTTGACTAATGAAATACTTGAGCGTCATCACCCACCGATCAACGTCCGTCTATGTCGTCCGTCTATCGTTCCTGCCGCCGAAATGCTGATTGGGGACACCCAGATGGAGGCGTACTCAGAGCTCTCTCATCTCCCTCTTCGTGTCACCACCCATTCTTTCCCTCCACAAAGCTCCCTCTTCCTTCTCCCACCAGCTTCTCCTCACATCTTCCCTTCTGCACCCTCTCTAGAAGTCGACGACACAAGGCAGTCACCAAATTTATTTCCTACCGTCTGCCAACTCTTGCCTTAATTAACAAGTTGCTTCCTAGGTCGCATACCAAGCACGAGAAGACTGTCTGCCTCCCTCCCACCCTCCCATCCCTTTAATTCCTGCGCCTCACCTCCCTCTCCTCTGATGCCTGCCTCTCTGCCTGGCTGTCTGCAGCACTTCAGGTTCGCCTTTCCCATTATTCCCTCCCCAATCCCTTTCTTTCTTCGCTCCTCACTTTCTAACTTTACTTTCCATACCTCTTCGCTAGTCCTATTTCCACCCTTCTTTCTTTTTCTTCTCCCTTCTCCATCTCTCAAGCATTTTTTTTTCCTCCCTTCCCCTCCCTTGAAGCTGGTCTTAAGCCTCTCAATGGCTGTCCTCGCTGTCTGAGAACACCTTGGGGGCCGCAGCTTTACGGGGGGGGAGGATATAATCTTTTCTTTAAGACCCTTTCCCTCTCCTCCCTTGCCCTGATTCACCTTTTGGGTAAGACACTAACCTCTCTCCCTTTCTCCTTCCTTCTCTATCTTCTTTCTCCTTTTGCTTTCTTTTATTTCTCCTTCTTCACCTTCAACACTATCCTACTTCACCACTTCTCTTCGTCCTCCTTTTCCTATTCCTACTCCTCCTCCTCCTCCTCCTCCTCCTCCTCCTCCTCCTCCTCGTCCTCGTCCTTGTCCTCCTCCTCCTCCTCCTCCTCCTCCTCCTCCTCCTCCTCCTCCTCCTCCTCCTCCTCCTCCTCCTCCTCCTCCTCCTCCTCCTCCTCCTCCTCCTCCTCCTCCTCCTCCCACTGCCTTGCAAAAGGTGGGCTATAATCGGACAGAACGACCCAGACAGGGGAGGCTGTTTCCCCTCAGACGGGCCTCCAGGGGGCTGCTCCCTTGGCCAACCCTCTTTTCCCTTCTCTTTCCCTCCACTCTTGGATTCCGCTCATCGCCTTGTCCTCAGCTCCTTCCTTGTCTTTGTTTACTTTTGTCCATGTATTTTTTTTTTATTGCTCTCTCTCTCTCTCTCTCTCTCTCTCTCTCTCTCTCTCTCTCTCTCTCTCTCTCTCTGTAGCTCCATTCTTCTCTATAATAATATTTTTAGCTTCCATAATCAAGTAAATTTGGATTCTGTAATTTTGTGCGTATGAGAGAGAGAGAGAGAGAGAGAGAGAGAGAGAGAGAGAGAGAGAGAGAGAGAGAGAGAGAGAGAGAGACACTATGCTAGAAGTTTACATGGTCCTTGGTTTCTTATCTCTACATCCCTAATCAAGCATTTTTCCTTCTGCTTCCACTTTACATTCCGGTTCCCCTGCTACACTATTCCTCTGACACGCTCTCCTAGTAAAAAAATATATATATATATATATAAAAAAAAAGATAGTTTCAAGCGGCTACGATTTTCAGCGGGGCGAAGTTACGAAACAACTAACTACCTGTATGAATGATGAACGGACGGACATATAGGACAGCAGCAGCACACTAATATAGGATGACAGAGTACGCGGTTATTTGTTCCTCGTGTATTCACCATGACCTGAGTGGCTGTTTTTCACCCCTTCAATACTGGGACACACTTTTACCCTGAGATTTGTGTACGATTAGACCCTCTTACTGACATTAGGAAGGGTCTATAGAGGTCAGAAGATTAAGAGTCAGTTTTTACTATTTTAATCCCCAACATGAGTTTCTGAAGTTGTATAAATCACCATATAGTAAGCAGAATAAATATAGAAACGTGTCATAATACCTTGCTAGAGAAGTAGAGATAGTGACCCTGCCGTGCCGCGTCTGTATAACATGGCACAGCTGGCAATATGACGATGGTTATGCATGAGAGTATATATTTTGTGTGCTGGTTGGTTTGGTGTGTTCAGATGGGCAGCAAAAGGTTCCGAATTCAGTTTTGACTCACAGCAATTTCTCGGAGCGAGGAGTAGCGGCTTATAGTAACACACCGGCGGAGTCACATGACCGACCTTGCTGCTGCAGATTCAAAACTGTGTCACCTTCCTCATTTTAATGCCACTAAGTGTTTCTGTCGTTTTTTTTTTTTTTCTCTCTCTCCTTTTTTTATTAAGAAATATGATGAAAATATATTCTCAATTTCATTTTATCTAAAAGTCTCAAATACATATGAACCATCCAAGTTTAATATCAGAGAGAGAGTTTCTTTAAGTCTTGTAAAGTAAGTTCCTCTAATTCCAATTCCTACTCGTGAGGCGTGAGGAGTGAGTGATGAATCCCTCCCACTGGTTGGTGAGGGAACAAATCTTAATTTTGGAATCTAGCGTGCGAGGCATTTCTACATTACAAAATTCTACTATGCAAATATCGACATGCTTGTGAATTCATTCGTATGTATCTAGACACAGGATCTTAGTGCCGATGATGGCTGCCAAGCGACATGCAGTGAAGACAATTTTTCTGATTGGTAGGCTTCATAATTCTTGGACGCGCCTCCCTAAAGTTCTGCAGAGTCCTAATCCGCTTGTTCATGGCAGAATTTATTATTTTTAGCGACTGAATAATTCCTAACCACCAACATCCGGCAGGGAACGCTCCAGGCAGTGCCAGTAGTGGAAATGTTTGCGAAAAATATTGTGATTCAAGTCGAACTAAATTATTTCAGAATAAAAAAGAAAAGAAAACAGAAATAGTACATTGAAATTCTAGGAATTAAAATGTGCAAGAGTCGTCAACATTTGTTAAAAAAAAAAAAAGATAACTGTCGAAAAAAAAGAATTCATGGGAATAAAAGTAATCAAACCTGCACAACCACGCGTCTGAGAAGCGAGTGAAAAAATAAAAGACTTTGATATCATGAGCTTACCGACAGAAACGCAGCAACGAAAACGAAAAATAAGCAAGTAAAAGAAAGATCCACACACACACACACACACACACACACACATCCATGGTCACTGTATACATGTAACGTGTGGCCGGCATATATATATATATATATATATATATATATATATATATATATATATATATATATATATATATATATATATATATATATATATATATATATATATATATATATATATATATATATATATATATATATATATATATATATATATATATATATATATATATATATATATATATATATGATAAAATAAGAAAAATACTGTAAAAGAAAACTTGAAAGTTGTGGTGGTGCAAGTTTCCCGGGGCGATTAGAGAGTTGCCAGGAGCACCGCGTTTCCTCACACGAACGAGGACGAGTAACGGGAAGAAGGAAAATTAAGAGCGAGAGAAGTGGAACGAGGAAAAAAGATGGAAAAAGAAGGGGAAACAAAGGAAAAAGCATAATAATGAAAGGGAAACTAAAAACTAAAATACAAAAGAGGAAAACAGGTGAAAAATTGAACACTGAAGCTAGAACGATAACTGAATAAGAAGAAACCTTTGGCGAAGAGAGCGAGAAATAACAATCACAAAAATACAAAGAAAAATGATACACAGGCAGGCAAACGGAGAACACGCACCATTCTGAAAACTGACACCCAAAAACAAACCAGTCAATCAGAAAACACTCAAATAAATATCTAAAAAGATGAAAAATAAAAAACCGACAGACCGAGAAATGAAAAAGAAAAGAAAAATCATTCTAAAATTCAAGAATATAAAACTAACTCCCAATGAAATCGCGAAGAAAACAACACGTCAGATTAAAATGAGAACACTGAAAATCCAACAAATAACGAAAGAGATTTAAAATGACAACAGAGGAGAAAGAGGAAGAGGGGGAAGGAGAAGGAGAAGGAGAAGGAGAAGGAGAAGGAGAAGAAGGAGAAGGAGAAGGAGAAGGAGAAGGAGAAGGAGAAGGAGGAGGAGAGGAGGAGGAGGAGGAGAAGGAGAAGGAGAAGGAGAAGGAGAAGGAGAAGGAGAAGGAGAAGGAGAAGGAGGAGGAGGAGGAGGAGGAGGAGAAGGAGAAGGAGAAGGAGAAGGAGAAGGAGAAGGAGAAGGAGAAGAAGGAGAAGAGGAGAAGGAGAGGAGAAGGAGAAGGAGAAGGAGAAGGAGAAGGAGAAAGGAGAAGGAGAAGGAGGAAGAAGGAGAAGGAGAAGGAGAAGGAGAAGAAGGAGAAGGAGAAGGAGAAGGAGAAGAAGGAGAAGAAGACGAAGAATACAAAAACGAAGACATCGAACAAGGCGAAGAACACGGAAACGAAGACAACGAAGAAGAAAAGAGAAAAAAAGTGGAAGAGGAGAAGAAGGAAAAAAGAGAAAGAAGTAGAGGAGAAAGAGGGCGTGGTCCTAACTCTTCCCTCCTCTTCTCCTTCCTAACTCATCTAGCTAACACACATTACCATCACTCCTCTTTATGGCCCCCAAGGAAAGCAGGTTTATATCCAATTTCCTATCAAATATACCATGACTTAGCAGCCTCTCTCTCTCTCTCTCTCTCTCTCTCTCTCTCTCTCTCTCTCTCTCAGCAGCAGCAATGTGGTGTGGCGGTGGAGAGGGACATCGCCACAGCCAGTCAGCGTGCAACCTAATACAGCCTGTGTGTGTGTGTGTGTGTGTGTGTGTGTGTTTTACCTGTATGTTCGCTGTCTCTTTTAGCCAACGTGCTCGTATATACGTCCTATAGTGTGTGTGTGTGTGTGTGTGTGTGTGTGTGTGTGTGTGTGTGAGCTCGCGCGCGTACCTATGGGTTTTAAGGGAGGAGGGGTGGGGAGCAATGTATGGTCGGTGTTCTGTGACAGTGACGGCATCTCATTTGCTGGCCAACGATCCGCGGCTTTAACGTTACAGCTCCAACCGTGTGGCTCATAACAGCTGTGGTCCACATAAACTATGAATGACCTACATTTACCGACTTTTTAGAGCGGCGTTGCACACAAGCTATGGTTTGCGTAATCTATGACCTGTATGATCCCGTATTATGCCGCTAGTAAAAGATGTGGCGTCCTAAAGTTATGGTCTATTCAAGCCGCATCCCGGGCGAACTATACAGCCTGCCGCTTGACCCACACGGCTAGGCACCTGAGAGAAAACCCTGGCTCGCCTTTCAACAAACACACTACGCAAGACTTACAGCAGCAATCATTCATCATCTGCATGAGTTACAGTATGATGAGTTTTAACCACAAGGGAGAAACTATGACGCGGGAGAAATGCATTATCATGACGGCAGAGACGGCAGCTATACAGTGAAACCAGCCCGTTATGTGATGCTGGATGGGCGACGGGAGGAAGAGTAGGCCGTCATGAGCTGAGGGGTTGGGGAGTTAAGAGGATCCCAAAGATGAGGCATGAAGAGCTAAGCGGAAGGCAAACCAAGGTGCCCCAAAACTTATCAAACTTAAGTCTTCATCTTAGTTTCACTGCTGCCTATTTCTACTTGTGCGCATAAGGATGGAGGCGAAGACTTTGTGGTTTAGAGCGGAATCTGCCAAGACCATCTTAAGTAAACACCTGAACTATTCTACGCATGAAGCCACGCATTGAAACCTCCTCCTTGATATGAAGAGCGAGTGAGATGAGTATAAACAGAGTGCCATTTCTTGGAACCATCTCACAAACATTATCCTTGCAGCCATCACCTCCTGCAGATCACCACATCAACCACCATCACCGACCTCCTGTACTGGCTGCCTCTTACTGCTAACTATGGAAGTTTATGTTCGTACTCGTATACTCTCGGACTTATGGTAAAATTATGGCAAAAGCTAAAGAATAATTCTACTCTTGCTTCATATTATATAAAAATCTTCCACGGACGCTCATTGGTGACGCTGACCCAAGTAGCGCCCTCCTTGGTGACCAGCCCCCTGAAGCATGGAATTGCTGTACACTCACAATTGATTTTTTCTTATTACTTAATATATTTAATGGTGTGAATGAAATGCTGATTTTTTTTTCATTTTCGTTACAAATCGCATTCACTACTAGTATCTGTTCTCTGTGTTATGATTTCTATTATTATAGTAACGGAAAATTGGGACACTGTTTTGAGTCTTCACTTCACGCTACCAGATGAGCGGAATAAATATAAATATCTTGCTAGTTAACAAAATCCAACGTGTCATTATATATATTTTTTTTTCCTTCTGATTGAGACAGTAGTTTGCCAAAGCATTCTGTACAGTTCCGTTAATTACAAGGCGTTCCGTTCAGATCCCTCACAGGTCACAGATTTGGAGTGTGAAGATGACACAGTGTCTATCGTCATACACTCAATGTCCAGCAGCCTCTCCAGTAACGCAGCAGACAACAACAACGAAGCATCGTACATAAAAAAAATACGTAAATAATAAAACACTAAATACTAGTAAGAAGAAACTTGTTGTAAGCACATGCAGGAGGAAATCAAAACCTCTGCAACCCATCCCTTTATTTCCAAGAACACTCCAATCTTGCATCATCTAACACCGCCGAGGGGTGTTTTGACATCAGCTCTACAAGGGTGGTCACGTACTCCAGTCAGGTTATTCATACTGGTACTATAATACCACCAAGCAACAACAAGAAACGATAAAGAGGGTTCAAAAATTTACACACATTATTCATGACGAACGGTAAACAAATCCTCACACACAAACATACGCACTCACGCACGCATGCACACACACACATACACACACACACACACACACACACACACACACACACACACATTTAGGTGCTGGAGGGAGTCGCTCCTCTCTTCGTATTCCCGGGGGAAGGCGTCAGATCCACGAAGGTGATAGGGGTGCTCTCTCGAGACCGCCAAGGGACTCCCGGGGTGATCTTTCCATAGCGTGTGTGGCAGATAACGAAGGCTGACTGGTGTGGTTGTGGTGCAGGCGAGGAGGCAGGAAAGAACGAGGCAGGAGAGAAACGGCAGCCAGCAAGCGGGAGGCAAGAAGGGAGCGAAGCAATGGGGAGGAAAGGAGGAGTGGATGAGAGGCGAGGGTTGAGGGTGGGAGGACAAGGGTAAAAGTCAACGAAAGGACAGCGGCGAGGGAAGACAGAGGCGCCCAGAGAAAGGAAAAGGACGGGAGGGAGAAAAATACACGTGCATAAGCGTATTTCATGAACAATATTTTGATAAACGTAAATAATATTCCATCATTATAAAATCAAAAGAGGGAACTTTCAAAATGTGAGCAAACTTCATAAATAAAAGAGCATGACACACACACACACACACACACACACACACACACACACACACACACACACACACACACACGCACGCACGCACACACGCACGCACGCACGCACGCACGCACGCACACGCACACACACACACACACACACACTTCCTGGAAAGCAGTGTTGCGCGTTAATCAGCTCCAAGAATTTTAAATGTCTATTACAAAACACTCTCTCTCTCTCTCTCTCTCTCTCTCTCTCTCTCTCTCTCTCTCTCTCTCTCTCTCTCCTCTCCTTCTCCTTCTCCTTCTCCTCTCCTTCTCCTCCCTCTCCCTCCCTCTCCCTCTCCCTCTCCTCTCTCCTCTCCCTCTCCATCTCCATCTCCATCTCCATCTCCATCTCCATCTCCATCTCCTTTTCCTTTTCCTTTTCCTCTCCTTTCCTTCTTCTCTTCTCCTCTCCTCTCCTTCTCCTTCTCCTCCTCCTCCTCCTCCTCCTCCTCCTCCTCCTCCTCCTCCTCCTCCTCCTCCTCCTCCTCCTCCTCCTCCTCCTCCTCCTCCTGTATTCACACTTTCTTCCATAAAATGTTTCGCCACCTGCCAATACAGTAAAATTCTAAGTTTCTTTCTATACGCAGCAGATGTAACTACTACAATGCCCTTATATTTTCTTCTTATTTTACTCCACATGAGCATACATAGTGTTTATATTATCAGTAACTTACGTGTTATACCTTACTAACGCTTTTGGGTACCATAAATCACTAACTCTACAGGTTCCAACACGACACAAGCAGTATGAGCACTTCTTTATAATATATCTATTACCTGTGCTGAATCAGTGACGCTTGGCAACCCCAGTGAGAGAGTTGGAATCTTTATCGGTGGGTCGTAAATAAGGAATGGCGCTTACTTAGTCTTTGGTTCCTTTTCAGCTCTATCTACGTTGTGATATCCAATGCGTTATAATATTTTCGCTTTGTTGTATTATGTGATCGCATTTTTATATACTTAACGCCCGCATTGATGCTAATATTAGAGAAGTACTGCGTGGGAGGCACAATCTATCGACTAGGGGATATTAATGACACTGCAACCATGAATTTGTACACGATTAAATTATCCCACCAAAAAAAAAAAAAATGGCATTAGGCGGCGTGTAATCTAAAACACGATAAACGACCACATGATTAGAAACTGTTAAAGTAAGAATTCAAAATGAAGAACAGGTTCTGAACACTGAACGTGAACGGTTTTGCTCATAAAAGCAATTCAAAGTAACGCTTTGTTCGTTTGTCATAATACATATTGCAGATTAGTCGTGAGGAAAAAAGTACGATTTTTATCATTTCGACAGAATGAATAACAGAAAATATTGCAGCATTTTTCTTCAAAGCTTCTATTACTTCTGTTTCTTAGCATTCAAGTATTTCTTCCGTCAGCCAATGATGTAGCACTGTGATTTTAGGAAACTTGCAATATAACGCGAAAGGTTCATGATTGTTTTAAAATTCCTCAAACTTCTTAATGGTTAGTGTACTAAACTTTAATGTACCATCGCCTTTTCAAAAAAAAAAAAAAAAAAAAATGCTGCTGCAGTAAAAATGAAAATACGCATAAAGAAAATTACAAAATACTGAAAATAAAATAGTGTTATACTCATGACAACGTTTCTTGTTCTATTTTACTCGCACTTGCTTCTCCTGGTCTGTAAAATGTTTTATAGTTTTCAGCCAAGCAGTTATTGCAATACTGCATGTTCATTGATGTTCAGCATAGACAGAATAATGCATTGTTGCACTGATGGCGAGTCAATAAACCACAGCAATCAACCGTCCGGCTCACAAAAGTCTAAAATGTATCATCGTGCAAATTATAATACTGACAATAACAATGGTTGTAGTAGTAGTAGTAGTAGTAGTAGTAGTAGTAGTAGTAGTAGTAGTAGTAGTAGTAGTAGTAGTAGTAGTAGTAGTAGTAGTAGTAGTAGTAGTGATAGTAATGATAAAAATAATAAAAATGATGATGATAATAACAATAATAATAATATTAATAATAATAATAATGATAATAATAATAATAATAATAATAATAATAATAATAATAATAATAATAATAATAATAATAATAATGATATTAATGATAAGAATAATGATGATGATAATAATAATAATAATAATAATAATAATAATAATAATAATAATAATTATTATTATTATTATAATAATAACCATAACTATAACCATTATCATTATTAATATTGTTATCATTATCACTTTTTTCATTACTATCTTTATTACGTATTGCATTGACCAAGATAACCAAGCACACGGCACATACTGCAACACTCATTATATATTTTCTGAAAAAATACTCTGCATTTTACTTGTTTATAGTTTTTTTTCCGAAATTAGATGAAATGATTGCGTAAAAGAATGTAATTAAAACAAACATTAAAGAAAAAACACAGATCACTAAATCATTGAAAACGACTAAAAATGTCAGGCTTTTAAACATTCCAAGATTTTAATCCAATTTAAATCACTAATGTAGCAACGCTTGTGAGTGTTGGAACTATCTAAATAATACAAGGCAATTTCAAAATCTCAGTCTTTTCGATCCCTTGACATCGAGGCAAAGGTTACGTTACGCAGTAAGTGTTCGCCTTTAAAGTAGATGTATTTTTGCATCTTGCCTTATTGCTCCACTCCTTCATGAAAGTCCTGCTACTAATTTATTGTCTTCTTTAACTCTTACTGTAGGCAGATCGTTCACAAAAATCTTCTTTCACGTATTTATCACAAACGTATTTCGTATATCATATGACTCTCTAACATTGTACGTATGTGTGTGTGTGTGTGTGTGTGTAATTCACTGTTTGATCTGCTGCAGTCTATGACGAGACAGCCAGACGTTACCCTACGGAACGAGCTCAGAGCTCATTATTTCCGATCTTGGGATAGGTCTGAGACCAGGCACACACCACACACCGGGACAACAAGGTCACAACTCCTCGATTTACATCCCGTACCTACTCACTGCTAGGTGAACAGGGGCTACACGTGAAAGGAGACACACCCAAATATCTCCACCCGGCCGGGGAATCGAACCCCGGTCATCTGGCTTGTGAAGCCAGCGCTCTAACCACTGAGCTACCGGGCCGTGTGTGTGTGTGTGTGTGTTTGTGTTTGTGTGTGTGTGTGTGTGTGTGTGTGTGTGTGTGTGTGTGTGTGTGTGTGTGTGTGTGTGCACTTCTCAATAGAATACAACAACAACAAGATTCACTCACGCAGCGAGCCTCGTTAAGGAACCTGAGGAAATCAAAGGAGTTGTCATCGTCGCTGAAGGGGTTGATGAGCGTTTCTGCCACCTTGTGGAGTCCCAGATACAGCACCAGCTCCATAAGAGCGAATGCGGGCACCACCAGATCCGTCTCGTAGCGCGGGTACTGTAGTGCCACATCCAGATACTGTTCGCTCAACAAGGAGAACAGGAAATAGGTGTACACTGCTATTGTCACCACCTGTGAGAGACATATAGAGCATACAATAAGAGTTAGGTGGTAAGTGAAGGAAAAACAGTAGAGCTGGAAAGAGAGAGGAAACAGAGAAAAAGAGAAAAATATCAATAAAAATATAAAAAGGAATGGGAAGGAGGAACTCAATGTTTCAAACAAATAACCTTCTGCGAAAATTTCCAGAAAAAAAAAAATGTTGACCAAAACTATACGGAGGGAAAAAAGAACCATTACTTGTACTGTACGTGCACAATTATTGTGGATCCATTTGTCACCGCCACCTGCAGTGATCCGTTAAGAGGGATGTGTACGCAGGTGGGGGAGTGAGACTCACCTGAGTGTACACGAGCGGCACGTTGTATTCATGCCAGTCCAGCAGGGTATCACACTGCCGGCGTACCTCGAGAAGCTTTTTCAGCAATGCTTCCTTGGCTGCTTCCGTGTCAATGAATCCCTCGTCCCGGGCGCTCTGCACC
The DNA here is from genome assembly GCF_017591435.1 of Portunus trituberculatus. Taxonomy (NCBI): domain Eukaryota; kingdom Metazoa; phylum Arthropoda; class Malacostraca; order Decapoda; family Portunidae; genus Portunus; species Portunus trituberculatus. The sequence continues at coordinate 29,728,055 of NC_059271.1, read as the reverse complement.
AGTTGGCAGCACCAGGTGATGGGGAGCCACTTGAAGCTCAAACCGCTGCGCTCCTCGGCTTCCTTCAAAACTTCCTTTTCGCGCGCAGTCAGAAAGTCTATCGCAAAAAAAACAGGAATCATAAGATACACGAAGTAGGAGTGTGGACACAGCGATGACACAAAGTTACAGGCAAGCAAATCAGTAAGACTCGTAACAACAACTAGATATTACACACAGAAAAGTAAGTGGGGAATATTTTTGCAGCATACAGACACACATACACACAAGGGTACACACACTCAAAAATAAAAGCACACACACACACACACACACACACACACACACACACACACACACACACTATACATACGGCTGCTGACAAGAGCCTGCAGGTCGGGGTAGGCGGACTTCACTGCGGCGGAGATCTGCGAGAAGATTAGCACGTAGGTGAGGTTGACGTACCGCACGACGCGACTCCGGATCTCAAAGGCCCTGTTGTCCTGGAGGAGAGGAGGGAGGTGTGACGGGATACGAAAGCCGATGTGGTAA
>NC_059271.1:29702524-29722524 GCF_017591435.1 Portunus trituberculatus | reverse complement strand
TTATAGGATTTCGACAGCATGCGTGATAGTTACTCTCAGGTAGACTTACCGATTCCGGTTCAACAAAGATGTTAACTCGTTATCGCAACTTCTCACGCTTACTAGTTTGAAAACAAAAGCAAAAAGAGAAAATAGAACTTAGTTCTAGGAATTCTTTATAAATAGGGATGACGAAAAGCTGCGTGTGTTCACAGAGTACTATCACCATGATATGAAAAAAATATATAATAAAAGTGACGTACCTTTTCTGGTTATCCTTAAGGTAGAAGCGGTAGAAGCAGGATAGCAAAGTGTACAGCACGGCGTACACCAGCAGATCACGCCATAGCAGCTTGTACACACTGCCCCGCCACCTGCACCGCCAGCACGGGAAAGAGAATCACTTATAACGCCGAGAAAAAGAAGACTGAGGCCGCGCCGAGCTGGGGTTTAAAGTTTTAACCGTAACCCAGGGAGCAGTGAGACGAATGGAAGCTTTCATATTCCCCCTATGGTACCATGGAAAAAACATATAAATGAATAAAAAAGCCTTCCAGAATACGTCAGTCCCTGCGCCATCTCGTCTTCTTTCTCCCACATACACTGCTTTCTCACTCGCCCTTACACACCTGAACAAAAGGCGCCCAAAAATACAGAAGCGAGCAGTGCCGATGTCTTTAATGTATTCAACCACCATGACTCCTCGTGCCTCGTATTGCTCGTAATGCACAAGCCACGCCTTCAGGTCACAATCCTGAAGAACCCCTCACAACGCCGTAAACCGCCAGCAACGAGACCACCCTGCGACGTCAGAATACAGACTGTCACTTCTGCTATACCGGTACCCTCTCTCCTACTCCTCCCCTTCATCCATCCCCGCCCGCTTAAGTAACTGCCAATAATGAAATTTCCACCTGCTAACAGTGACATCTTGAAATCCTTGATTATGTGTAAGGGATTATAAGTACAGTCTTGGAAACAACAACAGACATATGCGTTTCCAGAAGGTTCCTGTCAACACGCACACAGCCTGGGTCAAGTTGCCTCTAGGGATCGAGACACGTCGAGGCTTCAGAAGACCACAGCTCGAACACTGGAATTCATTTTGTACATTATCACAATATGTAGGTAAATAACACAGACTGTTTGCACGGGCAAGCAAGGAAAGTTTTGGTTGATCAAAAAACTTATTATTGCAGATAGCAGAACCAACAACTCTCAGCATGCCGTAACCACAACACACAGCACTTTCAGGCGTGAGGTTCGTCAGTGGCTGCAGTAACGTGACGTTCTCCATCATAATGCCAGAATATTAGTAATAGTAGTCTGGCATCAGCATTACACGGTGCATATACAGTACAGTACAGGAGGCGGCGGGAGGGAGCGCGTGGGGACAAAGTGCTCAAGAGGGTGTGAAGTGACTTGGTGGGAGATGAGTGTTGACGTGTATGTATCTAGAGCGGCAAAATACTACTTGAGCACTAGTCGTTATCTTTCCAGTACTTCGAAAGGACCAATGCCACTTCACGCAAAGAATGAAAGAAAAAGGGAAGAGAGACGTGTATAGAAATGCATACAATTTAGCAAAGGTCAGAGCGATATGGCAAATAATTATCGCTTAATAATTAATCTACGAAGCCACCATCTTGCCGGGGAGCAACCCAGCCCTCATTCTCAGACAGTGAGTAGGCAGACATTGGCAGTCCTCAAGAGGAATCTCTCATGGCCTAGTTTTCATACAAATACATAAACTCATTTCAAACTTATGAAATAACTAGATGAGTTCATTGCTGCACAACACCAACAGTTATGTAATGCAGGAGGACATCATCCTGCCGCACACCACGCAACTATGATTCAGGATAACAAGGCCTCCCAGTACACAGCTTTGCAACACCACCACACCACCACAACACACCATCACACCTCAACCTTGCACATCACTCGACCTGACCATACAATGCGATGATAACCTATTACGCGAAGGATATTACCAAACGGAATCGCATTACCCGTGTGTGTGTGTGTGTGTGTGTGTGTGTGTGTGTGTGTGTGTGTGTGTGTGTGTTTGTGTGAGAGAGAGAGCGACTACACCCTTCTTTCATATCCCAAGGTTCACATTCATATTTGTTACCAGCTTATATAAGTCTCCACTTTTTTTCGTCAACATGCTATACTATCACTCCTCAGTATTTATCCTCCGTCGCTTTAATAACCAGCAATTAAGTCTCTTCGCTTCTCATGCCTTATGCTGGATCTCTCTCTCACTCACGCTCCCGTCGTGTCGGAAGGGGTATTTTGGTGAGAACTGGATGGGCGGAGTGATGGATGAGCAGGTGATTTTCAAAGGCTTTCACCACCACCATCATCCTCCTCAACACCTCACTAATTCCTTAACTTATAAAAGATACATAAATTGCTGGAAAGTACAGGGATAAAAACAAGCGAAAAATTGCAACGAGACACTCACGAGAGGATAATATAACACTGATTACAACATGAAGAGTTGATGTTATACCTTCTATTATAAAACGAATTACTAAAGCTTTACTAGGCGTCAGGCATTATCACACCATGTCATCGCCCCTAAAACCAAGTGTGCTTTCATGTCACTGAACTTGAACAACGATAAACACTCGTTTCTCCCCATCAGCGCCACTTACGGCAGTACTCTCTATAAATGCCCAGTTACCCAGGCAAGAAGGCAATATCATAATGACTTATAGTACCTAGCCCAGTTTCAAAAGCTATTTTCAAACTTCATTTCGTCTTTTGTGGTTTTTGTTGCGTGTCTTAGCTATGTTGTTGTTGTTGTTGTTGTTATTGTTGTTGTTATTGTTGTTGTTGTTGTTGTTGTTGTTGTTGTTGTTGTTGTTGCTCTTGATGGTGGTAGCGGTTGTGTTGTCATCATCGTCATCATCGTCGTCGTTGTAGTTGTTTTTCTTCTTCTATAAAGTGTTTCAAGTCTTATCAACATTTCCTCAGTTGAAGCAATGATGGAAGTATGAACACACTTGAAGTCTGGCCGATCTCGTAAGGTACGTGAGTTTTGGTAAGTGGAACAAGTGAATAACAAATCAACACTTCTAAGGGCTCTTTAATCTCTCAGACACACGAATAGTCCTAAATAAAGCCCCACTTTGCTGATCAGTCCCGTAAGAAAGCTAAAACACCCTACATATAAAAGTAATATTGTACATCTGACAAGCCGGCCACACTTGGCTATGGAAGGTACTACATTTACCATGCTACACCACCGCCCACAACCTCTCAGCAATTCTACACAGCCTCGTTGGTCCTTGCTATGCTGGTGCACACAACCCGAGGCCTCGTTCCTGCTCGGGAAAGCAATGATGCACTTTGGCTCATTGATGACTCGTTATTGAGACTATTGATCGTAGCTGAGTCAACAGATGCGACCTGCGCCAAGCAGTAATGACGCTCCATACTGGAGACGCGAACCTCTGGGAACACATACTTCTTAAGACCATCACACCCCTTGAAACTAGACTTTAGGGAAGCAGGATCCTTAAACTTAACGGCTGGGAGAACTGGTACAGGCTCTCTAAATTATATGGTATATGGTGATGGTGATCGACCCTCGAGGTTCCTTAGTCTCAGGTATGTTAGGACTCGTGATTGAGAGGCAGGTGATGAAGGGTCCAAATTCTAGGGCCTTATGGCTGGAGATTCATGACTCTGGGGACTTGGCAACGATGAGAGATTGAGAAGGATTAGGGGGAGAATAGAGCAGCTGTCTATTGTTCCGGAAATGAGGCAATTTAGTTTTTTTACATTGATTTGCATAAGAACACGAGAGTACAATGTTACAGTTAACGAGAAGTGATTCAGTGTGAAGGAGAGTGTGAGGGAGGGCAGGAGGAGAAGGAAAAGAAAGGGAAAGGAGGAGAGGGGGAGCATGACAAGGGAAAACCAGCGTTGAAGCATATGTGATATAAGAGAGGAAGGAAGACGTGAAGAAAGGATAAAATATGTTTCTCTTCACTCTTAACAGAAAGTTGCCAACTCTTCCCTCCCCCAGCAAATATATTACGCTCTTCATCTTCTCAGAGTTGTTTATAGTTTTAATTCTATTTTTATTTCCTTCTTGGACCATTTTTCATGTCGCGTTGTGCTTTGCCACGGTTAAACCAATGTCAAGTTTACAACACGCTGCCGATTAATGTTGGTTCTATATTTTCTTCCCCTCTATTTCACAAAACCCAGTTCACGCCATACTGCACATATCATGAACTAACGAAGAAATAAAGAAATATTAACTATTTTAGTGACATTTTCTTTTTTTTTATGTCCAACGTCTTCCCTCTTCCTCCTTTCATTTCTTCATACTGCCAGTACCCTTCCATCTCTCCAACTCCTGCATGGCGCCACCCTCCCCTCCCAATCCCTCCTTCTCTTTCCCACCCCGTCTCTAATCTCCTCACCACGCGTGGCTTCCCTCACCTCAGACGTCATCCTTACCCAAACCTTGCTAGTGTCTGCAACCTCACCCACTCTCCCTCCCTCCCTCCCTTCCGACACGTACTCTGGTGTATCTAGAGTTACTTATTATCTACCAAACAGATATCTTGCCTGTTTGCCTACACACACACACACACACACACACACACACACACACACACACACACACACACACACACACACAGAGAGAGAGAGAGAGAGAGAGAGAGAGAGAGAGAGAGAGAGAGAGAGAGAGAGAGAGAGATTCTACCCCAAACATCTATCCACTAACAAAATATTAAGTCCCTACTAAAAAAACACAGCCTGGTACGAAGTGAAATGACATGCAACGAGTGTTCCCTCCTTGGGCGTCGCAAGGCTTCAAAGAACATGATCAACAATTATTGTTCATGACAAAAATATATAGGAGGTGCTTAGCCAACTGCCCAATATTAACAGTTCAAAAACCAATCGTCAGAATACAAGGCAATCGCCAAATTAGTTTGCAATTTAGTCTGTAGATGGCGGTGTTCCACTAAACATTTCATGAATCTGTGAATCTGCCGCCATAGGGCAGTGCGGCAGCCAAACTAGTTCGAGAGTTCATCGACCGAGGACAGTTACTATTTTTCACCTGTCATATACAGCTAGCAGAATTACTACTCTCATAACTCACAACTAATAATCTATTTCATTCATGCAGTAAAGAAGCAAAAAGAATCACTGTATTGAGGGCTAAAGTCATTACCCTGTGAGCCTTAGTAGGACTTGGAGTATAATCAAAAGCGTTTCGCCAAGTGAGTTTCAGAATCGAGTTTTGGGAGACATATCATCTCATGATTAATTAACCTGTACGCACAAGACAGTGGTGAGGATAATGATAATGATGACGATGAGGTACAGAATGTTAATAGGGATGAAACAAGATACTGAAAACGAATTAAGAAACAAAGAGATATAGTACACACACACACACACACACACACACACACACACACACACACACACAAGAGTAACACCCTCCTCCCTCGTCTCTCTACGCCTCCCTATCCCTCCACCTCCTCAGGTCATAACTACAGTCTTTATTGTGGGCGTTGGACAGTTATGAGTCGCCCGGAATGCTGAATTTTCACTCAAATTTCACGATTTTATGAGACCATTAGTGTTCTTTAATGGAAGAGGAGGAGAAGGGGTGTAGTAGGGAGACAGAGAGAGAGAGAGAGAGAGAGAGAGAGAGAGAGAGAGAGAGAGAGAGAGAGAGAGAGAGAGAGAGAGAGAATATTGGAAGCAGAGGAAAGGAAGAGTCAGAGAATACTCAGGATTAAGAAATAAAAGGGAGGGTTAGGGAAAAAATTGCACAGGGATAGGAAGTGAACTAAATTGAGGCAAAAATAAAACTTAAAAAACAACCTTGAAAACAAACGGCAGTAAGGAAACGGGAAAGAGCAGGAAAGAGATAGAATTTTAGGAGGGAAAAATACCGGGTTAAAAACTGCCAGCATGCAACACGTATGTACGCAGAGTCGTCCAAACAAATACAAACACATAACGGTGGCAAGTTAAGTTATCCCCCTCTCCCCATTCCTCCCATCAGTGAGTGTCGCCGGCACCTCTCCCCTCTTTAGCGCCCCTCCTCTCGGCACACTTCCCGTCCTTACCATCCGTGGGTTAATGGTGCATAAAAATAAACCTGAGTGGGTGATTCAAGCCAATATATGCCACCCCACTAACCTCATTACCTGGATGACGAATAAACTCCCTGATATCGCTTTCCGACCCACTCCTGCCCGAGGCCGCTCACTACCGGCGCCCCTCACGCGTGCGTCTCATCCTTGAGCAAGCGATAAATCGATAAATAAGAAAGAGAAGACGATGGTCCGTAAAGATGTCTATTTTTCTGTGCCAGATACATTCAGAGTGCGTATCGTGATATTTCTTAAGGGAAGGTTTGAAAACTCACTAAGACGTGCAAATAACCATTGTTTTTCACAGAGTTAAAAGAAACTCACACACACTTCAGCACACTCATGACGCCCAAACACGACAGGAACACTAAAACAATTACGAACCCAGGATGACTGTGTAAGGTTAAAAAAATAACACGTACATCGACCCATTTTGCTCAATGACAAAAGGAAAAAAAATGTAGAATCTTAATAACGCAGTGTGAGAGTAGACAACATTCACATCATCCACATGGCAGTAAGGCCGCGGCTTCCTGAAAACCACACTACAAGCAGAGGAAATCTGTATTAACCAGAGTTCCCACACCAGGTAGGCTGCAGAGTTTTGAAGCTCGTAACATGTGTGGAGATTCGGAAAAATACTACTGTCCATGTACGCCTCGCACGCACGATTCTTCTTGTACTCTGACAGCTGTGCTCGCCTCCTGGAACTGACTCGCTCTCTCCATGCCAGCTTGAGAAAGTCATCCCTCGCGCCAGCAATCTTTAACTGTTTCAAGGGAGTAAATCTGCCGCCAGGTTATTTGCAAAATCACAGTGTCACGTTCGAGATCGAATAAAAAAAAAAAAAGTACACCGGACTTTGTCGTCACTGATAATAACTGATGCGTGTGTGTGTATGAGAGAGAGAGAGAGAGAGAGAGAGAGAGAGAGAGAGAGAGAGAGAGAGAGAGAGAGAGAGAGAGAGAGAGAGAGAGAGAGAGAGAGAGAGAGAGAGAGAGAGAGAGAGAGAGAGAGAGAGAGAGACAAACACACACACACACACACACACACACACACACACACACACACACACACACACACACACACACACACACACACACACACACACGGAAAACCAAACAATCAAGCAAACAAACAGCCAGGTGGACAAACACATAAATACAGAAAGTAAAGCAAAGATAGAGACATACAGCTAAAACACACACACACACACACACACACACACACACACACACACACACACACACACACACACACACACACACACGCACACACGCACACACTCAAAGATACACTCTAAGATACACTGAAGAATACTAAAAGAAATAACCAAATGCGAACACATTCCCGGTAACAAGAATCAATATCACCGTTACTCTTTTTGCCATTGATCACGTCGCAACATCTGCAATACTGACAGTCGCGTTAAAAGTATCGCCGACTTTGATGAGTTTGTAGTACTTAAATGAGGTTCCAATATCCTTGATTCCCAGAACCTATTTCCCGCTTAGTTTTTGGTACAGACGTGTCAAGGAATGATTTGCTCGTTTGGCGCCTGTCCCCAACGCTCGCCAAACACTGCCTCGCTAATGAGCTACTGCCAAAGTTCTTGCCGGAAATGTTATAAGTTTCTTGGATGAAGTTCAAGGCCAATATATTTTCTGCACTCTTGTTGAAGTTTTCTCTTTCTTCTTCAAACCTATTTATAGTCCAGAAAATGCAAGTTTTTTTTTTTTTTTTGTGACTTACAGGAACGCAGATTAGCTTACTTGGCTCTATCATTCACTCAAGTCATCTTTCCTTTACGAACTTAAGGAAGAGTTATATATTTACCGTCAGTGTTCTGGCGAATGTGATGACTCATACTGCAAGAAAACAAGAAAAATATCGTTAAGTGGTGAAAAATCTGCAACAGGAAATAAGATTCAGGGAGTGTCATATGTAGTGGTGGTCTGAGACTGACTGCTAAATATTCCACTTTTCAGAAATGTTTGTGATGCTATTCTGTAATTTAGGTTCTTAGTGCTAAGAACAAATTGTGTTGGATAATCAAGACACTTGACAGTTTTGAAAATATTAACACAAGTAGTAACAGCAGTAATAATAAAGTTGTTTTATTAATGAAAGTGGCAGCAGTAGTAGTAACGGCAATAACAACAGCAATAACAAAAGCAGGAATAGCAGCAGCATTAGCAATGATACCAGTTGTATTAGTAGTAGTAGTAGTAGTAGTAGTAGTAGTAGTAGTAGTAGTAGTAGTAGTAGTAGTAGTAGTAGTAAAAGTAAGAGTAGTAGTAGCCACCATCGTTATAATCATTACTACAACAATTTTCGCTTTTGTTGTCGCCATCGTCATACGCAGTTGGCGTCATTAGTTGTCTGTTTCAGCCTTTGAGGACACTGAAAACAAACAATATTGTGGGGAGGAAGCTCCTATGTTTCCTATGCAATTGCACTGAATTCACTACAATTTTGTTTTTCTTTTAATTTTGTCACCCGTTCAACGGATTTTTTTTCGGCTTTTACTTTGAAGTCCTTATAATTCCTAAAAATCCTATTGTGTTTATCATTATCATTCACTGATCACATACTTTTACTTTTTTGCCTTTCACTGCTTGGAATTTTGTGTTTCGCCTATAACAAGGTGTCCATCATGATGACGTGTGTGTGTGTGTGTGTGTGTGTGTGTGTGTGTGTGTGTGTGTGTGTGTGTGTGTGTGTGTGTGTGTGTGTGTGTGTGTGTGTGTGTGTGTGTGTGTGTGTGTGTGTGTGTGTGCGCGCGCGAGCGCGCACTCCTGTATAAGTTGGATTTGTGTTTTTAAATAACGTGTTGACTAGATATTTCAGTAATCAAAATGTTCTTTCAGTGTGTATATTTTTCACGTTACCGAAAGAAAATTAAAGATCTCGATAAAGAGCTTAGGAACTCTCGTGCTTACGAGAGAACAAAGTTCTCGAGGAAATCCCAGGCAGTTTTCGTAAGTATCCTACCTGAGCTTTTAAAAATTAATGCATTTCTTTTACTTCAACAAACTCTTAAACATATCAGTATTAGTAAAGTGCAGCGCAACACACACAGAATCCTCTAACTTTTCAAAGATCCCTTCAAACAACCCGGAGAGAGAGAGAGAGAGAGAGAGAGAGAGAGAGAGAGGTGGGCGGGGGAAGGCTCGCTCTCTCTCTCTCTCTCTCTCTCTCTCTCTCACACACACACACACACACACACACACACACACACACACACACACACACACACACACACACACACACACAAACATTAAAAAATATGCAAAAGCTTCCGTTTGCCACTCACTACCACTACAGGAAATTGTGTTTTACTAATTGTGTTGTGTGTCGTGTATGATTTTCTCTTTTACAATATCCTGCGTGTGTTGCGTGGTGTTGGTGTGGGGCAGGTGTAAGAGAGTCACTGCCTGATATGAAAATTATAAGAACTATTTCTAAAGACATTTTGGTTTTGAAAACAACTACATATTCTTTAGACCTCGCCCAGCCGCTTAACCTTGCCACCCTCCCTCACCCTCGTATCCTTAACGCGTGATGGGCGATGGGAACAAAGGCCACCTTTGTATGGGCTTTGTCATCCCGGAGAGAAAAAAAATAGCCTTAAAAAGTGGAGGGACAGGTAAAAAAAATGTGTACACGCCTGCACGCTGCACTTGAAAAGAGGAAAAAAGTAAAAGAAACAGACAGCACTACGGTTTTGCCTGCATGTCCAATTTGTGTCTGCTAGCATTCGCCCAAAACGCGGGAATTATTTAAGGAACAAAGTGCAGACGAGTGTTACTCCCCACATACGTTCTCCTTAGCAATTTAGGAACAAGTCGAGTGAAAAAATAAAAATGCTCTTAATATGAAAGATAACATTAACTCATAATTTGTAACTCTTCCTAAACAAGTGAAAACACACACACACACACACACACACACACACACACACACACGGCCCGGTAGCTCAGTGGTCAGAGCGCTGGCTTCACAAGCCAGATGACCGGGGTTCGATTCCCCGGCCGGGTGGAGATATTTGGGTGTGTCTCCTTTCACGTGTAGCCCCTGTTCACCTAGCAGTGAGTAGGTACGGGACGTAAATCGAGGAGTTGTGACCTTGTTGTCCCGGTGTGTGGTGTGTGCCTGGTCTCAGGCCTATCCGAAGATCGGAAACAATGAGCTCTGAGCTCGTTCCGTAGGGTAACGTCTGGCTGTCTCGTCAGAGACTGCAGCAGATCAAACAGTGAATTACACACACACACACACACACACACACACATTGAGCAAAGAACACTTTCATATCTATTTTTAAGTAATGTTTTAGGATACGCACTTTCAACAAATATGAGTCTTGCACTCCTAAATATTGTCTATCTTATGAAAAAATAATTCAGTGACTTTTTATAAATGTGAAGCAAATTTATTACCACCAACAAATGTTGTGACCATGAATAAGACCAATATGAAGCTTCTCCACTCTTACGAAGTCTTCTTGATATGAGAAAAAAAGACAAAAACTAGGACGACGCGACAAGGGTGGAAGTGAGAGGTACCCACATATGAAAGTGGTCATGAATCATAAAGCCCGCAACATAGGGGCCGCCGTGTTACAGTGGAACCATGCGTGCTTTGGGATCCTAGAGGTCTCCAAGCGCACGGGTTCGAATCCTGTCCACGGTCTGAGAGTAGGTTGGGCTTCCTCACTCGGGGCAACGGTTTCCAAGCGGGTGGGCTTTAAGATAGGAGGTACCCTAAAAGTATCCCCTTTAGCCCATAAATTCCCGTGAAAAGCCCACATGGTATAAAAAAAAAAAACATGCGCCACACATTCGGTAGCCAAACGTCGCATGCACAGCAGATGTAAAGTAATATACAATCCAATATTTCAATACATCACGATGTACCAAACGAGCAAATCAATCAAAACGTGTCCCTGACGAACATTGCGACATGACTTAATTACGCCGTTGAAAGCAAATAAACAAATAATCCATAAAAAAAAAGCATAACGTGTGCATTATGTAAATCAAGTTATACAACAAATGAATTTAGTTGAAAAATCGGTGTTGGGAGAGAAGATTCGAAATATGTATAAATAAAAAAGCTATATATAGATAAGTACAAAGAGGATAAAGAGAGAAAGTTTCCAAAATTATTCATGAGACTGCCTAAAGCTGTCGATTACAGTAAAGAAAAGGTTTATTCTTGAAAAGGCTATGAATGTAATTATATATAAAAGAGTTATTTACGTGAAAACTAAAAGCATCATATTCGGGTGTTATTGACTTTTTTCCCTATTTCAAAGCAGTCGTGTTCCTCATCCATATGGCTTCAACCAACATGTCATTTCAAAGCCGCCACATCTGTCAATTCCACACCACCAAACCGCCACACCACAATAATCAGAAGGCAACCACTATTCTGAACTAACTTTGCTACCTTCAATACCCACATACAACAACGTGCTTCTACCTGGTCTCCATCACAAACGCAACGAAAAAGCATAAGCACATCATAGGAACTACCATGCCGGATACAAACTTGTAGCTTTCCTTATCATTAAATAACCATTCTATTTTAACAGCTTTGAAAACATCACAAGATCACTTTATAGTACCACTCTCTCAGACGTGTTTCGGAGTATGGTTCAAAGCCTCGTGAACCACAATAGAAAAATAATTACAAATAATAAATACACACACAAAAAAAATAATCGCGTTTAGACCCCCACATGTTACTCCCACAAAACACAAAACGCAACATAATCTTCATCCTCATCACCCACACCATTATCTCACCACATGCCAGCCACCCTTAGGATCATCTGCTGCCGGCTCGCCATACACTACATCCCATTTCTGCGTCTAATCCAATGCATATCCTGGTGTCAAAAACCTTCGCCTCGCCCTCTGACAGCCGCGACTTTGATCATGCACATGCACATGCATCACCCAGTAATCAACACCTGTACGTCACTAGGGCACCACCAGCACCGTCAGAGAGAGAGAGAGAGAGAGAGAGAGAGAGAGAGAGAGAGAGAGAGAGAGAGAGAGAGAGAGAGAGAGAGAGAGAGAGAGAGAGAGAGAGAGAGAGAGAGAGAGAGAGAGAGAGAGAGAGACAGACAGACAGACAGACAGACAGACAGACAGACAGACAGACAGACAGACAGACAGACAGACAGACAGACAGACAGACAAATTCAGACTCAGATTCAGTTTCAAAGTTTATTGACTACAGAAAAGTATATAAATGGAGAAAATATAAAGAGAGAGAGAGAGAGAGAGAGAGAGAGAGAGAGAGAGAGAGAGAGAGAGAGAGAGAGAGTAAACACTTCACGTTCAACTTGTTCTTTTTAACTCTTGCCTCATTTAAGCTAATAACGGTAAGGGTAAAATAAGCATCCAACCTTTATTCCTCAGGCGCCTCTTGATGCCTCAATTATCTGGGTGAAAGCGAGACGCAGCGTGACGGAGCGGAGTGGGCCGAGACGTACCCAAACCCTTATCCCCTCCACGCCAAGGGCCACACTCTTGCAGGCGGCGGGCATAAACAGTGCAGCTTTAGGTAAATATTTCTCACTTCGGGAGAGAGAGAGAGAGAGAGAGAGAGAGAGAGAGAGAGAGAGAGAGAGTGTGTGTGTGTGTGTGTGTGTGTGTGTGTGTGTGTGTGTGTGTGTGTGTGTGTGTGTGTGTGTGTGTGTGAAAAGATTAAGCTATTTTCAGTTTGTTACTCTTTCTTGTAATATATAGGTGTGTTTCTCTTCGTGTTCCGTGTGTGTGTGTGTGTGTGTGTGTGTGTGTGTGTGTGTGTGTGTGTGTGTGTGTGTGTGTGTGTGTGTGTGTGTGTGTGAGTGTGTGTGAATGTGTGATTGGAGTTTTTCATTTCCCACGTGTCAGTCATAAAGCAGAGGAAGGGACGAATGCAAGTGAGAGGAGAGGTTTAAAAGAGAGAGGACAGGAGCAAGAATAGAGAAGGAGAGGAAGAAAGACACCTACAATGACAGAGGGAATACAAGAGGGAAGAGAACAAAAGAACATGAGAATGTAGTAAAAACTGTCCATGAAACAAGACCAAAAGAAAGAAGAGAGAGAGAGAGAGAGAGAGAGAGAGAGAGAGAGAGAGAGAGAGAGAGAGAGAGAGAGAGAGAGAGAGAGAGAGAGAGAGAGAGAGAGAGAGAGAGAGAGAGAGAGAGAGAGAGAGAGAGAGAGAGAGAGAGAGAGAGAGAGAGAGAGAGAGAGAGAGAGAGAGAGAGAGAGAGAGAGAGAGAGAGAGAGAGTAGGGCAGTGTGGGTATAAGATATTGAAGGTGAAAGAAAAAAAAAAGTAGAGGAAAGGGAACACCAGGGAGATGAAATTCGGTATTGTAATCACACACACACACACACACACACACACACACACACACACACACACACACACACACACACACACACACACACACACACACACACACACACACACATTTAGGTCACCATATCGCAGGATTTACACAATATTTGGTCTCCGCCTTCCTTCAGTGTACCCAGAGACACTGAACCTTCCACTGACATTAATTACCGGGATGCTCTCTCTCTCTCTCTCTCTCTCTCTCTCTCTCTCTCTCGTGTGTGTGGGTGGGGGGGCACAGGCGAAAGCGATAAACTGAGATGAACGCTATCAATAGTCCTTACCTTACAAAATTCAACAATAAAGCACTCACGAAGTTCAAAGACAAAGTTGAGAGTTGTCTGGCAATATTCCAGGACAATTCCTTCCAAAAGAACACAGTATCATGGAACTGAATGTTTGTATGTGTCAAAGGGTTTTTTTAAGAAAGTCCACGAAAAAACGAGAAGAAAAATTTGTTTTTGTGTCACATTTTTCTGAAGAGCCGGCACTGCACAAGGTAGAAATTGCAGCTACAGCTTTTGTAACGACACCCTTCGCTTCACGACCATAACGGACACCATTCCGAGCCACAGACTCGGCTAACGTGCACGCCATCCACTCACTGTCAGGTAGTCACTCGCCTTCACCTCGCAAACCAGAAACAGAAAAATAAAATAACAATTTCAGACAGGAAGTAAAATCTTTTTAGAATTAATGAAGATAAAAAACACGTTAATGAAGACAAAAAAAAAAAAAAAAAAAAATTCTTATATATAAACTACATCTTCCGAGCTCCCTGGGTTTCCGGTTGAAAAAAGAAAAAAACACTAAAATGTGTTTTTTTATAAATCTTTAACATCTTGTCTTTACGATCAGAAAGTGACGTTGTCATATATGAACGTAGTTGTAAGCTTTCCCAGAGAAACTGCACCCATGATGTCTGGACTGATGACCCGACTTGCCCATATAATATCCATTAATTATAGAAGTGGTTCCCAATCTGGGGTAGGCATAGCACTATAGTGGTACGCCAAGGCCTTCCAGGTGGTACATGAGTACTTTTGGAATCATGCGTGATTTTTAGTTAAATTACATTAAATTGAGTTGTGTTCATCGTTCTTAGATCATTTGTGTGTTCCACTGGTGAATAAATTGATATTTGTTGGAATTAAGCAGTTTTTTTTCTGGAGTCAGATGGCACGCGGGGACTGTACGACACCTCCAAGAGGTTTTCGCTCATGAAACGTTTGGTTTGGAACCCCCTGCATTAAAGTCAATGTACCTCATTCCAAATCACAAATCAGGCCAGGTGAAGAGAAACCTCAGGTGACCAGACTATTACATTTAATTCCTGTATTATGTATGAGATCAAACGAGCCACATAGAACCTACAGAGTAAGTACATTTTCGTCGCCGGCAGCAGGCTGGCTCGCACAGACCTTGTCTTTTGTAATGTTTCTACAAATTTTGTTGAAGTACATGTTTCTATCATTTCTCTTTCCAGTAATTTAATTATTATGATGTAACCTCTCTCTCTCTCTCTCTCTCTCTCTCTCTCTCTCTCTCTCTCTCTCTCTCTCTCTCTCTCTCTCTCTCTCTCTCTCTCTCTCTCTCTCTCTCTCTCTCTCTCTCTCTCTCTCTCTCTCTCTCACACACACACACACACACACACACACACACACACACACACACACACACACACACACACACACACACACACACACACACACACACACACACACATAGCCACTCACTAATAATGCATGTGGGCACACAAGTCACGCCTCGCACCTCAGAGTTTACAGTATTTTCCAAATTGTTTTCCTCGTACAAAACAAAATAGTATATATAATATGGATAGGATTTTATTTCAATATTTATGGGGCGTGTACCTCAGCCATGATGCAACGCTTTGATTCATATCATACAATGAGCTTTACCAAAGAGAAATGGCCTTCCTATCTTTTGGCAAAACAAATTTAGTACCAATACATTGATGTCAACTTTTATAACTGCAACTGAAATATGCACCAAACGATCAATGTGGCACCAGTGTCCTCATGAACATATGAGTGGGAGACAGTGGCCCTCCCCTAAGATGAAGGGAAGCTTGCTACGCCTTGCAGAATAAAGTTTGGCGACCGTCAAAGATTAAAAAAAAAAAAACTCACTAGACAATAAATTGCCATGGGTATTAAAAACTTAACGATCAAAGTGACTTTTGCCTTTGAATATATTGCTTTAGCGGAGACAGTTTTTCTTTTTTCTCGTGATCAACAATAGCTGTGTTTGTGGATCGTCTGTCAAGTTAATTGCAGATGAAAGCATGATGTAAATATTGAACATAACCTGTGGATATGTCGCCTGATATCGGTTACGTCATTACCACAATAGAGATAAAAGAGATTAATTCTTCAGAAGATATTGAAGAGTTTAAAGGTTATTTAATTGAATATATCATTAAAAACACTATTACGTATGGCTTCCCACCCTCTCGAAAAAGGAATAATAGATCAATGAATACAAACGCATGGCCTGATACCTACGTCTACTCTAGCGGATGGTAGCAGAAGCAGTTCAGTTCCTCCACCCGTGAACACTGTTTTGTTGATACAGAACAAAACGTTATGCGAGACAAAAGAATACAGGACATTTGATTTCATAAAACTTGCTTTCATAAAAAATGAAAATTAAGATTCATTGTAAAACACAGACCTTCACCTTTACTAAGTATGAAGGGCAAAAAGGCCGATGACATGTAAAAATACTGACTTGATCATCTAAATCATATGTAAAAAAAATATTACATCTTTCTTACAACATTATTGTGAATGCTGAATGTGTGTGTGTGTGTGTGTGTGTGTGTGTGTGTGTGTGTGTGTGTGTGTGTGTGTGTGTGTGTGTGTGTGTGAGCAAACGAAAAGTTAAACTTGACGGGATATCCATAGCTTTAAGACTCAGTGAACACACTACAACACAGCATACATTAGTATATGTATATATGTATTACAATTAACAATACATTATGATGAAAGACCTTGTCCCTCATTTCGTATTTTTTTTCAAAATAGTCTGTGCCACTTATTAAAGTGTCAATTTCATTTATTAAAATAACGCGGAAGTTATTTCGTTAATTGCAGGATAACAAAAGTTAATTGCAGTGTAACGAGGCAACTAGTAAATAATGGCTGCGGCCTTTATTAACATTTCAAACACGTGACCGTACTAACACTACTGTTCGTCTTCTGGAGCACCATTTCAGTTGGCTGAAATTCTGACAGGTTCATTATGGAGGATTATTATTGAAAGCTGTTTGCACAGATTAACTCAAACTAAGATCTCGCTTATAGTAAAGGAAACAATTGATGAAAGCAAATTGATCTGAATTAAAGTTTTAGGATTTTCCAGAACAAAAAATGAGGCACACACGATGGAAGGGAGTTTTAGTATGATGCAGCAGCTTAATTACTGAACCTAACATTTGCTACACAACGATACTGCAAGTGGGGGCTACATTGCAGCTACATTCATGTGATGTATGATACAGATAATAGTTTCATAACCATCATTATGTACACAATAATTATCTGCTACATGTGTGCACCTGTAAAACCAGCATGTGACTAAATTATTGATTTAAAAACTGTGTCGTACTCACAATGAATGACGGATTTTCATGATCAGTAGATTTATATCTAAAACGTTATTCTCTCTACTTTTCATATTCACAACATTAAAAATGAACAAGACAAAGACACCTTAAAAGCATTCCTGGCAGCTTAGAGGCATCTCAAACCCCAACACCCTTCACCTTTATTCTCTCAAATTGTTCTCTCAGTTGAGTTCTTCGGATTAGAATCTTACTTCATTATTCTTCCTTATCGGCGAGATACTACTCCTGAACACAACTAAGTAAGGATGCTTCTGGTGCTACATTTTTCTAAGTGTGAGGACTAGGAGCTTAAAAGCTTTTCGCCTCATCGGCTTCCTTCTTTTGACAAACACTTGAATTAATCTTTCGCCTACCGCCGATAATTTACAACTATTGCTATCTTATACTGTTCTTGGGGAATTTGGACTTATTAAGTGTTTGCCTTCCTGACTCTTATGAATTCGGAATACAATTTTCTATTTATTATCACCCATATTCTGTCTACGTTATAAAAGAAAGAATTAGCCAGTGTCTTCACTCTTTCACTTATTTCGATGACAAACTCTGAAACTTTCAACATTATTTTACTGTTTTGTTCTCCGCCTATGTGTGACTTGAACTATTTTAAGGTATGAATACAAAGACATTTTCAGGAACAAAAAAAAAAAAAAAAAAAAAAAAAAAAAACAGGTCAACTTTCTATACTTTATGTGATCAACTAAATACAGCTGTAAATTTACCGAGAAGCCTTGGTCAATCTCTTCGGCACGTAAAAGATGAATGCAAACGAAAAAAAAAAAAAAAAAACACAAACTGACGAACAATGCCGAAGTACAAAGAGAACAATCGAACAACACCACGGCAACATCTGTAACTGTTCAGTGTGAGATTAATGACGAAAAATAGAACAAGAAAACAACGTGAAAAGTACAAAAAATTAATAAGCAGAAAAAATAATGAGCAGTTTTTAAAGCAACTCATGAAAAAAAAGTGAACATTGCATTACGCAACAAACAGAAGCTTGAGCGATTATTGAGGAGAAAAAGTTCCTCTTGACAAAAATACAGTACAAATATGCTGAAAGTAGAGAGGAAGAGGAAAAAAAAACACGTTCATTATTGTTCGGGGTAGAAAAGACTAGACAGGGAGTGCGTGGCTCGAGGGACATTTCAAGACTGGGGACAGAAGAGAAAATTAAATTACATACTGCATTTAAATGACGGAAATTAATCCTAGTGAAAATGTAGAGAAATATGCGTATATAATATATAAATTGAAATATCAAGGAAGTGATATACAATAAAGAAATACCTCATCTTTAACAGTGTGTGTGTGTGTATGTATTCACCTAGTTGTATTCACCTAGTTGTAATTTTACAGGGCCTGGGTATCATACTTGTGTGGCCCCGTGTGTGTGTGTGTGTGTGTGTGTGTGTGTGTGTGTGGTAGCCGTCATGTGTACACTAGCGCTCATGTAAGGTTCCCACTCTGAAAAAAAAAAAAAAATCAGTTCGTTCATGTTATAAAAGAAAACGTATGACATATTATAGACCCGAGAATAAAAAAAAAATAAATAAAAAATAAAAGCTACAAAAACAACCGAATACCCACAAAACTTTCATTCACAAGGAAGGAAATGGTGTTTTGTTTTAAATGGAACGCTTCGTATTATGAAAATGTAATTACCTATACCTACTCATAAGTTACTCTCTCTCTCTCTCTCTCTCTCTCTCTCTCTCTCTCTCTCTTTCAACCAGGTAAACGAGAGATATTTTTGAAACTCACCAATTGCGTTCTCCAGTCAGCCAGGCGCTAAGAGGGAAAAGAAGAAAGAAAGAAGAAAAGTGAAAGGAAAAAAAATGAAAGGCGTTAGTGAGGGAGATGAAGATGAAGCATGGCGCATGAAAAGACAAGAAGAGAGGGGTAGTTGGAAAAAGAGGAAGAAAATGCTTAGATATTGTGACGAGAAGGAGAGGAGAAAAACAGAGACTGAAAAATACGAACTAGAAAGAAGAGAACAACAATGACCTTCAAGAAAAAAAAAGACTAAAAAAAAAAAATAATAACTAGGATGAGCTATAGAACAGGAAAATAATGAAATAAAAGCATGTTGTATACAGGTGAGAAAAAAAAAAAAACTGCTTAACATTCTTTTCACGGAGCGTCTCTTTCAACACACCATTATTAAAAGTTGCTGCCGCGTAGTTCATTATGTTGCATCTTCTCGCGGTGCGGTTGAGAGTCCAGACACGAGTGGAGGCTTCACAAGAGAAGATTCGTAGGTAAAGAAACTCATGGGATATCCCCGCACGTGTTGTATAGGCACCTTCTTGTCTTAGCGCCGGCCCAAGGTATTAAGTTATAATTCCACATATTTACAGTATACAGTATAGCACGACCTAAATATGTGGATGCTTTACTCTAAGCACCACTGGTAGAGGTTACTACTTCTACTACTACTACTATTACTACTACTAAAATTAATAATAATAATAATAATAATAATAATGATGATGATAATAATAATAATAATAATAATAATAATAATAATAATAATAATAATAATAATAATAATAATAATAATAATAATAATAATAATAATAATAATAATGATAATAATAATGCTACTACCATTACTACTCCTACAACTATTAGTACTACTTCTACTACTACTACTACTACTACTACTACTACTACTACTACTACTACTACTATTACTACTACTACTACTACTATTGTTACCATTACTATTATTAACATTATTGATATTGTTATTATTATCATCATAATCTTCATCTTCACAATCACTATTAATGATGTTGTAGTTGTTGCCATTACGATTCA
>NC_059271.1:29690024-29697524 GCF_017591435.1 Portunus trituberculatus | reverse complement strand
AAAATTCATCTGATGCCAAAATAATTAACGTTAATGTTTGTGCTTTTCAATTCTCTTCCTTTAAAGGTGGTGTTCGTGATGGTGGTGGTACTAATACTGATCTTGATGTTGCGGCAATGACAGCCATGTGAGGGTGTGCATGACAGCTATAAACACAGCTATTTCTTTTTTTTTTTTTCTCTCTGTCTCCCTTTTTATCTAATAAGATCACAGCCAAGCAGACCATTACCTGAAATAGGGAGAGTCATTTTTTCATCTTCCAAGATTATGAATGAGGAAATGCAAATACTGTCTTCTAATAATATATTACCTTTGAAATCTTCGTAGCTATTCTTCATTAAAGCACAAGAAAAGTAACAGCAGAACAACCTAACTTTCCCCGCAGTGTAGTATGGTGAAATTCTCTCTGCCTCACCGTATTGCAAGATTATGACCGAGAATTGTATAGCCTTGGCAGGGACATTCCTCCTCGCTGGTAGACAAGGTCAGCGTCATGAAGAATGGACGACTGGGGACCTCTAACCTTACCGTCGTCAGCCGCCTATGTTTTAACCAAGCATTTTGATTCCCGAGGCAGTCCGCCATGACACAGCGTTGTCCACGTACAAAGAAAATGACAAGATAGTGAAACGAAGGAAAAAGGCAAAAAAGATAAAATAACAGTTGTCCCTGACAGCCCTGTAACACTAAAAAGAGTAAATAAGAGATTCAACCACAAGAACAAAAGCAATGATGATAATAATAAGAAAAAAAAAACAATAACAATGTAAATAACAATATTTGTATCAATAATAATGATAATAATAATAACAACAACAATAGTAATAATAATAATAATAATAATAATAATAATAATAATAATAATAATAATAATAATAATAATAATAATAATAATAATAATAATAATAATAATAATAATAATAATAATAATAATAATAATAATAATAATAATAATAATAATAATAATAATAATAATAATAATAATAATAATAATAACAGCTACAACAAAAACATCATCATCATCATTACAATCATCATCATCATAAGGGTGAAATAATCATAAAAAGCCCCACCCACTTACGCACCCAGCCACGTCCAGCCAGCCTCACTGTGCCCTAGATACACACACACACACACACACACACACACACACACACACACACACACACACACACACACAAGACCTCTCTAGCTATCCACACCCCAGCCCTCGTCTCCTTTCCCACTGGATCACTCACCAGGAAAAAGATAAGAAAAATAAATAAGAAAAAAGAGAAAAAAGAGAGCATAAGCTAACCATCAACAATTTACAAACTTTTAGACAAATTCACATCAGGAAAATGAATCGCAGAGAAATTCATACAAAAGTGATGTGCACCCTTTTCCCGCTGGCCTTATTGAAGGGTCGGCGGGCCGGGATGCGAGCGGGCAGAAACTACACTATATCCTCCCGCCCGCCCACTCCTCAACCCCCACCCACGTACCCCATCCCGCTCACCCACTGTCTGTTATTACACATTGAATCTCGTTTCTCTATAAGCCTGTAAAATTGCCGATATACATTACCCTTACACCGGAGGGATGAGAGGAAAATGCTGCTACATATATCGACGAGGGCTGAAGTGTGCCTGCCTGAATTTCGCGTTGTGAAAGCTGGAAATGTGCCAGTAAATGAATAAATAAGGGTAGAATTAGTAATAGTGGTGGTGGTGGTGGTGGTGGTGGTGGTGGTGGTGGTGGTGGTAGTAGTAGTAGTAGTAGTAGTAGTAGTAGTAGTAGTAGTAGTAGTAGAAGTAGCAATGGTAGTAGCAGTAGTAGTAGTAGTAGTAGTAGTATATAGTTGTAGTGGTAATAGTAGTAGTAGTAGTAGTAGTAGTAGTAGTAGTAGTAGTAGTAGTAGTAGTAGTAGTAGTAGTAGTAGTAGTAGTAGCAAAATATAGTTCTTTATTTACATTTATACTGGTAAGAAAGCTCAGGCTGCGGCACCAAGCCTCAACATCTTCCTCTCTTCCTTCATCCATCCTTGCGCTGGAATCTTCAAATCAACCATGTTCCGCTGAATTTCCTGGAATTTTCCTCCCTCACACCCTCGCTTCCTACCCTCCCTGTCACCCACCTCGCCCCTCCAACGCACGACTTCAAGCCCCACCCTCTTGCACTTCCACCTTAACACATTCCACGACAAGCCACACTTCCGCTTCATCCCCCAATGCAGCTATTTCGACTTGTCATCCTCGGTCACTGCAATGGGTAGCCCTGTTTCTCACCTCGGTCGTGGAAACTCATGCATGCCTTCTTTTTCTTTCGCCCTCAGTCTTTTTCAATCATTGCCATTGAATTTTAAACTTACCTTTCGTTCAATTCAGCCATGTGGAAAAGTAATTACTTGAAGTACAATGTAAAGTTTGTCCATTTCTTAAATCAATCCTGTATTGTCTTATCCTGTCAACCTCTTTTTTTTTTTATATGAAGGTAATCTTATTGGTACGTGGGATTACTACAATGTAATTCTCAAAGTTCAGATTTTATTTGAAAACTCCTTTGTGAGATGGGTCGGGCGGGAGGCAAGCGAAGACACCAGCACAACCGCCGGCACATCCTCCCTCGTCAGCGATTTCCTTTTACCTCCTCTGATACTTGATGATTTGTTTTCACTATCTTACACTCCCACCAGAATTCCACACTCTCTCTCTCTCTCTCTCTCTCTCTCTCTCTCTCTCTCTCTTTCAAACATCCGGCATCCCCTCCCTTATCTCCGCGTCACACAAATATTGGTCCCTTCCTCGTCCTCACCAGGCAAGGCGCCGGTAGCCTCACTCTTCCTCACACTGCGTTCCTCTCTTCACTTGTGTGCTTGCTAAGTCCTCACCGCCCCTCTGGCTCTGCCCATGCTGCCCCAACTCACGCTTACCCCCTCTCGCTCACTCCTCCAAGCTCCTCCCTCTGCCGCCGCTAAGTGAGGGGCTGGGATGGAGGGATGGAGAGCAGCGCTGTTGAAAATAATGAAATTTCCGCAACTCTTATAAGATAATAACAGAAAACGGGTTCTCGCGGCATGCTGACTCAGGGGAAAACTTAGGTAAAAAGGTAATCGAGTCCCACAAACATGGCGGCGACACTTATGGCCGCCTCGGGGCTTCAGAAGGATTAATATTTTCTTTATCGGTGCGCCAATATTGGGAAATATGTCTCAAACAGTAAAATATTGGGGAAGGAAAATTTCTTCTCGCTACATAACTAGGTGAGAAATATTACTGGAAGTGGAGAGTTGGCTTGTTCCATAAAGCACGGCCTAGGCCAGATGACGACCACAACGACTACAAGAACAACGATACCCATGACGATAACGACTATAAGAACGACAATGATGATGATGATGATGATGATGATGATGATGGCAATGCAAAGAGGAAAGTTAATCCCCAAGTGGGCGCTTCAAGATATGAAGGAGTTAGCACAAAGCTGACCCGCTGCTAAGCTGCCAAGCCAACACCGCACAGGCCTAGCCCAAGGTAAACACAGCCGACAGAGCCTCGTCAACACACGCAGCTCTTCCAGCCAACCCGTGTAGCGCTAAGCTGAAAGCACCAACTTGTGCGCGAGGAAGAAGTTTGTCATAGAAAAAAACTCGACTCAAAAGAAGATCTCGATATTCACGGAGTTTAAGTAGTTGTAGACATTTCCT
This sequence comes from Portunus trituberculatus, assembly GCF_017591435.1. Lineage (NCBI taxonomy): Eukaryota > Metazoa > Arthropoda > Malacostraca > Decapoda > Portunidae > Portunus > Portunus trituberculatus. The sequence goes on along the minus strand of NC_059271.1, from coordinate 29,693,839 downwards.
TGACCGACCTGGTGGTATTGGAGGAGGTGGAGGAAGTAGTGGAAAGGGAAGGTAGCTGTGGAAGAGGAGGAGGAGGAGGAGGAGGAGCAGGAGGAGCAGGAGGAGGAGGAGGTTCACGGGCCCACACCGCCTCGAGGAATAGCAACGAGGGCTGCTTGTTTATTCAGTGCAGCAACGTGGGGGCAAAGTTGGTTTAGGAGTCCTGCCTGGGGACGGCGTCCCTCACACACCCCGGGCCCCAGAGCCTGGCCCTCCCCACCCCAACCTCCATGACTGGATTTAACACTCTGTACTCCATTTTCTGTCACCAGTCACCAGTATTCCTCGTCAAAACAAAACCACCAGTCACTTTATTTAGGGGATCATCAATGAGTCGTTAAAAAACTAGTCAGTCAGTTGTACGAGTCACTAACCTAACCTAACATAACCTAACTCATGAAATATATGAGTTAGCTGTCAGCAAGAAAAGCAAAGTCATCAGTCAGCTGAGTCACATTTCCTCACGTCACAAGAGGCGACAATTACTATGCAAGGTCACGGTTCTCACAGTCATCCATCATCATCACAACCAGTCGCCGCGTCGTCCATTATCACCACAAGACAACCAGGCAGCGCGCTTATATAACCCCTTGTCAGCCTTAACACACCTCAAACAGCACTCACTCACCATAACCTTCTGTCAACAAGGGAGACAGAGAGAGGGCGAGAGGGAGGCGGGCTTGAGGAAGTGTTAGCGACCAGTAACCGAGGAAGGCAAGGGGAAGGGAAAGAGGAAGGTGCAGGACTAAGGTTTCCACGGAGTTCAGTCTGTGTTGCATCGTTGAGTAAGCCTCCAAAATTACGAGGGCCTTGAAACTCCTACACTTAACAAAAGGCCACATAACAATTCCTTTACGACAGAGCAGTAAGCGCACTCTGCACTACCTGACTTTCTGGGGCAGAAGCAAAACTGGTCGTCTTGTTCACTTTCAAAATCCTTCCCACTGCCTTTTGTGTAATCCTTTTAATAAATATAAATATCCTCTATTCAAAATAATCATGTATTTTGTTTGGATTGACTAGATAATGTACCGTGATCAGAGCGGCCCTGCACCTGTAACTGACTGAGAAATGACAGGTGAGCGAACACTGCGGCTCTCCACCCTCCAAACTTTTTCTTCCTTATTAAATTTCATAGTAAAAATGAATAAATAAATAAAAAGAAAGTGGCTACGGGTAATTTATTTAATCATTCTGGCCACGCGGCTCGACGCCCGTATCCAAATGTGTAAAGGTGTCCGAGACCAGGCGGCCGAGTTATCGTGATACCGGTGGTGGATGTGTTTTTCCTCCCTGGGGCGGGCGGCAGCGGGCGGGAAGGGGCAAGATTCCTATCAGAACTTTGGGTTACGCGGCCCGACTCCTATTCAGCTTCCAGGTAAATTATTCGTGTGAACTGGATCACGTTCGCAACATTTTTTTTAATCAGCCTCCTGACCTGAGCCGAGCAGAGCCCCTCAGGTCTTGCCTCCTCTCAGTAGCGGCGCTTCAGCCAAGTGAAGAACATTCCTGAGATGTGCCGTGTTTACCGTTCACATCAGAGGTCGGGAGTTTCCCCAAAGTACAACTGTGCAGAGAATTAATCACTCTGTCTAACTAACTCTAACATGACGGAACAAGCCGCCTCCCACGTTTAGCTTAACTTGTGACGCCAGATCATTTCCAGCTGGGGCCCGTGGCATGTTCCCGCCAAAGCCTCTCCCCACAGCCTCGTTAATTGTCAGACAACACCAGCGTTCATGAATAAAGAATGTCTGGCGCCATCAGTGAAACATTATGGCGATAAAATGAGGCGCCTTATTAAAAAGAGCGATAAACAAGCAAACTACTTTCCCACCAGACCGGCGGAGAGAGAGAGAGAGAGAGAGAGAGAGAGAGAGAGAGAGAGAGAGAGAGAGAGAGAGAGAGAGAGAGAGAGAGGAAGCAGGTATACATACTATTCCCAGGGCTGCCGCGTCACTGCAATATTGAGGACGCCGCGTGAAGGTCGTGAGCCGTAAATATACTAGATGGAGATCATTTTGCAGACGCCTAGGCAAGACCACACTGAGAAGAAACCTCTAAATAAATATATGTCTCCTCTTTTAGTAAGTGGGCGTCGACTCAAAAATCTTTTATCGAGGAACGTATACAGACTTCACACACACACACACACACACACACACACACACACACACACACACATTTTTCTTGCCTCAATAAAGCCGCCCCTTCACATGAGAATAGACTGCCGCCGATACACTTTCAGGAGGGAGCACTAGAGAGTCAATGTCAGGAAATGTCTTATAAGCTGGCACTGGCACCGCAACTTCCTCCTCTTCCTGAGCTCCAGATATACCTGGGTGGTGAGAAACGTGACCTTTCGTGGCCTTTATAGCACACCTGAGACCTCCAACAGACACGTGACCTGCAGTTTGGGGCGTGCCTTGTGGGGTTGTGTGCTCCTATAAAGAAAAAAAAAAAAGAAAAAAAAGACAAGTACATACTTCAAGTTATTCTGTTTTGTTTTATAAGTAAATGTGTTTGTTTAATGTGCTCTGTTTACTATATTTTCTTTCCTTGCTTTCTAGATGTTTTGGTGATCTCTCTCTCTCTCTCTCTCTTTCTCTCTCTCTCTCTCTCTCTCTCTCTCTCTCTCTCTCTCTCTCTCTCTCTCTCTCTCTCTGGTTTGCTAGCTTACTCTCGCTTTCGCTGTCTCGTTTGTCACGCTTTTCCTGCTTAATATTCTCTCTCTCTCTCTCTCTCTCTCTCTCTCTCTCTCTCTCTCTCTCTCTCTCTCTCTCTCTCTCTGATGTGTATGTAAAAACGAGGCGATTCGTCACCCTCGTCACATGGTAAACAATGAAACAGAGAGCAGAGTGGGGAGCTCACCCGGAACTTGTCAACGTAGCGTCACTGGTTACCTTGTTCTCGTATATCTGTCCGTCCAGCCAGCCATACGTCCACCTCTCTCTCTCTCTCTCTCTACCTGTCTGTATATATATTTACCTCGCCAATCGTCGTGTTGTATATATGTGCTTATTTTTAGCTGTCTTCCATTACGTCTGTCTATTTGTTTTATCTATATCTGTCTATCTATCTATCTATCTATCTATCTACCTATATATCTACATATGCATTTCTTAATCTTTTTTATCTACCTGTCCTTGTGTTTCACCTATCTATTTGGTCATGCACCTACCTCCCTACCTACCTACTAACCTATCGTTCTATCTACTCGTACTTACTTACCTATCTACCTGTCAATCTATTTATCTTTATTTTCATTTAAGTATTTTTTATATGACTACCTGAACTCACTTATACATTTCTGAATATCATTAACATACTGTGCATGCAAAGAACCGTCACTACTGCATGGCTATCCGTCAAAGGCGCCATCTGTTACCCATCAAAACATTCAAACATCCTAAGAAAGAGTAACTACCACAGAACTCCCTCACACACTGCACTGAGACGCTTTATTGTGTGAGTGTCATGTGATCCTCTTGTTGTGGCATGCTGCATTTATCAATCTGTCAACCCATCAATCAAGCAGCCAATTAATCACCTGCTGCAGAGGTGACACACACACACGCACACACACACACACACACACACACACACACACACACACACACACACACACACAAGCATATTCACACGCACCTATAGTAGTCATCGTTCGTTTAATACATGCATTGCTTTATTTCTTTTCTTTTTCTATGATGGAAGGAAACCAACCAAGAGCAACAAAAAATGCTATTAGTTAGAAAAAAAAACTGTTTCAACAATAA
>NC_059271.1:29652524-29685024 GCF_017591435.1 Portunus trituberculatus | reverse complement strand
AGGGGAATGGTTACTGAATTACCAGACAACAGAGGCAGCTAGAAATGTTCACTCTTGCCTGGGGCGGATTGGTAATGGGTGTATGTGGTGCATATATTCCAGTGGGAATATGTGACGTGTGTATGTCAGGAGTTGTGTCACTTTTCCATAAGACAATCCGCAAAGTCTGGTATAAAAGTTACGAGAAGGAACAGTGAAGACAAGAAAAAGTTCTAAATTTCCAAACTTTTAGGAATCCAGCTTATATTCTACAACCTCAGAGCCAAATAAGCGAAGTTCTGCTGCTAAACTGAACCAATCTGTGAAATTACAGTCACACGATTTCCTAATCCCCCTGGGATAGGGGAAGACACGGCCCGGCCGCACACTCCGCCGTCGGTTTGGAAGAACACAGCCACCTTGCGTGTAGTAAAAGTCAACAAGGACGGAGTGAAGGGGCTGAAGACTCTTACATGTGTATTTTCATGCTACAGTGACCCAATTCGTTACCAATTCAGTTTCAGTCATAATTAACAAAGCAGAATTGAGTACACTCGGAATGACTATTGATGGCAGCATTCTAAGTAGAGAAGTGTGGAAGCTGAAATGTGAAGGAACAAGCATCTTTAATTAAATGGTGACGACACGAGTACTGAAGTCGATGTCAAACTATTCAAAGTTGGACAGGCGGTCTTCGTGAAAATCAGCAAGGGGAGAGATTATGACGAAATATCTGAAAAGTAAGGAAAGAAATTTGAAGTGGTAATTGATATGTTTAAAAAGAAAAAAATATAAATAGTAAAAGGAGCTTATAGCCCTGAGAATAAGATTTTATCACGTGAAAATTAAATTCGTTTTTCTATTATGATAATATAATGTTAAACTCATATCGAGAACTCATGTCAAAAACTGGGAGTTAAAATAAAACATTGCAGGAAGCATACAAGAGTGAGGAAGATAACACAATACAGTGGAAGGCTCTGAAAGCATGTCAAATAGAACAAATGAAAATGTGAACGAAATCATACCATTAATCTTGGCTGAAAAGAAACATGACGCGCAGAGCCGTCTCTTACTTATCATGAAAACAACTGTAATAGTGGCACAATTCTTAGCCTATATATGTAAAAAGTTGCCGTAATTATTCCACTCAATGTGCGCCGTTGGGAATTTCTGGAGCTTAAAGAGCGAGTGTTTATCAATGCGTGGCACCTTTATCACAGCTATGGGAAATGCCTCCTACAGTGCATGATTTCCTTTCTTGGAACCTGCTTCCGCTACTGCTGACAGTGGTGGCAATCCACTATTTCATGTCTTAAAGGCAAAATCCTGTGTCGCAGCCTGGCACACATGTATCGGCGAAGTCTTAACTTTCCCCTACTTACCAGCCCCCGACACAAACCAGACTGCGCGAATTGCTTGTCGACCAAATCTGCAACACGCCTCGACGTCCCCTGAATCGACTTACCACAGAATAATTTAGTCTTCAAACAGGCTGCCGACAATACGGCGAAGAGGCCATTTGCATATCAAGGCGCACCGCCCTCAACACCTGGAGGCCAGAAGGCCTCTGCACAACACCTACAGATTGATTGTGTGCTGTGAGGGCCTCAGGGCAGCCGGCTGGAAAAGGTTGGGGCACGAGGACACTTTCCTTCAGACAACCGATTACCAGCCACACCAGCCACACCCACTGTGATGAGCGGCGGGGGGAGCCCACCACACTACCGCAGCGCGACACCGACCACCCCTGCTGTGTTACACCACGCCGCCGGAATACTAAGGAATGGCTACCTCCCCCGGGACGATGCCTCATCTTAATTATAATTACGAAGGGATATTAAATCCTCCAACCAGACCACACGTCTGGTGACAACAGAAAATTTGTAACGAAAATATTTCAACAGGAAAACGCCAGACGGCAACCCACGGGACACAGTAAAGGGGTGGCGTGGGACTCTTCAAAGGAAGCATAAATTAAGCAAGCGGAGCAAGGCAAGGAGAAGTAGCGAGCCACCTTAACCACGCCCAGTGAGAGGATGAGGCCATCGCCACGGAGGAGCGAACAACAAAACCCCCCTAGGAACAAGGCAAGACGGTCGTCAGGCGTACTACAAGAGATAACAAAGAGCTACGATCTCCCCCTGGACGCGGGAACAAGGGAACGTATCGGTGGGGCGTAAAACATTTCGGGGAGAGAACAGAACGGCGTGGCGTTAATTAAAACACACTTTGATTAATCACTTCGGTTAGCTGGTTAATAGAGCTAGCTAACAGAAGACCACGGAGGCGGTGGTTGGCACGCCGGGATGGGAGGGGAAGGGAGAGAGGTGAAGGGATACAAGACGGAAGTGAAGGAAGAGAACAGTAAGGTGGAAGGAAAGCATGACGAAGACAGAGTAAGATGTTTTGGAGGGAAAATGACGTAAATGATAAAGGAGAAGGACCTGATCATCGGAGGAAGAGTTAAAGAATATAAAAAAAATCTAATTACATCGTGCGATAAATTATGATAAAAAAAAAAAAAATACAAAAAAAAAAAAACATGAAATTCCTGCTGCAACCAAACGCTAGTTCTTACACACTTCGAAAAGAAATAACTTATAAGAAAAGAGAAAGAGAGTCAACAGTAATGGATGGACAACAGAAAACGAAGATGTAGAAAGAATAAAGACAAAATGTGAAGAGAGAGAGAGAGAGAGAGAGAGAGAGAGAGAGAGAGAGAGAGAGAGAGAGAGAGAGAGAGAGAGAGAGAGATTAAAGAAAAGAAGTGGCGAGAGGGAGGCTGGAGGGAGAGAAGAGGAGTATCATTCTGGAGGTAAGAAAGAATGTGAAAATCTGGGCTGAATCAACAAACATGTAATGAAGGAGGCGATCACAGGGCCACTCGGGAGAAGACATTAATCTCTATCGGGAGGGAAAGAGAGGGAGAGAGAAGGAGGGAGGAAGGGGAGGAAGATAAACGATGAGGAGAACTGGAGAGAGAGAGAGAGAGAGAGAGAGAGAGAGAGAGAGAGAGAGAGAGAGAGAGAGAGAGAGAGAGAGAGAGAGAGAGAGAGAGAGAGAGGACAGAAAGGATGGATGGATGGATAGATAGATAGACAGACAGACAGACAGACAGACAGACAGACAGACAGACAGACAGACAACAAACAGACAAACAAACAAACAAACAAACAAACAAACAGACAGACAGACAGACAGACAAACAAACAGACGCACAGACATACAGACAGACACACAGACAAAAGAAATAAGACAGATAGATAGGCAAACAGCTGTTACAAAATCATGCACACAGACAAGATCAAGTGCTTAATCTTTTCTTAAATACTGGTCTTAAGTCAGAAAACAGTTCAACTTAATGAAATTTTAGAAATAATACAATCTACGAGGTGAGAGAGAGAGAGAGAGAGAGAGAGAGAGAGAGAGAGAGAGAGAGAGAGAGAGAGAGAGAGAAAGGTCACAAAATATGAAAATTCTCACCATGCGTTCTCTTCCTATAGCCTGTCCTAGCCGTCACCTGAGAACACACCTCTTACCTCTAAACCGGGAATTTCAGGAAAATTGAAACGTCACAAGTTTCGTGGGGGATCGCGGCGTCAATATCCCTGACACTATGACCTCCACTGAGCGACCCAAGGACTTCACCGCCACTTTCACGTTTAACCCATTCAGTACCATGATGCGTTTTCGTATTCATTCTTGTTATTATTTGGTAACTTTATACAGCTTCAGAAACTTATGTGGGGAAAATCTGGCCATTAATCTTCTAACCTCCATATACCCTTTCTAATGTAAATAAAATTGTCTAGTCGTACACAAAATTCATGGTAAAAAATAGCGTCCCAGTACTGGAGTTAAGCTGCTCCTCTTCTTACTCCTCTTCCTCTTCCCTTCGCTAGCCTCTCGTCTAGCCTAAAACTGCAACGAATTCCTTGTACAGCAGAGTGAAAGCGAAGGTTCGTGAGGCGGAGAAAATTGCAGTTTTGAGAGGAATGCTAGAAGGATCCCTGCCTTGCTGGCTTGTTTGGCAGCTCGTATGTTGTGTGCCCGCCGCCTAGTGACAGTCAACCCCTGGTATTGTTGTGACTGTTATGGGTGTTGCTTCCTTTTTTTCGCGGGAATGGTACGGGATAGGGTGTTATGCTAGCAGTGATTGTCGAGTGCTTGTAGTGATGTTTTAAATGGTGATGTTATTGTCGTTGTTAATGATTGGTTGATTGATTCATTGGTGGTATAATTGTTGTTGCTTTTGTTGTTGTTGGTGATAACACTGATCACTAATGACAGTAGTAGTAGAAGTAGTAGTAGTAGTAGTAGTAGTGTGTGTGTGTGTGTGTGTGTGTGTGTGTGTGTGTGTGTGTGTGTGTGTGTAATTCACTTCGGTTGTCTGCTGGTCACCCAGCCAGTCTTCCCCATTACGAAGCTAGCTCAGACCTCATAGACCGATCTTCGAGTAGGACTGAGACCACAACACACTCCACACACCGAGAAAGCGAGGCCACAACCCCTCGAGTTACATCCCGTACCTATTTACTGCTAGGTGAACAGGGGCCACACTTTAAGAGGCTTGCCCATTTGCCTCGCCCCTTCCCGGGACTCGAACCCGGCCCTCTCGATTGTGAGTCGAGCGTGCTAACCACTACACTACGCTGTGTGTGTGTGTGTGTGTGTGTGTGTGTGTGTGTGTGTGTGTGTGTGTGTGTGTGTGTGTGTGTTTGTGTGTGTGTGTGTAGTCTTGATTAATGACAGTGAAAAATATTTACATTAAAAGGAATAATTCAAAAAGTATATGGCGGGAACGTTTTTGGCAGCGGGCGGCGCGGTGTGGGAGGTGTGGGAGGTGTGGACGGCATTAGCATACTTAATGAATGTTTCCAGACCACCTAATTTGCGCCGCTGTAGTCTAACTGTTTTTTTCTTGAACTTCACTGGGTCACCTCGCGCAGGCAAGTGACACTACCTGGGTCACTTGTACACTGAGCCAAGAGGTGTCGAGTGTCAGAGATGCCTTCCTCCCTCCATGTTCCTCCCAACCCTCTCTCTCTCCTCTTCTACGCATCTCCATGGCACTTCTTCCCTCCGTCAGTTTCCCTCCAAGAATTTGCCAGACAACCCTTCTCTTTCTCAGTCCCTCCTTCGAAGATCCTGTTGGACAACCCTTACTCTCACACCTGCGGATCTCCTGGACGTGTTTGCCTCCCACTTCGACAGCAATCCCTCCTCCTCTCGACTCTGCTAGACACGCGTCACTCATTCCTTACCTTCAAGTTAACACACTTCGACCTCTCTCCAGTTTTCTTTTTCTTTTTTTCTTCTTTTTCCTGCACCTCACTCCTTCACCGCCGTCACAGATACACCAACACTAGCTTTCCTTCGTTGCATTCCCTTCCGTTTTCTATCTCACAACCAGCTTTCCTGAAAACCACCTTTCCTGCCTCCCTCCTTCCCTTCCTCCAGCCATTCCCTCCGAGCATGCTTCGTAAAATTCCATAGCTACAAATTTCACCGCCCGATAATTAATCTTTCAGTGCTAACAAACAGGCGAATATCAAGGAAAAATGGTCAATATTTTATCACGCGGTATTTATCAGTATCCCCGTGGCGTGATTTGTAACTTTGCCACGACGAGCGTTACCTGCACCGGGGGAGGGAAGGAGGGGGAAAAAGGGATGCGGGGAAGAGAATGGAGAGGGATGGAGGGAGGACGGATGGATAATTCAATTTCGAGTACGATTAAATTATTTCGCGCGGGCATTTCATTCACCGCGGACTTCAAAAGTGTTCCGATGCAAAGTGAGTGAGTGAGTCAGTCGCCTACCATTGTTTCGGTTCCGCATGATGGCAGCGAACTGTGCTTTGTTAAAACTTAATTACACCTTCACCACTCCCACCCGGTGTCTCTGTCTCTCCTCTGTCAATGGTGTGTGTAGCGCCACGAGACTCACAGCTGGTGTGTGGGGCGATACAGGCGCTGAGAGAGAGACGCGCAGGACAGGAGAGAATAGCGTTGAGGAGGCCAAGGACAAGACGACACAAGACAGATGGAATGGCTGAGTTAGCAGGAGGAACTCGGTCTATTTGCAATAACCTTCTTGGTGTGTGTGTGTGTGTGTGTGTGTGTGTGTGTGTGTGTGTGTGTGTGTGTGTGTGTGTGTGTGTGTGTGTGTGTGTGTGTGTGTGTGTGTGTGTGTGTGTGTGTGTGTGTGTGTGTGTGTGTGTGTGTGTGTGTGTGTGTGTGTGTGTGTGTGTGTGTGAGAGAGAGAGAGAGAGAGAGAGAGAGAGAGAGAGAGAGAGAGAGAGAGAGAGAGAGAGAGAGAGAGAGAGAGAGAGAGTACATCTCGTTCCATAAATTTCGGAGAATGTGACTTGCTTTTGTGAACATCTTTATACTCTCTCTCTCTCTCTCTCTCTCTCTCTCTCTCTCTCTCTCTCTCTCTCTCTCTCTCTCTCTCTCTCTCTCTCCCATACACTGTCCGTCCTCAATTCCATTCTCCCCCATGCATTGTGTGACACGGCCTCCACTGACCAGGTCCTTTCACACTTCTTTTCACGTCGCCCTCTCTTTCCCTCCTATCCATAAAACATCCATCTTTCCATCTCCTGCATCCCCATAAAAATCACACACTACGCCCTTCCACCTCTTCCTCCATCATTTTACCACCACTTTTCATCTCCTTTCCACTCCTTCCCTCTATTCTTCCACACGTCTTCATGCCCCTGGATTCCACATCTCTAATTTCCCTGAGGATTTTCTATTTCAATACGAATTGAAGCTGGAGACTGTAGCGGTCCGTGTGTCTTTCTGCCTTTGTGTGAGTGAGTGCCGGTGGGGAACGGGGGGAAGGAGGGAGGCAAGAAGAGGCTGAGAGGGAGTGAGGGAAAGAGCGAGGTAGACAGGAAGAGCACGATTGGGTAAAAGAGAGAGAGAGAGAGAGAGAGAGAGAGAGAGAGAGAGAGAGAGAGAGAGAGAGAGAGAGAGAGAGAGAGAGACATGCAGGTAGGTAGGAAGAGAGATCCAAAAATTCTTTCATTTGCGTTTCTTTACAACATGAGATGGAGGATAACTCATGCACTCAGTTTCACATTAATAAACGGAAGGAAAAATAAGATTCTCACCGCCAGCACTCATCTCAGAACGGCTGGAAATCAACTCCCACTACATCTGTGTGTGTGTGTGTGTGTGTGTGACGCGTAAACACACACACACACACACACACACACACACACACACACACACACACACACACACACACACACACACACACACACACACACACACACACACACACGAATGACCCATGGGACCTGTAGATCCAAGGTTGTGGAATAAAGAAATGAAACACGTTGCATAATTTATCAAGTTAATTAAGCAACGAGGCGGTACAGCCAGCCACTCCCTTGGCCTATAACTTTTAAAGGGAGTGTGAGCCTCAGGCAGGACACACTTGGGATATGGCGGGCGAGGGAAGCCGCCTGTCCGCCAATACACTAAACCTCACGACAAGCACGAGGCCTCTTGGACTGGCTGACATTTGAAACACAATGAACAAAAGCAATGCAAAGTGGTGACTAAGGTTGTGATAAAGTTACTCCTTTCCCATACTCTCCTTTTCTTTTCTTTTTTTAAGAGAGAGAGAGAGAGAGAGAGAGAGAGAGAGAGAGAGAGAGAGAGAGAGAGAGAGAGAGAGAGAGAGAGAATGCCCATCGTTGAAAAATAGGTGGAGGAATAAGAGACAGCAGGCGGTTCTCGCCACCTGACCCTCACTGGTGTAGGCACACTCCACCTTGACAGTGCACATCACACCCACGCCTATGGGATTCAAGTCCCTAAAGCGATAACAGTTCCATAAAGGTGATAATCGGACGGTTTTCAAAGCGGTAAAGAATTTCACGCTACGACGTCTGTGTGTGTGTGTGTGTGTGTGTGTGTGTGTGTGTGTGTGTGTGTGTGTGTGTGTGTGTGTGTGTGTGTGTGTGTGTGTGTGTGTGTGTGTGTGTGTGTGTTGTATTCACAAACAAAGAAAAAACAATGGTAAGATCCCTGAGGCCTAAAAATAGGAGAGGAAGGGAGAAAGGGAGGGAGAAAGGGAGGGAGGGCTAGAGTGAATTGTAGAGAGGAAAGAGGGGTGGAGTAGGGGAGATCGAGGAGAGGGTAGGTAAGAGAGAAAAAAAAAACAAGAGCAGAGAGGAAAAATAGGAAAATAACATTATTGTAAAATAGATTACAGCAACATTTTCACTACCGCCCGCGCGCACGCGCACACGCTGGCACACACACACACACACACACACACACACACACACACACACACACACACACACACACACATGCGGCACCAGCTGTAGCAGTAGCTGCAACAACGTTAACAACAGCAGCACCACCACCACCACCACCACCAGGGTGTCACTTCTGCAATGACGCTGCACTTCGAAGCTACATTTTTTATGTTTATTTTGTGTGGTGCTTCTAAAAATTGCCTGAAATAACTAATAAACTAGTAACAGTATAATTCAGTTTCATCAAACTAAATCAATTAATTGGAGGTTAATTGAGTTAACAAATTAATTTGTAGAAATTCTAATTGAGTCATGTTGACTAACATAGGTAAACGTAATAAAATAAAACCATTAAAACGATGACAAAAGTGAAATCTCATGGTACCAAACGAGATTAGCGACCAAACAAACAAAAACATAGAAGCACAAATGTTCCCACTAACATACACACACACACACACACACACACACACACACACGTCTCAAAATGGACGAAGATTAATTCAAAACTCGTATACATTTTCATCCAGCAAGCGGGGGAAGCGCAGTAGTTATATATGCAAAAATGAAAATAAAGAATGCACGTGGGAAGAGATACATTTCTGCACCGCTGCCTACAACAAATGAAAAAGAGCCACCACCTGACTGTCGACCTAATCCACCGAGGCCAGAGTGAGTAGAATAGGTTGTTGTTGGCGCCGAGGGACCCCAAGTTACAGAGACAGCCAGCCGATGAGAGGACAGTATTTAGGATTCCCGCTCCGCACTATTGGCTGGAATACTTTTGACGATTGTTGTTGTTATTGGATGAGGAGGAGGAAGAGGTGGGAGTGGCGATGATGGTGGTAGCAATACAACACACAGTATAAACCCCAACCACAACCAACACCACCTCACGTCCACAACGAGCAACAACACCACAAAATTAACGGAACCCTCACCACAGACCAGTAACATCAGTCCCGGCACCCATACAGCACCACCACCACGGCTACACCCAATGCCCCTCAACATGCAGCAGTGTTTCCCTTAGTGCCTGCTGGCGTGGTCTTCCCCCTCCTGACGAGCAGCGCGGCACCACAGCACCGTGAGGCGGTAGCGTAATGACACCCAATGGTTAAGGAGGAGGAGGAGGAGGAGGAGGAGGAGGAGGAGGAGGAGGAGGAGGAGGAGGAGGAGCGACAAGATAAGATAATGTGTGTGTGTGTGAGTGTGTGTGTGTGTGTGTGTGTGTGTGAGAGAGAGAGAGAGAGAGAGAGAGAGAGAGAGAGAGAGAGAGAGAGAGAGAGAATTGACTGAGTGACATAATGAAATAGCAAGAGAAGACCAAGAATACAACCGCCGAAAAGCAGAAACATTGAGAACAAACCAGTCATAACATACAGAATAACAAATAAACAACACACACACACACACACACACACACACACACACACACACACACACACACACAAACAGAAAGAGTGTGTACAGTGAGCGGGGGTCACAGAGTGGCAGGGCGAGGAGAAGGGAAGGGAGAGTGCCAGGAGTGAAAAGAAAGAGTTCCATTGTTGGGGAAAAAATGCCCAGAGTAGAGGAAGTATTCGTGGCGCTAGAGAGAGAGAGAGAGAGAGAGAGAGAGAGAGAGAGAGAGAGAGAGAGATTCATTTTCATTTCTCTCTCTCTCTCTCTCTCTCTCTCTCTCTCTCTCTCTCTCTCTCTCTCTCTTTTCATTTTCTTAAAAACACTTTCCAGAAAACTTGAAGTATCTTTTGGATCCTTGAGGACCAGTGCATTGTTCTGAGTCTCTCTCTCTCTCTCTCTCTCTCTCTCTCTCTCTCTCTCTCTCTCTCTCTCAGGTGTTTCCTTTGTCTGAATTTTAATGGCCTTTTCCTTCTTTTTCAATTATCTAGCAAGATTTCTTTCATGCGCCAGATTGCATCTCTTCATCTATTCAGGTTGCTGTTTTCTTCTCAAGCAAAGTATAAATAAATGTATATGAACATACAAAGTTTACATAAATCATTTAGCATCTTGGTTACATTCATGCTAAGAAAATACATATATAATCAATTCCCTAAAGGTCTGTATTCCCTTTTCTACTTTATATTTTTTTCGTAACTCTTACCTGTGAATATTTCAAACCCTTATTTTGTTCTCTGGTCCCTTAATGAAGAAGGTAAAAAGTATATAATAAGCTGCGTACGTTTTAGTGTTACCAAATTTAGAATGAATTACGAGAGACTGCAAGAGTGAGTTATTAATTAAAACCTTACACTTCATCCACTTTTTCTCTCACCTTTGTCCTCATTTCACTCAATACCGTACAATCCATATGACATCGTGCCAAGACGTGACGGTAACTACATATCAACACTAAAGCCAGCGACGGCCCTCACTAACCAATGATACACGAAAATAGTACGTGCTCGTTAAAGGACAGTGTGTTCCTTCCTCGCTCAGGCGCCCGAGGGTTCGTAGTCCAAGGCTTTGTGTGACTGGCTGCGTGGCGACTCATTACAATGGCCAATCTATTCCCCCTTCATTAATTATTTCCTTTCGTCGAGTCCGGACATCCCTATCTCCGCCTCCCGCGCTCTATGTAGCGTGGAGAACGAGGGGCCCTGATAATGAGGAGGATAAGGACACGGAGTAAGGGGACCAGAAATAGGGCGTACTGCGAGGCTCCAAAACTATCCTTCGTGACTGCATCCATTGGCCATGCAGTTTCCAGCTTCCAACATTCCCACCTTTCCTGTGTTTATCGACACTGACAACCAGCGGCAGTAAACACCGCAGCATCGGAGAGAGGGAGGAAGGGAGAGAGGGGGGGGAGAGAGAGAGAGAAAAAGGGGGGGAGAGAAAGAGGCGAGAGCAAGGAAGAGGCGGGAGGAAGTTTTAATCTGGAGAGCATCAGCCAAAACACATTCATTTGTTATTGTGGTGCCCCTTTCTACCTCCTCCTATCCACTTCCCTCCCTCCTCTCCACGCCTCTTCCTCGCCTCGACCCCTCCCCTCCACTCATTAAGGTATAAACTTTCCGCCGGTAACAACAGTTATTCAGCCTTAAAGACGTACTGGTAAGACTAAATATAGCGTGTGTGTGTGTGTGTGTGTGTGTGTGTGTGTGTGTGTGTGTGTGTGTGTGTGACTAGGAAGAAAACAGGCGGTTGGCTTGATTGGGTAGGAAACGTGTGCGGAAAAAAGGGGAGGAAAGACAGGGAAAGAAATGAAGGAAACGAGAGAAGGAAAACGAGGTGAAGCAATAGAGAAGAGCGAAAGAGGAAGGAATGTGGAGGAAGATAAAGCTAACTCTATTGGAAGTCTGTCGAGGAAGATTCGATTTTTTTTTCTTATTCTCCTTTGTTTTACTGGCAAGTTTCGTCATCCACACCCGATCTCCTCTCCGATTTCCGTCCTTCTGGTGTAATCTCACATGCTTTGTTACATTTCCTATTATTTGATATCGTTCGTATACGTACTTGCGAAATGTCTTCACTTCTAAAATCTGATGGGGATGAAATAGTATGGTGTACAAATTGATAAAGTTGTACATTTATCTCTCTCTCTCTCTCTCTCTCTCTCTCTCTCTCTCTCTCTCTCTCTCTCTCTCTCTCTCTGAACCTCTTTGCGTCCCCCCCCCACTAACTGAAAGTCTCCTAATTTATTACGTTGCTCACGAGAACGAAGTGCCGCACTAACTGTCACAATCTAAGTACCTGGAAATTATACCATTAGTAGTACTACTTCACACACACACACACACACACACACACACACACACACACACACACACACACACACACACACACACACACACACACACACACACACACACACACTTTTGTATCATCGGTAGTATCATTTCAACATTTTCGAAAGAGTCACACAAATATCATGAAAAGATTTTGAAAGAATTGGAACTGAGGAATAAAAATTTTTAAAAGTAAATAGAAAAGGATATGAGTAGCAGATTTAGAGTAGAATATTTAGTAGAACGCAAAACCAGTACACATCATTCCTACTAATGAAAAGAAAACGCAAAATACCCTCCCCTCCCAGAACGTCACGACGGAAATCAGAAGCAAAAGGTCCCGAGCAAATGTTGGCAACGGTTCGAAATGTTGCAAATAGTGCGCGGCTCCCGTGGAATAAGTTTGCAGAATGTTGGGGCTTCATGGCCGGGGACTTCAGCACAAGACGCCGGAAAATATTCTCCCTTGTATAATGAGCGAGGCACAGCTTCGGGTATTCAATGCTCCGCTGGTCTCCCAGACCTCAGGGAAGCTTGAAACGTGTCAAGGAAAGCCACACAAGGAGACTTACCCTTTAAACGCCTTGAACATTTGAAGAAGCAGCCGCCGGTGCTATTGTTATGGCCGTTGCCTTTGTTGTTAGTATTGTTATCATTACCGTTGTTATTGCTTATGATTATTATTATTATTACTATTATTATTATCATTACTATCATTATTATCATTATTATTATTATTATTGTTATTATTATTATTATTATTATTATTATTATTATTATTATTATTATTATTATTGCTATCATTATTATTATTATTATTATTATTATTATTATTATTATTATTATTATTATTATTATTACTATTATATTATCGTTGTTATTACTATTATTATTACTATTATTATTATTATCATTATTATTAATATTATTATTATTATTATTATTATTATTATTATTATTATTATTATTATTATTATTATTACGAGTAGTATAAAAAATAGTAGTAGTGGTACAGTGGAACCAAGCGTGCTTTAGGGGTCCAAGCGCACAGGTTCGAATCCTAGCCATGGTCCAAATGAAGGTAGGGCTTCCTTACTCGGGGTAACAGTTCCCTAAAGGTTGGGCTTCCTGAAAAGATGTCTTCCTTAACTCGCAAATTCGCGTGAAAAGCCCATACGGCATAAATAAAAAGAAAACAATAAGAAGGAAACACAAACAAGAAGGAAGCGTCCACCACACCACCACCACCACACCACCACCACAACCACCAAACACCACAACTACACACATGTACACTCACATATACTTGTATATTCGCACACCTAAAATTTGATCTCCATTCCCGAGAGGCACAGTAACACCACCACCACCACCACCACCACCATCAGCAGCCACGGTGAATATTAATTGGAAACACACAAGCTCAGGCAGACGGACAAACACACGCGCTGTCCACCTCCTGCCTGCCCACCTTGCCTCTTCCCACATTATTACAATCACGCAGCCACGTCACTTATGATTCACAGACGGTCGTAAATTACCACATATTGAATGGCTCTGTAATTAATAGTCACGCCCTGACGCGTAAATTATATCCCTAGTATGTAGTAGCAGTGAACACGGTCGTATATTTCATCAGATCTTCACGCCCTATAACGCAACTCGGGGGTGAGTTTACTGAGTGCTGTGAGGGACTGGAGCGTGCAGGAACAGGTCAAGAGGAGCATTCGGGTGTTTCCGTGTTTCTATATTGAGTTGTGATGAATAAATGGAAGCCTGATGTGCTCGATGATTTTTCTTTCTCGATCAGCAAATACTCGTAAGGAATAGATGGTGCAATATGTGGCGTTTCCTGATAATTGCTGCACATCGTGAATATATAAAGAACCCCATCCCACTGAACATGAAGAATCTGACAATAATATGTGTGTGTGTGTGTGTGTGTGTGTGTGTGTGTGTGTGTGTGTGTGTGTGTGTGTGTGTGTGTGTGTGTGTGTGTGTGTGTGTGTGTTTAGGAGTTTTGCGTAAAATAGCTTGATTTGCTTTAGGCGTTTCATGTGTTTGTTTGTATAAATGGACGTTTTATGTGTTTCAAGTTTTATTCTGTTTCAAACCATTTACAAGTTCTTATAGGAAATATTCTGATGGACCATACTTTTCAAGTCCTCCTGTAACTGTAATATTTTGGTTGTTGTTAATAAAATTTAATTCAATCTTATCTGTGTGTGTGTGTGTGTGCTGCCAGCTGAAACCACACACTCCAGCTATAATATTTAGACAAGAGTTAGTGCTGACGTGGGGAAACCCTCATATTATGGAGGCCAGTGTGAACAAAACTGAGCAACTTTATGGTTCAATTATTTCCACTTATCACACACATTTCCTCTCATCTCTCACACAATGTACCTGACGCCTGAGCAGCAATATCAAATCATCATATATCTGTAACACTATTCCTTCACTCTGGCACAAGAATAAAGACAGACACATAATCTTAGAAACAGCACACATTATACGGGTACTTAACTTTCGCTGCCTCAAGGGGGACATATCAACCCTAAGGCTTTTATCTACCTTAAGGTCAAGTAATCTCGCCACAATTCGTAGGACAAATATAAAGTCCTTCTCAAGTCAAGCCGCTGATGTAGTGTATATCCTCAAGGGACTGTTGGCTCAGCTTCCTTTGTTCCCACGCTTATGCGACTGCCGGCATTGTCTCCTCTCCTCCCTTCCTTCCTTGTCACGGTGTTTAAAAGTTACTGTCCTGTGTGTGTGTGTGTGTGTGTGTGTGTGTGTGTGTGTGTGTGTGTGTGTGTGTGTGTGTGTGTGTGTGTGTGTGTGTGTGTGTGTGTGTGTGTGTGTGTGTGTGTGTGTGTAATCCAAATTATACATAAGAGTTTGTTTTGCCGGTCTCTCTCTCTCTCTCTCTCTCTCTCTCTCTCTCTCTCTCTCTCTCTCACCATACAAAGAGGGTGGAACGAAAAGAAAACATCTTAAATTCTCCTCGTAATCTGATAAAAGCGAACTGGAATTGCTCTTTGGGTCTTTTATACCGCGAGATATAAACGTTCTCATGCAAAGTTTTGACCTGATTCCAAACTTCGCTAAACCGGGCGAGACAAGGACAAAATATGCACATTTTCGACTTGGATGCTCCTCACCCCGGTGTCCCTCTGGCTTCACCGTCCCCTCACCTTTGTCACTGCTCAATAACTTCTTCATCCCTTCCTTTATTACTTTATTTGCATATAATATCTTCTTCTTCATCCCTTTTTGTTTTCCATGTTATTTTGTATTTAGTTTGCTCCTTTCTCTCTCTCTCTCTCTCTCTCTCTCTCTCTCTCTCTCTCTCTCTCTCTCTCTCTCTCTCTCTCTCTCTTCCTTATTAGTTTTTCAGGGACTAATAACATCACTTTTATATAATTTTTTTGTCTTTTTTCTTCCATGTTTTTATTTTCCTTTTGCAAGAACAAATAATTCTTGAATCAAAATCTGGTATGTTCCATTTCCCTTTCCTTCCCTCTTCTTTATTCCAGCATTTCCACGCTTATGACCCGTGCCAGTTTCAAGCCCCGGGAGGAAGGACAAAGAAATTACAGAACAGTTCCCACAAACTTTGCTTCATTATCGCTTCAGGATTTTAATCCACACCTCCCAGCCAGGGACGTTAGGATTTCTTTTATTTTTCCCTCTTTTCCCCCTTGGGTGAAGTTTTAAACAATGCAGGTGGGGAAGGGTGGAATGGGAGCAAGACAGACTGCAGTTAGTAGACGAATGTGACAGTCCATAAGTCGAGATCTGGTTTGTTCTTCTGTCACTCTTGATTAACGCTCCCATGTCGGGTCGTTCCTCCGAGATAAATATGTGTATAAAGGTAACAACTTTTGGTGTTCATTGTTTTTTTGCAAATTATACTTTTCTTCTCGTTTTGTCTTCCTGCCTTGATATTAGCAATACCACTGACACTGTAGGACAAAGCTTTCCTAACTCAGCTATGGAGAAAAGTTCATGTGTCTGCCTTGTTTGTTCGATTGAATGACCGCAACACACCAGGGGAGTAAGTAGTGCCACGACAAGGCAGTTAGGTCATTCCAGGAATTTGGCGCAATGTCCCACTAACTCGCTCATCGATCATAAATGACTTATAGAGAAAAAACGAAAACAGTGACCACACGGCGGCAGGCGGACAGAAAACAGGAAGCCAGTAATTATGACAATTGGTAAACCGAGGTCACTGTCTGCCCTGGTTTCAGTGTTGAAAAATACTGCCTTGTTGAACCATTTTGATCTCTGTATGTATCATAATAACTATTAGTGTTCATTAGTCTTTGCGAAGTAGGTTTCTAGCACGTGCTTCTGTTCCTGTCCCTCTGGCTTCATTGCGATGGAACTGTTATTATTTCCTGCTTTCCCTCGCCTGTTATCATAGCCATTGATCATGAAGACAGTTTACTGCAAACGCAGTAAAAAGAACAAATAAATCAATGAATTCATAAATAAAATAACAAATAAATAAATAAAGTAAATAATAGATTACACAAAAATAAACAAAATTCAAACAAATACAACTCACAAATACATCAAAAGAGCCGCGAGTCCCAGCTCAACCCCTGAATCAAACTAGACCACCCAAGGACCACCACCACACACGCGCAAACCTGCACTAAAAACAGGGATGGCTACACAAATTATGGGACATCCACCTTAATTCTGAGAGCAGCGTCCGGCCAGTGATGACGCGTGGCCTCGTTACTCATAATGAAGCTGCAGCCAGGAACGGAAGGCGTGCTTTTGAGACACTTTCTAAGCCTTGCTCTTAGAATGAAGCCCAAAATAGCGCACCCAGTCATGGCAGCAATGAACACACACACAAACACACACACACACACACACACACACACACACACACACACACACACACACACACACACACACACGAAAAGAAAAAACTACTCAAGGTTCTGTCCGCCCTGAACACCCCATCAAAACCTCGCCAACAGAACTCACTTGAAAGCCTCTCATTGCTGAATTAGTCTTCCCGTCACCGTCACACATCCTTAATGAGAGGAGTGGCATCAAGCGTCACGGCACACTGGAGTTTGCAAGAATTAGCAACCTCCTTGAAGCTGAGAGTATCGTTTTAGCCGCATGAGCGCATTAAGTGAGTTTCCTTTACTGATTAAGGAGGAATAGAGTTAGTCTGATTCTCATCATAACACAGCACGATACAATCCCTTCGTCAGGAACAATCATGCGTCCTTATAATGCGGCTTCCCAGTATACCGAGGAAGAGCTAGGCAGGAGCTTCGACTTTCAAAACTAACGACAACAAGAACACGACCGCGACGACCTCCGCCTCGACAAGGATTAGGGAGTCACTTTGTGGAGACAGAAGATTAAATTACTTCATTATGTAGAGGGCTGGAGCAGCGGCTCAAAGCGGCCACAAAGCCACCCACCTCTCCCTCAGAGGACCCACAGACCCGAGCAGCCTGCCAAGCAATCTTGAGGAAGGTGTACTCACCGCAACACACGCGGCTTGTCTTTTTGAACTTTACGGTATGTACACCTGCAATCTCCTAATTTCCAACATACCCTGCAGGCGATCTTTGTCTGCGTGTCATCCCTCGCCAGCCAATCAGCTACCTCGGTGGGCTGAGAGTTAGCAAGGATGCAACGTCAAGGAAATAAATAATGTCAGCTTCGACAGTCCGAGATCTGCAGCGCTAAACGTGGCATTTGGCAACTCGCATCGTTTGGCACAGTAACATAATATGTTGCTTGATTTCTAAACCTTGACCGTTGATGAACCCGTTCTCCACTACTTCTCTGTAGTGCTGCCACAAGACCAGCTGTACATAAAAGATAGATAATTAAATATGAACAGCCTAGAAATATAAAGAAATATTATCAAACTGAAACGATGCTTTAGCAAAGACAATAATAATTGCAATTTATATGATAACTACTACTTAGTAATCTATTTGCATAATATTCATTGAATTGAAGAACATTACATTTTCTTTGTCTCTAATAGCCGCTTCTGAGATAATGGACTATCTTTATCGCCAGCCAGTACATGAAAGCTTTACACAGCGATGGCAGCAAACAACAGACGTGGTGCTGCAGGGCGCTCCAGGAAGCTCAAGACAGCGCCTAGTGGATTTTTATGGTGCCAAATGTGATTCTACTTTGACATTGGTACACTTCATAAATCCTATAAAATTGAAACTAAAACTCACCAGATATCGTTACCAGAATATTTATCATCTAGTAAAGAATAGTCATACAATCGTCAAATCATCTTTCTTTGATATATAGTTTTGTTAAATAAATTATGTAAGAAAAAAATCACATTATTAATCCCTTCAGTACCAGAACGCGTTTTCATATTCATTCCCGTTACTATATTGCGATTTTATACAGTTTCAGAATCTTATTTTGGGATTGAAATAGTGAAGACTGTGGGCATTAATCATACCCAATATAAAACGAAAATGCGTTTTAGTATATAATGGATTAAAAGAACAAACTACATATCATCCTGCGCCACCACTAACTTCTGTGCCCACATACGCTTCATCATACTAGTGCAACATTCTACAATACCAACTTTATATTTCAGCAAAACACAACGTCCTCTGCTGGAAAACTATCAAGCAATTTTATAATTTTCCTCTCTGCAGTGACTTGGATTTCTTTCAGAATAGTCTTTTTTCTTTCCCTTTCAATCTTGCTGGAGTTGCAACAACAGATTTTCTTTTTCTTTTTCTTTTCTTTTGACTCTTTGAATTTAGCCCTTTGCTGCAAGGAAAAAAAAATATTATCTTTTGTGTTTCACTCCCTCCCAAAACACACACTCAAACACACACACACACACACACACACACACACACACACACACACACACACACACACACACACACACACACACACACACACACACGGTAGCAAGGAGAAGTCGCAACAATCGAGTAACTCACAAGGGCCAAAATATCCTCTTACTTGTTCTCCTGGTCCGTGTTCTATGATCTAAGGCACTCAGTGGCCTTGTATTGCAGCCCACTAATCTTTTGTTTCTCTCTCAGGGGCTCTAGTGCGGCCACATCCGAGGAACGCATTGTGGCGACTTTTGCTCTCTTTCTTTTAGTTCGTTAGTCCTGGAATTACAGCTGGGTTTTTTTTTTATCCACCTTTCACTGCAAATAAAGCACGGCAATACAGAGTTTGTTTGATTTTTAAGAGCTCTAGACTTATAACATAACAGCCAATTGTCGGCAGTCCGAAAACGTAGGATTTACTTGACTCCAGACTGGTTCAGAGTGATGGACAGAACGGAAAAGACAAGCTACGCACGAAAGAGGACCTTATCTCGTGCGTAAAATCAAGAACTGCTCTCGATATTTACGGTATTATAATTGTGTTTTAATGCCATTCGAACGTTTAACACTAACGTACCAGTGTATGGAAAGGACCGAAACCCATCTTTCTCATTTGAAACACGAGCAAGTTGCGAAAAGCATCCTTAGTAACATACTAAATTTATTATGTAAAAGTACTACATTTGTAATGAAATCATGATAATAGCTAATCATCAAGGCAATAAAACTGACAACAGACAATAAACACTGCCAAGATTAATATTCTGATTCAATGACTTAAACATTAATGATCGAAAGAAAATATTGTCACGGCAGAGTGGCATCACTAATTTCTGTACTGTACGTAACGTTCCAATAGTGAACGTTCGTTTTGCTTGTGTGTGTGTGTGTGTGTGTGTGTGTGTGTGTGTGTGTGTGTGTGTGTGTGTGTGTGTGTGTGTGTGTGTGTGTGTGTGTGTGTGTGTGTGTGTGTGTGTGTGTGTGTGTGAGGGAGGTTAGGTGTGGGTGGGTGGATAGGTGTGCATCGTAGTGGTTCCTTACATTTTTGTTTTTCAACAGAACACGATGAGGGCGCCACACAATGGACATTCATTAGCACACAAACGGTGGGGTGACCACGCCGGTAATCGCAACGAAGAGCTCCCCTAACATATTTGTGGACTTTTTAAGCGTCAGTAATGTTCTTTCCAATTTAATGTCATTCGGCAGTTTCAGCGCCGACTACACGAGCGATTTTTTTTTTTTTTTTTTTTTTTTTATGCTCCCGGCTTGGTAGACAGCCATTCCCCTCGGGCAGCGCGGGGCCTAGGTCACATTAAGAGAGGGCGGGTGTGCATGAACGGCCACGCCGCGCTGATTCACGATAATACCAACAAAAGCGTATAATATATCCGTTTTTTTTCTTTATTCTTTCTTCCAGCATGTACTTTAACTGCACTTACTTTTCTTTATATTTTCATGTATGAATCTTTACCGTCTTAAAAAAGTTTATATATAAAATACACACACACACACACACACACACACACACACACACACACACACACACACACACACACACACACACACACACACACACACACACACACACACACACATGGAAAGAGACATTGGCTCCCATATTTGTCATGAAAACATTACAAATAATTCATCCTATATCACAGTTTCTTTACGAGGTTGCATTACGAGGTTACTACCGACCATGGCGACACACAAATATACTGTATGTGCCTTATCGGGGATCCAGACTTGGGTTGTCGTTCCGCTAGACAGGCGAGGTAACGGTTGCCAGCCACACAGGTGCCTCTCACACTCACGGCTCAGGGAGTTTGGAGAGACATCTGCATACCGCACACCGCCACGAGACATGCACCACACGTACTATATTCCCACAAACTCTCTGGTAACCCCCTCCCTTTCCCTACAACAAAGAGAAAAATAAAAAACAAATCGACGGAGAGAGAGAGATCTTTGAAAACTAACTTCTAATATTGATTTCATCCAACATTTTTTTCTTTTCTACGCCTAATGCTAAAAATCAACAAATGAATAAATAAAAAAACAACAAAAAATATTCAAAAAGAATTTCATCAATCTGAAAATTGCCACAATATCTAAATATTCTTTTTTTTTACCCTCCGTTCTTTTTTACTATTTTTTTTCTCTTTTACACCAACTGCTTTAACCTAAATCCTCCAGCCTTTGTCTTCCTCCTGCCACGCTCGCTGTACACCAACTATACAGACCAGAAAAATACTCAGCCTTAGTGGAAATGGAATAAAAATAGTATAGTTTCATCAAACCTCAAAGTCGATGTCATTCCACCAGCACCCACATCCCTTTACGTCCCTTTCGCCAATACATCCACCCACGCTCCGCCCAGGCCCTACAGTCTACAGGCTTTACTTGGGGAGGAAAAACCGTTTCGTCACACGCGGTAAGAGAAAAAAAAAATTGTTAACTATTCAAAGTTCTGTATTAAGTTTATTTTTCTTGTAACCACAACCAGAAAGGAAGAACCTAACAAGACCGGAATGAAGAATGTCAGAACCGCGACCTAAGAGGAGAGAGAGAGAGAGAAAAAAAAAAAATTGGAAGACAAGAAACAAGGGAACCTATATGGAAGACGAAGCCACGCCAGTAGAATCGCAGGAAGCCTAGATAGAAAAGGAGAAACAAGCGAACACAGCCTCACCAATAAAGAAAATCATGATCCAACACAGCGCTTTTAAAAATATGACACAAGACACACCACAGCACATGGCGAGGCGACGAAACAAACACACACACACACACACACAACGACGCCACAACAGCCACCGTCAGTCATGTCTACGTAGCTACTCCATATTCAGCCTCTGACTCGCTACCACACCAAACTAAGACAATTCTGAAGTAAAGTTGGTCTGCTGTCGCCTAACTCTACCACGGCAGTAACCAGACGCTCCTCACTCCTTCTCCTTCTCCTCCTCCTCCTCCTCCTCCTCCTCCTCCTCCTCCTCCTCCTCCTCTTCCTCTTCCTCCAAGTGGTGTGTGTCTGGGAGGAGCCTGGAGCCATAACGCTAACGCTTTAATCTATTTTTCTCGCCAGCACCAGAACACGAAACTTCCTCCATCGCCACCACAGCAGATCGCCCGAGTGCCCGCCAGCCTTCATGATTCTAAAGACTCCCTCACTGAGCTTAATCTAGGCGAAAGCTTTGAGGAAACAAGGCAACGGGAGAATTAGCAGTTTGTATATTATTTTGCAGACTAACGCCCGTATTCTGAAACGCTTTTCTCTCTCACCATCACTACTTTCCAAGGCCTCCAGTTAAAGATACTCGAGTTTTTAAGAGTGTTTTTATGGTTCAGGTGATAGATTGACAAGATTTTTGGTTTATTAAAAGGAGAAACTGTCTTGAAAATAAAGCTCGTTGTCTCTGTGACCTTGCAAAGTTGTCGTAGTGAGAAAGGAAAGCGTGTCTGAATAAGGACGTAAAGATTTAGAATAAGTCAGTGAGATATCCCGTTCAGTTTATCCTCCTCCTCCTCCTCCTCTTCATCAACCTCGTCATCTTACTTATCTTATCATCATCATCATCATCATCATCATCACCATCATCATCATCACCATCACCACCATCATCATCATCATCATCAGCCACTTCCAAGCAATGACCACAAAATCTGATGGTATTTAGTTATTCTCTGTAATCCCACATAGTCTCTGCCGTCATCTTTTTTTCCCTTTCTTCTTCTTCTTCTTCTTCTTCTTTTCTTCTTCTTTCATTTTTTTCTTCTTCCTTTACTTCTTTGTTTTCTTCTTTCCTTCTCCTTCCTTTTCTTTCATCCTACGCACACGTCTCATTCTTCTTCTTTTTGTAACTTTTTTATCCTCCTCTTCCTTTTATTCCTCCTCCTTCAACTTTTCCTTCTTCTCATCGTCCTCGTCCTAGTCCTCCTCCTCCTCCTCCTCCTCCTCCTCCTACGACGACGACGACGAGCCCTTCTCCTTTTTCTTATTTATTCCTTCTTCTTCTTCTTCTTCTTCTTCTTCTTCTTCTTCTTCTTCTTCTTCTTCTTCTTCTTCTTCTTCTTCTTCTTCTTCTTCTTCTCCTCCTCCTCCTCCTCCTCCTCCTTCCTATTTATTCCTTCTTCTTCTTCTTCTTCTTCTTCTTCTTCTTCTTCTTCTTCTTCTTCTTCTTCTTCTTCTTCTTCTTCTTCTTCTCCTCCTCTCCTTCTCCTCCTTCTCCTTCTCCTCCTCCTCCTCCTCCGAGCTCTCCTCCTCCTTCCTATTCATTCCTTCTTCTTCTCTCCTTCTCCTTCTCCTTCTCCTTCTCTCCTCCTCCTCCTCCTCCTCCTCCTCCTCCTTCTCCTCCTCCTCCTCCTCCTCCTCCTCCTCCTCCTCCTCCTCCATCTCCTCCTTCCTATTTATTCCTTCTTCTTCTTCTTTTTCTTCTCCTTCTCCTTCTCCTTTTCCTTCTCCTTCTTCTCCTCCTCCTCCTCCTCCTCCTCCTCCTCCTCCTCCTTCTCCTCCTCCTCCTGCTCTCCTTTCCAGGAATACAAGAGAAGAAACAGAGTCTGCCTTTCTACTAATTACGACCACAACTTCTCTCATTTCTCAATGTCTTCCTTTCTTCTCGCGTGTCCTTCTTAACCTTGCTCTTCTCTCCCTCCTTCCTTCCATTCTGCTTCCTCACGTCCACCATTCGTCATGCTCAACACATTTTACCACTCAATCAGTTAATTAGTGAGCTGTAATACGAGAATAAAAGTGCTCCTCCCACCACCGCCGTCATCGCCATCATGATCGCCATTATCGTCAAAAGAAAAAATAAATACTTTCTTTGTAAAAAAAAGTACCATGCGTGGGGTCAAATTGGCTTTCGTTCTTGTGTATCCTTTAGGTGTCACGTGTCATCCAATGTAATGATTGTCGCTGGAAAAAAAAAGTCTCCTAACATTTCTTTTTTTTTCCTTTTTTTTCCGCCATCGTGCATATCTCACACAATCTCACACACACACACACACATACACACACACACACACACACACACACACACACACACACACACACACACACACACACACACACACACACACACACACACACACACACACACACACACACACACACACTAACAGTACACATGTGAATACTAAACACAAACCTTTCAACATCAAAAACATTATATCAACACGACATCACTGTATGCCATCACCACCACAACTATCAAGAATTATTGCATTGCCATCACCACCACCACAAACACCACTGGCAGTATATACAAGCAGTAACACCATCACCACCACAACTATCACGAATTATTGCATCACCATCACCACCACCACCACCACTGGCAGTATATACATACAAGCAGCAACACCACCACCACAACTATCACAAATTATTGCATCACCATCACCACCACCACAAACACCACTGGCAGTATATACAAGCAGCAACACCACCACCACAACTATCACGAATTATTGTATCACCACCACCACCACCACCACCACCACCACAAGCAGCAACACCTTCAGTACTCTTTTAGCTAACTCTAATAATCTCTTAGGGGACTGGCAATCAAGTGGGCCTCTTTTTTTTTTTTTTTGTTATATTTTTTGTTGTTCTTGGTCAGCTTCTCCTCTTCCCTAAAAAAAACTCCATCACCCAGAGAGAGGCAGCGGTGGAGGCAAGTGACAGCCCAGCAAGCTCTCCGTGTCCCTCTTGACCCTCAAAAAGTGGGAGATTAAAGGTAGCCTGCGGGAGCTACTTAGGCGCCGCACCAACCAGCCATCCGGACCACAAGGGGACCACAGAAGGAGACCGACCAACAATCAAGAGGAAAAAATTCGATGTGTGTGTGTGTGTGTGTGTGTGTGTGTGTGTGTGTGTGTGTGTGTGTGTGTGTGTGTCTCTCTCTCTCTCTCTCTCTCTCTCTCTCTCTCTCTCTCTCTCTCTCTCTCTCTCTCTCTCTCTCTCTCTCTCTCTCTCTTTCGCTGTGTCCGTCTAGAAGGTAATTACTCTCCCACTCCAGCTGCCGACACTTCACTTTCTCATTCATCACTCCCTCTCCCCCTCCTCTCATGTCGCCTCTCCTCTCCCACTACCTCTTACCTTTTGCTCTTACCTCACTCTCTTTCAAGGCGCCACAATTTTTTTAACATTTTATATATGTACTGTATATATATATATATATATATATATATATATATATATATATATATATATATATATATATATATATATATATATATATATACACACACACACACAGAAGATCCTAATGTTACAAATACATGACAATCAAAAGCAAACTATCGCACTGTTTAACATTTATAGCACAGAATGTACAAAAAGCCGCCGTGGTACAGTGGAATCATGCGTGTTTTGGGGTCCGAGGGGTCTCCAAGCGCACGGGTTCGAATCCTGTCCACGGTCCGAGTGTAGGTTGGGCTTCTCACTCGGGGCAACGGTTTACTAGTGGGTGGGCTTTGATCTAAGATAGGAGGTACCCCAAAAAAGTACCCTCTTTAGCCCAAAAATTCCGTGAAAAGCCCACATGGTATAAATAAAAAAAAAAAAAATGGGTTTCAAGTGAGGTAACAGTCAAGTACTATACACATCATGTTACGCTACTAATGAAGATATATTGTGTTTGTGCCCGCGGCGAACTTAACTCTTATTATAAGAAAAACCAACATATGTAATCGTACTATCATCCGAAGCTACAACTTATATATTATGACCATCAGAAAAGTCATTAATACACTAACATTAATAATAACAGTAATTTTAGTAGTAGTAGTAGTAGTAGTAGTAGTAGTAGTAGTAGTAGTAGTAGTAGTAGTAGTAGTAGTAGTAGTAAGAGTAAGAGTAGTAGTAGTAGTAGTAGTAGTAGTAGTAGTAGTAGTAGTAGTAGTAGTAGTAGTAGTAGAAGAAGTGGTGATGGTGGTGGTGGTGTTATCTGTAACAGTTATCTACACTGTACATTAAATATTTCCGATGACTGATTGTTCACTAAAGGTGTCCAAAGCCTGTTAATAAGCCAAATATTTCAAGGAACACTCGTATTTTATAGTCCTTACTGAACACGCACGATTCACACGGCAATGACGTTTACATGTGGAAAAACTTATTAGCTTTCTCACTGTAAAGGAATACCAGATCAACTATATTACAAAATTGTCAACACACACACACACACACACACACACACACACACACACACACACACACACACGGACTGAAATAATCAACTCATAACGGCATAAGCCGGACTCATCAGAGAGCAATAGCGTCCCTAACTGTGCTAATGACTTCTCTTTGCCGCCAGACACACTCCTGCACGACAAGGCGAGACGCTGCTACACCCACGTACGAACACACACACACACACACACACACACACACACACACACACACACACACACACACACACACACACACACACACATTCCCGCACCACTCGTAACGCAGCACGGTTAAAACACAGATTGGAAAAAGATCTTGTCTCCAGAAAAGAGGCTAAAGCCCTGCCTGGTCTGGCTGGTGTTATCGAGACAGGAAAGGAAAAAAGACGGAAACAAACAGACACCAGGGTCACACAGGTCACGGAAAGGTCAACTGCAGGGATACCTAAAAAAATACAACTGTTGCGCACTCTTTATTAAGAGTGTGTAAGTGGAAACGGTATATAAAAATGTTAGCTACTTAAAAGTAAATGTAAATACACACACACACACACACACACACACACACACACACACACACACACACACACATATGTTTTTTAGTGTTTTCCTGAATGTGTTTCTACAACCGTAGCAGCAAGATTCCTTCTTTTTTTTTATTGTAACACGAAGTAACATTAAGTGAAATGAGAATAAAATTATTAAATCATCGACACAAAAGGTGCAGACGAGTTGGGGGTGTAATGAGCAAAAAGTGTGAACCTGAACATGCTACGCCAGACAAGATTAATATAAATAAATCAAAGCAAAAGAGTACGCTGCTGTAGCATGGAGAGTCTGCAAGAAGCACGCGAGAACTACATGAGCACGGCGCAGCGGGAGGCAAAAAGCACGTCCATGAGGAAAAACGAAGACTTTTAGTGTCCTCGCACAGCAGTGAAACAGGAGGAAGAGCTGGTGCTGGAAGGTCAGAGTTTACTTAAGTAGGAAACGTGAGACAGACAAAGAGCCAACCACAGCTAAGTCACTTATGAAATATCAAAAGATATCTGAAAATATGAAAATATGAAGCTGATGAGAAAATACAACAAAATATATACAGATTCCAGCTGAATAGCCACGGACAGCAGGAACGGATCACACCAGGCCGTTTGTCATGAAGGACATCAGAAAAAGAGATATTGATTATATGCACCACATACGTTATGCGGAGACGAGAGGAGAGGAGGAGACGGAGGGGAGGGGAGGTAGACTAAGTTATGATGACGACGTGGCGGACAGAGAGAGAGAGAGAGAGAGAGAGAGAGAGAGAGAGAGAGTCAGGTAGAACGAACAGGATTAGGAAAGAATCGGTAGGAAAGACTGGGAAATAAAATAGATGATAAATAAATTAGAAAGACAAGACACATAACCTAAAAAAGAGATGATTAAACCGTGCCTCTCTCTGTGTCTGCAGGCGCTGTGTTAAACTGTGTCCTGCGCGGTGCTTAGGGAGGAGAACTGAGGAGAGGTTCCGCCCTTTTCGCTTTTTCTTTTCCCTTTCTCCTTTCGCTTATTCAACTTACTCACAAGCATCCATCCTCCGTTCCTAACACACACACACACACACACACACACACACACACACATTAATCCATCCCTACTTCCACTTCCTCTATTTATCATCCCACTTCATTTCCTTCATTTGTTTTATAAAAGTCAAGTAATTTCCTATTTTTCTTTTAGTTTTTTATCATTCCTCTCATTCTATAAAAGTTTCTCTCTCTCTCTCTCTCTCTCTCTCTCTCTCTCTCTCTCTCTCTCTCTCTCTCTCTCTCTCTGTATATGTGTGTGTGTGTGTGTGTGTGTGTGTGTGTGTGTGTGTGTGTGTGTGTGTGTGTGTGTGTGTGTGTGTGTGTGTGTGTGTGTGTGTGTGTGTGTGTGTGTGTGCGCGTGTGTGTGATAGTTCAGCGTCGTTCCTTCAGTACCCGTGTTTCCGGTTCCCTTCCCCTCCTATCTTCACTTCGTCATTCATCATACCAAGAAGAATTTCTGGGGAATAATGTAGACAAAGTTTTGGTGGAGGGAAGAGCGGGGCCGTCCTCTTCCTCCGCCTGACTCCCAGGGCATCGATAAACTACCAACGGAGAAGCAGAAGGAAGAGGAAGAGGAAGAGGAAGAGGAAAGGGAAGGGAAAGAGGAAGAGGAGGAGTAGCAAGAGGAAAAGGAGAAGGCCAACGAGGATGATGGCAAGAAGGGCGTGTCAAGCAGCCACTGTTGGGGAAATACACAACTGTGATATGTATGCCAGATGTAGAAATGGTGCGAGGACATTTTTTGTCCTCTGCAATGAACCCAAACTGCTCGAATCAGAGCAAAACTACGCAAGACCAAGTTATAATCACATACAAAAAAAAAGTAAAACGTTTTCGGAACAAGGCAAAGTTTGATTATAAACAACTAAAAAAAATATATATTTGTTCCAAGTTGTTTCAAGAAAAGTTTGTGTACAAAGGGCGTGTCTGTCCTCGAGTCTCCGCCGAGGTTAGGCCAAGGAAGGACGAAGGAGGGAATAAAACCACTTTTCATCAAGCAAGACAAAAACATTTCGAGAAACTGCTCAAGAAAATACGTTTTTTTCCGCTAAATCTATAAATACACCTGTAAAGAAAGGCGAAGAAATAGACAGACACACGCACCTCCAGCATGCATGAAAAATAAAAACGAAGCGAGCGAGACTGAGAGAAAAGAAAAATAAAACCAAAACTATGTCTTCTAATTACAATAAAAAATAATATGAATAATTTTGAGTGTCACAGCGGCGAGAGTGTTTCAGTTAAGATGAAGCCATTTCAGCGAGACTCAACCCTTCCATCAGCACACACAAGCCCGGCCCCAGCGCTCCATTGTTTTAAGACGAGGCCACGAGAGCCATGTTGTAACTGCGTCCGCCTGCCGCTGCTGCCTAAACTTGCCGCTCTGTTTTTACCGCGAAAGTTTAAGCTGTTTATCATGGTTGAGGGGAAGTGATTTTACTCCCCAATTAAGAGAGAGAGAGAGAGAGAGAGAGAGAGAGAGAGAGAGAGAGAGAGAGAGAGAGAGAGAGAGAGAGAGAGAGAGAGAGAGAGAGAGAGAGAGAGAGAGAGAGAGATGAGATGAGATGAGACAGAGAACAGAACAGAACAGAACAAGACAGAACGGAACAGATAGATAGGCAGATACATAGACAGACAGACAGGTAGACAGACAGATGAACAGAGAGGCAGACGGGCAGCAAACTGTCAGGCGGAAAGATACACAAAAACTGACACAGATAGACAAACCAGACACAGAAACACAGGCCAAACACTCACACACCACGCACTCTCAACACACACAAACACAGACACGCACTTATTTTTCGGGATTAAAAAAAACATCATAAACGAAAATACTGCAAAAACACACACACACACACACACACACACACACACACACACACACACACACACACACACACACACAACACAACACAACACTACATAAAATAAAACTTTAAAAATCTAACCGTGCATTTTTTTTTTTCCAGGCTATAAAGACGCGACCCTCACTAAAAAAAAAAAAAAAACTCCAAATAAAAGAAATACATTAAAAAAAAAAACACCACTAACACAGAACCAATGACAGAGCAACACCAAGACCCGTTTTTTTTTTTTTCTTTTCGTCATTTTCCTTCTCAACACCAAGACTACGTTCTCTTTTTTATTTCCTCATTTTTTTCTCATTTTTTCACCTCTTATTCTTTTTTATCTTTACTTCCCCTCTATAAACATTAACTTTCTTACTCCCCGAACACTACACTATGCTAATGGCTTCAGTAATTCCTTCCTAACTCCTCGAGGAAAAGAAACCGGCTTATATTTTTGCTCTGTAATAGCCCTTAGGAGGCGGGGATAACTACAGAAGCGTAAAAGGGGAAAGAACGCTCCCCCCCTTCCCTTCTTTGCTCCTTTCCTACCCCCTCCTAGAATGGAAAAAAAAAAAAAAAAGACAGCAGCGCACAAGAAAGGTGAAGGAAAACGGGAGAGTGCAGAGTTCGAATGACTCTCACGTCGACTAAATTCCTGTCGACTATTATGTTTCCATAGACAGAGATTCGTGGCGCGCTATTTCTCTCTCTCTCTCTCTCTCTCTCTCTCTCTCTCTCTCTCTCTCTCTTTACTTTATGAATTTCGATGATACTATTTCTCTCTCTCTCTCTCTCTCTCTCTCTCTCTCTCTCTCTCTCTCTCTCTCTCTCTCTCTCTCTCTCTCTCTCTTTATGAATTTCGATGATACTATTTCTCTCTCTCTCTCTCTCTCTCTCTCTCTCTCTCTCTCTCTCTCTCTCTCTCTCTCTCTCTCTCTTTTACTTTACGAGATTCGATGATACTGTTTCTAGGCGTGTTTGTAGCTATTCTCCATGTTATACGAGTATTAGTGTTGCCATCCATATGTGTTCAGTAAGTGAGTTATCTTTAGTACTACTTGTTGAAATTACTTTGTTATTAGAGGTACATATCTACGCCTCTTCTGGAATTATTGCGTTGATTAATTTTGCGAGTTTCTGAAATATTCTATCAACAGGAATTTGTATCTCATAGCACTGACATAATATTTGTTTACGCCGAGTCTGTGCGTATTACTGTGTGCCAGACTTTCGCTCGGATTATAACTGGATTTCCTTTTACGAAATAACACGAAGCTACTACAGGTATATGTTACTGTAGTCTTGATGAAGCCAGCGTGTTTACACCCGGACAGAGTGTACGTAAGTTTGCAACAGCCTACTCAAGTTACGGTTTCTCTTTGTGTGGCATGAGTGTGTGGAGATGTTTGGTTAGTGTGTGTGTGTGTGTGTGTGTGTGTGTGTGTGTGTGTGTGTGTGTGTGTGTGTGTGTGTGTGTGTGTGTGTAAACTTCAGCTCGCGGTGTTTGTTAAAACTCTTAAAACCCGTGTGTTGTTGCTCGTGTTGCCTCGTTCATCATTACTGTTGCTTTCACTCCTTGTTTTATTCATCCTGCCGCCGCCTCGTTTATCTTTGGTGTTGCTGCTTCTCTCGTATTCACTGCCATGTGTTCTTGCTCCTCACTATTGTGGTTCCTCTTATCTACATACAGCATTTATCCTCCTGCTCATGCTCCTCCTCCTCCTCCTCCTCCTCCTCTTCCTCCTCTTGGTAATTTATTACTCGTATGTTAACATCCATACGAGTACTTCATCACATCTTCGTCTTATCTCCCTCCTTACTTTCACATTCTCACTTTTTGTCCGTACTGTTCGATGTTCATTTCCGTCTATTTTGCAGGAAGTTCGTCCTTAAACGCTCGTCCATCCTGCTAGTACTACATGGGTGCTCGCCACGCCTGAGGTAATGCGGCGCACGCTACACAGAACTTCCTGCGAAATGTACAACCGGGAAAGAGAAACTGATGTTCACAAATTTCTCTCGCCGTATTACCACAGTTGTATATTGAACACACACACACACACACACACACACACACACACACACACACACACACACACACACACACACTGGCTGTCTCGTCAGAGACTGCAGCAGATCAAACAGTGAATTACACACAGCCAGACCATTACCAATGACGCCATGACAACAATCCCCAACAAAGCTGATCAAGAACTTCAGTACTAACAATAAGTAAACCTGGACGGAATAGTAAAGATCGATCAGAATTTAACAGAATACGTCAGAAAACAGTTCATGAAGAGAAGAATAATATGTATGACGAAGTTACACACGGAGTGAAGTACATGTTAAGCAGCATTCGTACCAACAACAGTGAAAAGCAATGCTAGTAAACTACAATAATAACTACCGTATACCTTTATCTTTATGTTGCGTTTGCAGTGGTTCAGGGGTTCGTTCTAATCCCGATCAAGGCCCCGTTAGAGCGAGCGGAGCCTAACTCACTCCCATTACATGTGACTCCCCCCATATCCTCCCACCCTCCTCCCCGAAAGACTGAGGCAAGACTTAATGGTCCAGCTAAACTTGGACTCATATTTCTCAGTAATGTCTAAATAAAAACAACTTGGTTAAAGTTAACCTTGCAAAATTAAAGACGAAGGAGGTGGACGGCGACAAGAAGGGCAGGGTGGAGACAGGACAGGAAGGAAAGGAACAGGAAGAGGCAAAGAGAGAGTATCGTGCTCAGAGAGGAAGACTCTTTTGCGTGTGAAGAAAATGGGGCTCTTTTAAAGTGCGGAACAGATACACAGCAGGCAACTGAAAAGAAATAAGATATGAACACTGTACCGTCACCGTCTTATTTCGGATACATCATCTTCTTCGTAGCTTTTTTATATATAGACAAGGAAAGCAGACCAAAGGTAAGGCCATTTTCAGAAAAAAAAAGAATTCTAAAAAAAAAAGACTAAAGATTTCAAAGAAAGAATCAATTCAGGAAAGTGGGTGTTGTG